>NC_143134.1:32537803-32840833 GCF_059928025.1 Delphinapterus leucas
AGGCAAGCCTGGTCTTCCCGGCATGAAAGCTCCAGTCATGCGGCCTTGCAGCTTCCTGAACAACGCTTTGGTTGCTGGGCTTGTACTCAGTGCAGGCATGGCTCCGGAAGAAACTGAGTTTTCTCGAAAGGAAGAGGGTGCTTTCAGGCGCCGGGCGGGAGCTTATCCTGCCCTGCTCTAGAGCCAAGGGGGATCCCAAGGTGGGCCGTAGCCTCTACCTAAGGCTCTGATTTGCCATCCAGAAGGGTAGTTTTGCGGCCTTTTCCTTGAGGCCTTGGTCGCCCTCCTGCCCTCGTGTAACGGTACTAATCCTGTCAGGACTCCTGGCCCCCTCGCGTCAGCACCCGTTTCCCTACGAGAACTCTGAGTACCCTCAGGCTCCCCTGGGCCTGCTGGGCCACACTCAGACACGTAGGCCCTTCAGGGTGCCCCTGGCTAGGCCGAGTGAAGCGTAACGCAGTGCACTCTCTCCTGGGGGGGAGCTAGATATCTTCGGCTCAGCAACGGCTTCAGGAACACGGTTCTCGCAAGTCCAGCATACCATGCAAGTCGGCCTCGTTGCCCTAGTCTGAGCTACACTGGGAGAAACTCTCTGCTTACATGCCCTTCTAGGAACTCATACCTGAAATCACCGTATCTCAGGGGGAAAGGCGGCTTGCCTTCCAACTTCCACTAAAGCACAGGTCTCTGTGGAACACTTCAGGCTTTCAGTAGATGCAAGGGACCCTAGGAGACCAAAGGCATTCCTTGGTCTCGGCAGTTTGGGACACACAGAGCACCCTGTGAAGAACGCTTGAATCAAGTATGTACTAGGTCGCTTTGGACTTGGATAGAAAGCACAGATACTTACGCTCCGTGTCAACCTGGAGCCGGTGCCTGACGGGACTAGCCTTGTTTTCGCACCTTGAAGAATCCTCTATTGCGCCCTGAATCTCCCTGGGAAACACTGCTGTCGCCGGGCCTCTTCTCACGGCAGGCATGGCTGTGAGAGGGAGAAGACGGTTTCACACGGAACCGGGGTACTGCAGTTTCTCGGTCAGAGCTCATCCTGTCCTGTTGTATAGCTAAGGGGAAACTCCAAGTGAGGCCTAGCTTCGAAGGAGCACCCTGATACGCCACGCAGCAGGGTAGGAGTGCAGCAGCTTCCGTGAGGCCTTAGTTCTCTCTTCTGCTTCACTTGAAGGGTTGGAAGCTCTTCAGGACTCCTAGACTCCTCCCGGCAGCATCCGTTTCCATACAATGACACTGAGTACCCCGAGGCTCTCCTGAGTTGAAGAGCAACATTCAGACCAGGAGACACTTAGGGATACTCGTGTGTGTGCCAAGTGAAGGGCAGCAGCTTGCACACTGCCTCGGGGGAGCTAGATTTCCTCAGCACACCAACAGCCTCAGGAACACTGCGGTAGCCTGTGCAGCAGGCCATGGAAGGCTGCGTCATTACTGTAGTCGGAGCTGCACTGAGCAAAACGTCTTGCTCACAGTTCCTTCTAGTACCTCATCCCTGAAGTCAACCTACCTCAAGGAGTAAGTCGGCTTGCCGTCCAAGTGCCTCTAGAGCACAGTGTCTAGGGTAACGCTGCAGGCATTTGGAAGACGCACATGAGCCTAGGACACCTAAGGCATTCTTTCATTTATGCAGTTCGCTACACGCAGAGCACCCTGCATAGAGAAGGTGATCCTCGAAGGACCCAGCGAACAGCCAGGTCTCTTTGGAATTGTTAGAAAGCGCAGATGCTTCTTCTGCATGGAAACCTGGAAAAGGCAGCCCTCTGAGGCAAGCCTGGTCTTCCCGGCTTGAAAGCTCCAGTCATGCGGCCTTGCAGCTTCGTGAACAACGCTTTGGTTGCTGGGCTTGTACTCAGTGCAGGCATGGCTCTGGAAGAAACTGAGTTTTCTCGAAAGGAAGAGGGTGCTTTCAGGCCCCGGGCGGGAGCATATCCTGCCCTGCTCTAGAGCGAAGGGCGATCCCAAGGTGGGCCGTAGCCTCTACCTAAGGCTCTGATTTGCCATCCAGAAGGGTAGTTTTGCGGCCTTTTCCTTGAGGCCTTGGTCGCCCTCCTGCCCTCGTGTAACGGTACTAATCCTGTCAGGACTCCTCGCCCCCTCGCGTCAGCACCCGTTCCCCTACGAGAACTCTGAGTACCCTCAGGCTCCCCTGGGCCTGCTGGGCCACACTCAGACACGTAGGCCCTTCAGGGTGCCCCTGGCTAGGCCGAGTGAAGCGTAACGCACTGCACTCTCTCCTGGGGGGGAGCTAGATATCTTCGGCTCAGCAACGGCTTCAGGAACACGGTTCTCGCAAGTCCAGCATACCATGCAAGTCGGCCTCGTTGCCCTAGTCTGAGCTACACTGGGAGAAACTCTCTGCTTACATGCCCTTCTAGGAACTCATACCTGAAATCACCGTATCTCAGGGGGAAAGGCGGCTTGCCTTCCAACGTCCACTAAAGCACAGGGCTCTGTGGAACACTTCAGGCTTTCAGTAGATGCAAGGTACCCTAGCAGACCAAAGGCATTCCTTGGTCTCGGCAGTTTGGGACACACAGAGCACCCTGTGAAGAACGCTTGAATCAAGTATGTACTAGGTCGCTTTGGACTTGGATAGAAAGCACAGATACTTACGCTCCGTGTCAACCTGGAGCCGGTGCCTGACGGGACTAGCCTTGTTTTCGCACCTTGAAGAATCCTCTATTGCGCCCTGCATCTCCCTGGGAAACACTGCTGTCGCCGGGCCTCTTCTCACGGCAGGCATGGCTGTGAGAGGGAGAAGACGGTTTCACACGGAACCGGGGTACTGCAGTTTCTCGGTCAGAGCTCATCCTGTCCTGTTGTATAGCTAAGGGGAAACTCCAAGTGAGGCCTAGCTTCGAAGGAGCACCCTGATACGCCACGCAGCAGGGTAGGAGTGCAGCAGCTTCCGTGAGGCCTTAGTTCTCTCTTCTGCTTCACTTGAAGGGTTGGAAGCTCTTCAGGACTCCTAGACTCCTCCCGGCAGCATCCGTTTCCATACAATGACACTGAGTACCCCGAGGCTCTCCTGAGTTGAAGAGCAACATTCAGACCAGGAGACACTTAGGGATACTCGTGTGTGTGCCGAGTGAAGGGCAGCAGCTTGCACATTGCCTCGGGGGAGCTAGATTTCCTCAGCACACCAACAGCCTCAGGAACACTGCGGTAGCCTGTGCAGCAGGCCATGGAAGGCTGCGTCATTACTGTAGTCGGAGCTGCACTGAGCAAAACGTCTTGCTCACAGTTCCTTCTAGGACCTCATCCCTGAAGTCAACCTACCTCAAGGAGTAAGTCGGCTTGCCGTCCAAGTGTCTCTAGAGCACAGTCTCTAGGGTAACGCTGCAGGCATTTGGAAGACGCACGTGAGCCTACGACACCTAAGGCATTCTTTCATTTAAGCAGTTCGCTACACGCAGAGCACCCTGCATAGAGAAGGCGATCCTCGAAGGACCCAGCGAGCAGCCAGGTCTCTTTGGACTTGTTGGAAAGCGCAGATGCTTCTTCTGCATGGAAACCTGGAAAGGGCAGCCCTCTGAGGCAAGCCTGGTCTTCCCGGCTTGAAAGCTCCAGTCATGCGGCCTTGCAGCTTCCTGAACAACGCTTTGGTTGCTGGGCTTGTACTCAGTGCAGGCATGGCTCTGGAAGAAACTGAGTTTTCTCGAAAGGAAGAGGGTGCTTTCAGGCCCCAGGCGGGAGCATATCCTGCCAAGCTCTAGAGCGAAGGGGGATCCCAAGCTGGGCCGTAGCCTCTACCTAAGGCTCTGATTTGCCATCCAGAAGAGTAGTTTTGCGACCTTTTCCTTGAGGCCTTGGTCGCCCTCCTGCCCTCGTGTAACGGTACTAATCCTGTCAGGACTCCTGGCCCCCTCGCGTCAGCACCCGTTTCCCTACGAGAACTCTGAGTACCCTCAGGCTCCCCTGGGCCTGCTGGGCCACACTCAGACACGTAGGCCCTTCAGGGTGCCCCTGGCTAGGCCGAGTGAAGCGTAACGCACTGCACTCTCTCCTGGGGGGGAGCTAGATATCTTCGGCTCAGCAACGGCTTCAGGAACACGGTTCTCGCAAGTCCAGCATACCATGCAAGTCGGCCTCGTTGCCCTAGTCTGAGCTACACTGGGAGAAACTCTCTGCTTACATGCCCTTCTAGGAACTCATACCTGAAATCACCGTATCTCAGGGGGAAAGGCGGCTTGCCTTCCAACTTCCACTAAAGCACAGGTCTCTGTGGAACACTTCAGGCTTTCAGTAGATGCAAGGGACCCTAGGAGACCAAAGGCATTCCTTGGTCTCGGCAGTTTGGGACACACAGAGCACCCTGTGAAGAACGCTTGAATCAAGTATGTACTAGGTCGCTTTGGACTTGGATAGAAAGCACAGATACTTACGCTCCGTGTCAACCTGGAGCCGGTGCCTGACGGGACTAGCCTTGTTTTCGCACCTTGAAGAATCCTCTATTGCTCCCTGGGAAACACTGCTGTCGCCGGGCCTCTTCTCACGGCAGGCATGGCTGTGAGAGGGAGAAGACGGTTTCACACGGAACCGGGGTACTGCAGTTTCTCGGTCAGAGCTCATCCTGTCCTGTTGTATAGCTAAGGGGAAACTCCAAGTGAGGCCTAGCTTCGAAGGAGCACCCTGATACGCCACGCAGCAGGGTAGGAGTGCAGCAGCTTCCGTGAGGCCTTAGTTCTCTCTTCTGCTTCACTTGAAGGGTTGGAAGCTCTTCAGGACTCCTAGACTCCTCCCGGCAGCATCCGTTTCCATACAATGACACTGAGTACCCCGAGGCTCTCCTGAGTTGAAGAGCAACATTCAGACCAGGAGACACTTAGGGATACTCGTGTGTGTGCCGAGTGAAGGGCAGCAGCTTGCACATTGCCTCGGGGGAGCTAGATTTCCTCAGCACACCAACAGCCTCAGGAACACTGCGGTAGCCTGTGCAGCAGGCCATGGAAGGCTGCGTCATTACTGTAGTCGGAGCTGCACTGAGCAAAACGTCTTGCTCACAGTTCCTTCTAGGACCTCATCCCTGAAGTCAACCTACCTCAAGGAGTAAGTCGGCTTGCCGTCCAAGTGTCTTTAGAGCACAGTCTCTAGGGTAACGCTGCAGGCATTTGGAAGACGCACGTGAGCCTACGACACCTAAGGCATTCTTTCATTTAAGCAGTTCGCTACACGCAGAGCACCCTGCATAGAGAAGGCGATCCTCGAAGGACCCAGCGAGCAGCCAGGTCTCTTTGGACTTGTTGGAAAGCGCAGATGCTTCTTCTGCATGGAAACCTGGAAAGGGCAGCCCTCTGAGGCAAGCCTGGTCTTCCCGGCTTGAAAGCTCCAGTCATGCGGCCTTGCAGCTTCCTGAACAACGCTTTGGTTGCTGGGCTTGTACTCAGTGCAGGCATGGCTCTGGAAGAAACTGAGTTTTCTCGAAAGGAAGAGGGTGCTTTCAGGCCCCAGGCGGGAGCATATCCTGCCAAGCTCTAGAGCGAAGGGGGATCCCAAGCTGGGCCGTAGCCTCTACCTAAGGCTCTGATTTGCCATCCAGAAGAGTAGTTTTGCGACCTTTTCCTTGAGGCCTTGGTCGCCCTCCTGCCCTCGTGTAACGGTACTAATCCTGTCAGGACTCCTGGCCCCCTCGCGTCAGCACCCGTTTCCCTACGAGAACTCTGAGTACCCTCAGGCTCCCCTGGGCCTGCTGGGCCACACTCAGACACGTAGGCCCTTCAGGGTGCCCCTGGCTAGGCCGAGTGAAGCGTAACGCACTGCACTCTCTCCTGGGGGGGAGCTAGATATCTTCGGCTCAGCAACGGCTTCAGGAACACGGTTCTCGCAAGTCCAGCATACCATGCAATTCGGCCTCGTTGCCCTAGTCTGAGCTACACTGGGAGAAACTCTCTGCTTACATGCCCTTCTAGGAACTCATACCTGAAATCACCGTATCTCAGGGGGAAAGGCGGCTTGCCTTCCAACTTCCACTAAAGCACAGGTCTCTGTGGAACACTTCAGGCTTTCAGTAGATGCAAGGGACCCTAGGAGACCAAAGGCATTCCTTGGTCTCGGCAGTTTGGTACACACAGAGCTCCCTGTGAAGAACGCTTGAATCAAGTATGTACAAGGTCGCTTTGGACTTGGATAGAAAGCACAGATACTTACGCTCCGTGTCAACCTGGAGCCGGTGCCTGACGGGACTAGCCTTGTTTTCGCACCTTGAAGAATCCTCTATTGCGCCCTGAAGCTCCCTGGGAAACACTGCTGTCGCCGGGCCTCTTCTCACGGCAGGCGTGGCTGTGAGAGGGAAAAGACGGCTTCACACGGAACCGGGGTACTGCAGTTTCTCGTGCAGAGCTCATCCTGTCCTGTTGTATAGCTAACGGGAAACTCCAAGTGAGGCCTAGCTTCGAAGGAACACCCTGGTACGCCACGCAGCAGGGTAGGAGTGCAGCAGCTTCCGTGAGGCCTTAGTTCTCTCTTCTGCTTCACTTGAAGGGTTGGAAGCTCTTCAGGACTCCTAGTCACCTCCCGGCAGCATCCCTTTCCGTACAAGGACACTGAGTACCCCGAGGCTCTCCTGAGTCGAAGAGCAACATTCAGACCCGGAGACATTTTGGAATACTCGTGTGTGTGCCGAGTGAAGGGCAGCAGCTTGCACACTGCCTCGGGGGAGCTAGATTTCCTCAGCACACCAACAGCCTCAGGAACACTGCGGTAGCCTGTGCAGCAGGCCATGGAAGGCTGCGTCATTACTGTAGTCGGAGCTGCACTGAGCAAAACGTCTTGCTCACAGTTCCTTCTAGTACCTCATCCCTGAAGTCAACCTACCTCAAGGAGTAAGTCGGCTTGCCGTCCAAGTGCCTCTAGAGCACAGTGTCTAGGGTAACGCTGCAGGCATTTGGAAGACGCACGTGAGCCTAGGACACCTAAGGCATTCTTTCATTTAAGCAGTTCGCTACACGCAGAGCACCCTGCATAGAGAAGGTGATCCTCAAAGGACCCAGCGAACAGCCAGGTCTCTTTGGAATTGTTAGAAAGCGCAGATGCTTCTTCTGCATGGAAACCTGGAAAAGGCAGCCCTCTGAGGCAAGCCTGGTCTTCCCGGCTTGAAAGCTCCAGTCACGCGGCCTTGCAGCTTCCTGAACAACGCTTTGGTTGCTGGGCTTGTACTCAGTGCAGGCATGGCTCTGGAAGAAACTGAGTTTTCTCGAAAGGAAGAGGGTGCTTTCAGGCCCCGGGCGGGAGCTTATCCTGCCCTGCTCTAGAGCGAAGGGGGATCCCAAGGTGGGCCGTAGCCTCTACCTAAGGCTCTGATTTGCCATCCAGAAGGGTAATTTTGCGGCCTTTTCCTTGAGGCCTTGGTCGCCCTCCTGCCCTCGTGTAACGGTACTAATCCTGTCAGGACTCCTGGCCCCCTCGCGTCAGCACCCGTTTCCCTACGAGAACTCTGAGTACCCTCAGGCTCCCCTGGGCCTGCTGGGCCACACTCAGACACGTAGGCCCTTCAGGGTGCCCCTGGCTAGGCCGAGTGAAGCGTAACGCACTGCACTCTCTCCTGGGGGGGAGCTAGATATCTTCGGCTCAGCAACGGCTTCAGGAACACGGTTCTCGCAAGTCCAGCATACCATGCAAGTCGGCCTCGTTGCCCTAGTCTGAGCTACACTGGGAGAAACTCTCTGCTTACATGCCCTTCTAGGAACTCATACCTGAAATCACCGTATCTCAGGGGGAAAGGCGGCTTGCCTTCCAACTTCCACTAAAGCACAGGTCTCTGTGGAACACTTCAGGCTTTCAGTAGATGCAAGGGACCCTAGGAGACCAAAGGCATTCATTGGTCTCGGCAGTTTGGGACACACAGAGCACCCTGTGAAGAACGCTTGAATCAAGTATGTACTAGGTCGCTTTGGACTTGGATAGAAAGCACAGATACTTACGCTCCGTGTCAACCTGGAGCCGGTGCCTGACGGGACTAGCCTTGTTTTCGCACCTTGAAGAATCCTCTATTGCGCCCTGAATCTCCCTGGGAAACACTGCTGTCGCCGGGCCTCTTCTCACGGCAGGCATGGCTGTGAGATGGAGAAGACGGTTTCACACGGAACCGGGGTACTGCAGTTTCTCGGTCAGAGCTCATCCTGTCCTGTTGTATAGCTAAGGGCAAACTCCAAGTGAGGCCTAGCTTCGAAGGAGCACCCTGATACGCCACGCAGCAGGGTAGGAGTGCAGCAGCTTCCGTGAGGCCTTAGTTCTCTCTTCTGCTTCACTTGAAGGGTTGGAAGCTCTTCAGGACCTCTATACTCCTCCCGGCAGCATACGTTTCCATACAATGACACTGAATACCCGGAGGCTCTCCTGAGTTGAAGAGCAACATTCAGACCAGGAGACAGGAATACTCGTGTGTGTGCCGAGTGAAGGGCATCAGCTTGCACACTGACTCGGGGTAGCTAGATTTCCTCAGCACACCAACAGCCTCAGGAACACTGCGGTAGCCTGTGCAGCAGGCCATGGAAGGCTGCGTCATTACTGTAGTCGGAGCTGCACTGAGCAAAACGTCTTGCTCACAGTTCCTTCTAGGACCTTATCCCTGAAGTCAACCTACCTCAAGGAATAAGTCGGCTTGCCGTCCAAGTGCCTCTAGAGCACAGTGTCTAGGGTAACGCTGCAGGCATTTGGAAGACGCACGTGAGCCTAGGACACCTAAGGCATTCTTTCATTTAAGCAGTTCGCTACACGCAGAGCACCCTGCATAGAGAAGGTGATCCTCGAAGGACCCAGCGAGCAGCCAGGTCTCTTTGGACTTGTTAGAAAGCGCAGATGCTTCTTCTGCATGGAAACCTGGAAAGGGCAGCCCTCTGAGGCAAGCCTGGTCTTCCCGGCTTGAAAGCTCCAGTCATGCGGCCTTGCAGCTTCCTGAACAACGCTTTGGTTGCTGGGCTTGTACTCAGTGCAGGCATGGCTCTGGAAGAAACTGAGTTTTCTCGAAAGCAAGAGGGTGCTTTCAGGCCCCGGGCAGGAGCTTATCCTGCCTTGCTCTAGAGCGAAGGGGGATCCCAAGGTGGGCCGTAGCCTCTACCTAAGGCTCTGATTTGCCATCCAGAAGGGTAGTTTTGCGGCCTTTTCCTTGAGGCCTTGGTCGCCCTCCTGCCCTCGTGTAACGGTACTAATCCTGTCAGGACTCCTGGCCCCCTCGCGTCAGCACCCGTTTCCCTACGAGAACTCTGAGTACCCTCAGGCTCCCCTGGGCCTGCTGGGCCACACTCAGACACGTAGGCCCTTCAGGGTGCCCCTGGCTAGGCCGAGTGAAGCGTAACGCACTGCACTCTCTCCTGGGGGGGAGCTAGATATCTTCGGCTCACCAACGGCTTCAGGAACACGGTTCTCGCAAGTCCAGCATACCATGCAAGTCGGCCTCGTTGCCCTAGTCTGAGCTACACTGGGAGAAACTCTCTGCTTACATGCCCTTCTAGGAACTCATACCTGAAATCACAGTATCTCAGGGGGAAAGGCGACTTGCCTTCCAAATTCCACTAAAGCACAGGTCTCTGTGGAACGCTTCAGGCTTTCAGTAGATGCAAGGGACCCTAGGAGACCAAAGGCATTCCTTGGTCTCGGCAGTTTGATACACACAGAGCACCCTGTGAAGAACGCTTGAATCAAGTATGTACAAGGTCGCTTTGGACTTGGATAGAAAGCACAGATACTTACGCTCCGTGTCAACCTGGAGCCGGTGCCTGACGGGACTAGCCTTGTTTTCGCACCTTGAAGAATCCTCTATTGCGCCCTGAATCTCCATGGGAAACACTGCTGTCGCCGGGCCTCTTCTCACGGCAGGCATGGCTGTGAGAGGGAAAAGACGGTTTCACACGGAACCGGGGTACTGCAGTTTCTCGGTCAGAGCTCATCCTGTCCTGTTGTATAGCTAAGGGGAAACTCCAAGTGAGGCCTAGCTTCGAAGGAGCACCCTGATACGCCACGCAGCAGGGTAGGAGTGCAGCAGCTTCCGTGAGGCCTTAGTTCTCTCTTCTGCTTCACTTGAAGGGTTGGAAGCTCTTCAGGACTCCTAGACTCCTCCCGGCAGCATCCGTTTCCATACAATGACACTGAGTACCCCGAGGCTCTCCTGAGTTGAAGAGCAACATTCAGACCAGGAGACACTTAGGGATACTCGTGTGTGTGCCAAGTGAAGGGCAGCAGCTTGCACACTGCCTCGGGGGAGCTAGATTTCCTCAGCACACCAACAGCCTCAGGAACACTGCGGTAGCCTGTGCAGCAGGCCATGGAAGGCTGCGTCATTACTGTAGTCGGAGCTGCACTGAGCAAAACGTCTTGCTCACAGTTCCTTCTAGGACCTCATCCCTGAAGTCAAACTACCTCAAGGAGTAATTCGGCTTGCCGTCCAAGTGCCTCTAGAGCACAGTGTCTAGGGTAACGCTGCAGGCATTTGGAAGACACACGTGAGCCTAGGACACCTAAGACATTCTTTCATTTAAGCAGTTCGCTACACGCAGAGCACCCTGCATAGAGAAGGTGATCCTCGAAGGACCCAGCGAACAGCCAGGTCTCTTTGGAATTGTTAGAAAGCGCAGATGCTTCTTCTGCATGGAAACCTGGAAAGGGCAGCCCTCTGAGGCAAGCCTGGTCTTCCCGGCTTGAAATCTCCAGTCATGCGGCCTTGCAGCTTCCTGAACAACGCTTTGGTTGCTGGGCTTGTACTCAGTGCAGGCATGGCTCTGGAAAAACAGAGTTTTCTCGAAAGGAAGAGGCTGCTTTCAGGCCCCGGGCGGGAGCATATCCTGCCCTTCTCTAGAGCGAAGGGGGATCCCAAGCTGGGCCGTAGCCTCTACCTAGGGCTCTGATTTGCCATCCAGGAGGGTAGTTTTGGGGCCTTTTCCTTGAGGCCTTGGTCGCCCTCCTGCCCTCGTGTAACGGTACTAATCCTGTCAGGACTCCTGGCCCCCTCGCGTCAGCACCCGTTTCCCTACGAGAACTCTGAGTACCCTCAGGCTCCCCTGGGCCTGCTGGGCCACACTCAGACACGTAGGCCCTTCAGGGTGCCCCTGGCTAGGCCGAGTGAAGCGTAACGCACTGCACTCTCTCCTGGGGGGGAGCTAGATATCTTCGGCTCAGCAACGGCTTCAGGAACACGGTTCTCGCAAGTCCAGCATACCATGCAAGTCGGCCTCGTTGCCCTAGTCTGAGCTACACTGGGAGAAACTCTCTGCTTACATGCCCTTCTAGGAACTCATACCTGAAATCACCGTATCTCAGGGGGAAAGGCGGCTTGCCTTCCAACTTCCACTAAAGCACAGGTCTCTGTGGAACACTTCAGGCTTTCAGTAGATGCAAGGGACCCTAGGAGACCAAAGGCATTCATTGGTCTCGGCAGTTTGGGACACACAGAGCACCCTGTGAAGAACGCTTGAATCAAGTATGTACTAGGTCGCTTTGGACTTGGATAGAAAGCACAGATACTTACGCTCCGTGTCAACCTGGAGCCGGTGCCTGACGGGACTAGCCTTGTTTTCGCACCTTGAAGAATCCTCTATTGCGCCCTGAATCTCCCTGGGAAACACTGCTGTCGCCGGGCCTCCTCTCACGGCAGGCATGGCTGTGAGATGGAGAAGACGGTTTCACACGGAACCGGGGTACTGCAGTTTCTCGGTCAGAGCTCATCCTGTCCTGTTGTATAGCTAAGGGCAAACTCCAAGTGAGGCCTAGCTTCGAAGGAGCACCCTGATACGCCACGCAGCAGGGTAGGAGTGCAGCAGCTTCCGTGAGGCCTTAGTTCTCTCTTCTGCTTCACTTGAAGGGTTGGAAGCTCTTCAGGACCTCTATACTCCTCCCGGCAGCATACGTTTCCATACAATGACACTGAATACCCGGAGGCTCTCCTGAGTTGAAGAGCAACATTCAGACCAGGAGACAGGAATACTCGTGTGTGTGCCGAGTGAAGGGCATCAGCTTGCACACTGACTCGGGGTAGCTAGATTTCCTCAGCACACCAACAGCCTCAGGAACACTGCGGTAGCCTGTGCAGCAGGCCATGGAAGGCTGCGTCATTACTGTAGTCGGAGCTGCACTGAGCAAAACGTCTTGCTCACAGTTCCTTCTAGGACCTTATCCCTGAAGTCAACCTACCTCAAGGAATAAGTCGGCTTGCCGTCCAAGTGCCTCTAGAGCACAGTGTCTAGGGTAACGCTGCAGGCATTTGGAAGACGCACGTGAGCCTAGGACACCTAAGGCATTCTTTCATTTAAGCAGTTCGCTACACGCAGAGCACCCTGCATAGAGAAGGTGATCCTCGAAGGACCCAGCGAGCAGCCAGGTCTCTTTGGACTTGTTAGAAAGCGCAGATGCTTCTTCTGCATGGAAACCTGGAAAGGGCAGCCCTCTGAGGCAAGCCTGGTCTTCCCGGCTTGAAAGCTCCAGTCATGCGGCCTTGCAGCTTCCTGAACAACGCTTTGGTTGCTGGGCTTGTACTCAGTGCAGGCATGGCTCTGGAAGAAACTGAGTTTTCTCGAAAGCAAGAGGGTGCTTTCAGGCCCCGGGCAGGAGCTTATCCTGCCTTGCTCTAGAGCGAAGGGGGATCCCAAGGTGGGCCGTAGCCTCTACCTAAGGCTCTGATTTTCCATCCAGAAGGGTAGTTTTGCGGCCTTTTCCTTGAGGCCTTGGTCGCCCTCCTGCCCTCGTGTAACGGTACTAATCCTGTCAGGACTCCTGGCCCCCTCGCGTCAGCACCCGTTTCCCTACGAGAACTCTGAGTACCCTCAGGCTCCCCTGGGCCTGCTGGGCCACACTCAGACACGTAGGCCCTTCAGGGTGCCCCTGGCTAGGCCGAGTGAAGCGTAACGCACTGCACTCTCTCCTGGGGGGGAGCTAGATATCTTCGGCTCACCAACGGCTTCAGGAACACGGTTCTCGCAAGTCCAGCATACCATGCAAGTCGGCCTCGTTGCCCTAGTCTGAGCTACACTGGGAGAAACTCTCTGCTTACATGCCCTTCTAGGAACTCATACCTGAAATCACAGTATCTCAGGGGGAAAGGCGACTTGCCTTCCAAATTCCACTAAAGCACCGGTCTCTGTGGAACGCTTCAGGCTTTCAGTAGATGCAAGGGACCCTAGGAGACCAAAGGCATTCCTTGGTCTCGGCAGTTTGATACACACAGAGCACCCTGTGAAGAACGCTTGAATCAAGTATGTACAAGGTCGCTTTGGACTTGGATAGAAAGCACAGATACTTACGCTCCGTGTCAACCTGGAGCCGGTGCCTGACGGGACTAGCCTTGTTTTCGCACCTTGAAGAATCCTCTATTGCGCCCTGAATCTCCCTGGGAAACACTGCTGTCGCCGGGCCTCTTCTCACGGCAGGCATGGCTGTGAGAGGGAAAAGACGGTTTCACACGGAACCGGGGTACTGCAGTTTCTCGGTCAGAGCTCATCCTGTCCTGTTGTATAGCTAAGGGGAAACTCCAAGTGAGGCCTAGCTTCGAAGGAGCACCCTGATACGCCACGCAGCAGGGTAGGAGTGCAGCAGCTTCCGTGAGGCCTTAGTTCTCTCTTCTGCTTCACTTGAAGGGTTGGAAGCTCTTCAGGACTCCTAGACTCCTCCCGGCAGCATCCGTTTCCATACAATGACACTGAGTACCCCGAGGCTCTCCTGAGTTGAAGAGCAACATTCAGACCAGGAGACACTTAGGGATACTCGTGTGTGTGCCAAGTGAAGGGCAGCAGCTTGCACACTGCCTCGGGGGAGCTAGATTTCCTCAGCACACCAACAGCCTCAGGAACACTGCGGTAGCCTGTGCAGCAGGCCATGGAAGGCTGCGTCATTACTGTAGTCGGAGCTGCACTGAGCAAAACGTCTTGCTCACAGTTCCTTCTAGGACCTCATCCCTGAAGTCAAACTACCTCAAGGAGTAATTCGGCTTGCCGTCCAAGTGCCTCTAGAGCACAGTGTCTAGGGTAACGCTGCAGGCATTTGGAAGACACACGTGAGCCTAGGACACATAAGACATTCTTTCATTTAAGCAGTTCGCTACACGCAGAGCACCCTGCATAGAGAAGGTGATCCTCGAAGGACCCAGCGAACAGCCAGGTCTCTTTGGAATTGTTAGAAAGCGCAGATGCTTCTTCTGCATGGAAACCTGGAAAGGGCAGCCCTCTGAGGCAAGCCTGGTCTTCCCGGCTTGAAATCTCCAGTCATGCGGCCTTGCAGCTTCCTGAACAACGCTTTGGTTGCTGGGCTTGTACTCAGTGCAGGCATGGCTCTGGAAAAACAGAGTTTTCTCGAAAGGAAGAGGCTGCTTTCAGGCCCCGGGCGGGAGCATATCCTGCCCTTCTCTAGAGCGAAGGGGGATCCCAAGCTGGGCCGTAGCCTCTACCTAGGGCTCTGATTTGCCATCCAGGAGGGTAGTTTTGGGGCCTTTTCCTTGAGGCCTTGGTCGCCCTCCTGCCCTCGTGTAACGGTACTAATCCTGTCAGGACTCCTGGCCCCCTCGCGTCAGCACCCGTTTCCCTACGAGAACTCTGAGTACCCTCAGGCTCCCCTGGGCCTGCTGGGCCACACTCAGACACGTAGGCCCTTCAGGGTGCCCCTGGCTAGGCCGAGTGAAGCGTAACGCAGTGCACTCTCTCCTGGGGGGGAGCTAGATATCTTCGGCTCACCAACGGCTTCAGGAACACGGTTCTCGCAAGTCCAGCATACCATGCAAGTCGGCCTCGTTGCCCTAGTCTGAGCTACACTGGGAGAAACTCTCTGCTTACATGCCCTTCTAGGAACTCATACCTGAAATCACCGTATCTCAGGGGGAAAGGCGGCTTGCCTTCCAACTTCCACTAAAGCACAGGTCTCTGTGGAACACTTCAGGCTTTCAGTAGATGCAAGGGACCCTAGGAGACCAAAGGCATTCCTTGGTCTCGGCAGTTTGGGACACACAGAGCACCCTGTGAAGAACGCTTGAATCAAGTATGTACTAGGTCGCTTTGGACTTGGATAGAAAGCACAGATACTTACGCTCCGTGTCAACCTGGAGCCGGTGCCTGACGGGACTAGCCTTGTTTTCGCACCTTGAAGAATCCTCTATTGCGCCCTGAATCTCCATGGGAAACACTGCTGTCGCCGGGCCTCTTCTCACGGCAGGCATGGCTGTGAGAGGGAGAAGACGGTTTCACACGGAACCGGGGTACTGCAGTTTCTCGGTCAGAGCTCATCCTGTCCTGTTGTATAGCTAAGGGGAAACTCCAAGTGAGGCCTAGCTTCGAAGGAGCACCCTGATACGCCACGCAGCAGGGTAGGAGTGCAGCAGCTTCCGTGAGGCCTTAGTTCTCTCTTCTGCTTCACTTGAAGGGTTGGAAGCTCTTCAGGACTCCTAGACTCCTCCCGGCAGCATCCGTTTCCATACAATGACACTGAGTACCCCGAGGCTCTCCTGAGTTGAAGAGCAACATTCAGTCCCGGAGACACTTAGGGATACTCGTGTGTGTGCCGAGTGAAGGGCAGCAGCTTGCACATTGCCTCGGGGGAGCTAGATTTCCTCAGCACACCAACAGCCTCAGGAACACTGCGGTAGCCTGTGCAGCAGGCCATGGAAGGCTGCGTCATTACTGTAGTCGGAGCTGCACTGAGCAAAACGTCTTGCTCACAGTTCCTTCTAGGACCTCATCCCTGAAGTCAACCTACCTCAAGGAGTAAGTCGGCTTGCCGTCCAAGTGCCTCTAGAGCACAGTCTCTAGGGTAACGCTGCAGGCATTTGGAAGACGCACGTGAGCCTACGACACCTAAGGCATTCTTTCATTTAAGCAGTTCGCTACACGCAGAGCACCCTGCATAGAGAAGGCGATCCTCGAAGGACCCAGCGAGCAGCCAGGTCTCTTTGGACTTGTTGGAAAGCGCAGATGCTTCTTCTGCATGGAAACCTGGAAAGGGCAGCCCTCTGAGGCAAGCCTGGTCTTCCCGGCTTGAAAGCTCCAGTCATGCGGCCTTGCACCTTCCTGAACAACGCTTTGGTTGCTGGGCTTGTACTCAGTGCAGGCATGGCTCTGGAAGAAACTGAGTTTTCTCGAAAGGAAGAGGGTGCTTTCAGGCCCCAGGCGGGAGCATATCCTGCCCTGCTCTAGAGCGAAGGGGGATCCCAAGCTGGGCCGTAGCCTCTACCTAAGGCTCTGATTTGCCATCCAGAAGAGTAGTTTTGCGACCTTTTCCTTGAGGCCTTGGTCGCCCTCCTGCCCTCGTGTAACGGTACTAATCCTGTCAGGACTCCTGGCCCCCTCGCGTCAGCACCCGTTTCCCTACGAGAACTCTGAGTACCCTCAGGCTCCCCTGGGCCTGCTGGGCCACACTCAGACACGTAGGCCCTTCAGGGTGCCCCTGGCTAGGCCGAGTGAAGCGTAACGCACTGCACTCTCTCCTGGGGGGGAGCTAGATATCTTCGGCTCACCAACGGCTTCAGGAACACGGTTCTCGCAAGTCCAGCATACCATGCAAGTCGGCCTCGTTGCCCTAGTCTGAGCTACACTGGGAGAAACTCTCTGCTTACATGCCCTTCTAGGAACTCATACCTGAAATCACCGTATCTCAGGGGGAAAGGCGGCTTGCCTTCCAACTTCCACTAAAGCACAGGTCTCTGTGGAACACTTCAGGCTTTCAGTAGATGCAAGGGACCCTAGGAGCTCAAAGGCATTCATTGGTCTCGGCAGTTTGGGACACACAGAGCACCCTGTGAAGAACGCTTGAATCAAGTATGTACTAGGTCGCTTTGGACTTGGATAGAAAGCACAGATACTTACGCTCCGTGTCAACCTGGAGCCGGTGCCTGACGGGACTAGCCTTGTTTTCGCACCTTGAAGAATCCTCTATTGCGCCCTGAATCTCCATGGGAAACACTGCTGTCGCCGGGCCTCTTCTCACGGCAGGCATGGCTGTGAGAGGGAGAAGACGGTTTCACACGGAACCGGGGTACTGCAGTTTCTCGGTCAGAGCTCATCCTGTCCTGTTGTATAGCTAAGGGGAAACTCCAAGTGAGGCCTAGCTTCGAAGGAGCACCCTGATACGCCACGCAGCAGGGTAGGAGTGCAGCAGCTTCCGTGAGGCCTTAGTTCTCTCTTCTGCTTCACTTGAAGGGTTGGAAGCTCTTCAGGACTCCTAGACTCCTCCCGGCAGCATCCGTTTCCATACAATGACACTGAGTACCCCGAGGCTCTCCTGAGTTGAAGAGCAACATTCAGACCAGGAGACACTTAGGGATACTCGTGTGTGTGCCGAGTGAAGGGCAGCAGCTTGCACATTGCCTCGGGGGAGCTAGATTTCCTCAGCACACCAACAGCCTCAGGAACACTGCGGTAGCCTGTGCAGCAGGCCATGGAAGGCTGCGTCATTACTGTAGTCGGAGCTGCACTGAGCAAAACGTCTTGCTCACAGTTCCTTCTAGGACCTCATCCCTGAAGTCAACCTACCTCAAGGAGTAAGTCGGCTTGCCGTCCAAGTGCCTCTAGAGCACAGTCTCTAGGGTAACGCTGCAGGCATTTGGAAGACGCACGTGAGCCTACGACACCTAAGGCATTCTTTCATTTAAGCAGTTCGCTACACGCAGAGCACCCTGCATAGAGAAGGCGATCCTCGAAGGACCCAGCGAGCAGCCAGGTCTCTTTGGACTTGTTGGAAAGCGCAGATGCTTCTTCTGCATGGAAACCTGGAAAGGGCAGCCCTCTGAGGCAAGCCTGGTCTTCCCGGCTTGAAAGCTCCAGTCATGCGGCCTTGCAGCTTCCTGAACAACGCTTTGGTTGCTGGGCTTGTACTCAGTGCAGGCATGGCTCTGGAAGAAACTGAGTTTTCTCGAAAGGAAGAGGGTGCTTTCAGGCCCCAGGCGGGAGCATATCCTGCCAAGCTCTAGAGCGAAGGGGGATCCCAAGCTGGGCCGTAGCCTCTACCTAAGGCTCTGATTTGCCATCCAGAAGAGTAGTTTTGCGACCTTTTCCTTGAGGCCTTGGTCGCCCTCCTGCCCTCGTGTAACGGTACTAATCCTGTCAGGACTCCTGGCCCCCTCGCGTCAGCACCCGTTTCCCTACGAGAACTCTGAGTACCCTCAGGCTCCCCTGGGCCTGCTGGGCCACACTCAGACACGTAGGCCCTTCAGGGTGCCCCTGGCTAGGCCGAGTGAAGCGTAACGCACTGCACTCTCTCCTGGGGGGGAGCTAGATATCTTCGGCTCAGCAACGGCTTCAGGAACACGGTTCTCGCAAGTCCAGCATACCATGCAAGTCGGCCTCGTTGCCCTAGTCTGAGCTACACTGGGAGAAACTCTCTGCTTACATGCCCTTCTAGGAACTCATACCTGAAATCACCGTATCTCAGGGGGAAAGGCGGCTTGCCTTCCAACTTCCACTAAAGCACAGGTCTCTGTGGAACACTTCAGGCTTTCAGTAGATGCAAGGGACCCTAGGAGACCAAAGGCATTCCTTGGTCTCGGCAGTTTGGGACACACAGAGCACCCTGTGAAGAACGCTTGAATCAAGTATGTACTAGGTCGCTTTGGACTTGGATAGAAAGCACAGATACTTACGCTCCGTGTCAACCTGGAGCCGGTGCCTGACGGGACTAGCCTTGTTTTCGCACCTTGAAGAATCCTCTATTGCGCCCTGAATCTCCATGGGAAACACTGCTGTCGCCGGGCCTCTTCTCACGGCAGGCATGGCTGTGAGAGGGAGAAGACGGTTTCACACGGAACCGGGGTACTGCAGTTTCTCGGTCAGAGCTCATCCTGTCCTGTTGTATAGCTAAGGGGAAACTCCAAGTGAGGCCTAGCTTCGAAGGAGCACCCTGATACGCCACGCAGCAGGGTAGGAGTGCAGCAGCTTCCGTGAGGCCTTAGTTCTCTCTTCTGCTTCACTTGAAGGGTTGGAAGCTCTTCAGGACTCCTAGACTCCTCCCGGCAGCATCCGTTTCCATACAATGACACTGAGTACCCCGAGGCTCTCCTGAGTTGAAGAGCAACATTCAGACCAGGAGACACTTAGGGATACTCGTGTGTGTGCCGAGTGAAGGGCAGCAGCTTGCACATTGCCTCGGGGGAGCTAGATTTCCTCAGCACACCAACAGCCTCAGGAACACTGCGGTAGCCTGTGCAGCAGGCCATGGAAGGCTGCGTCATTACTGTAGTCGGAGCTGCACTGAGCAAAACGTCTTGCTCACAGTTCCTTCTAGGACCTCATCCCTGAAGTCAACCTACCTCAAGGAGTAAGTCGGCTTGCCGTCCAAGTGCCTCTAGAGCACAGTGTCTAGGGTAACGCTGCAGGCATTTGGAAGATGCACGTGAGCCTAGGACACCTAAGGCATTCTTTCATTTAAGCAGTTCGCTACACGCAGAGCACCCTGCATAGAGAAGGTGATCCTCAAAGGACCCAGCGAACAGCCAGGTCTCTTTGGAATTGTTAGAAAGCGCAGATGCTTCTTCTGCATGGAAACCTGGAAAAGGCAGCCCTCTGAGGCAAGCCTGGTCTTCCCGGCTTGAAAGCTCCAGTCATGCGGCCTTGCAGCTTCCTGAACAACGCTTTGGTTGCTGGGCTTGTACTCAGTGCAGGCATGGCTCTGGAAGAAACTGAGTTTTCTCGAAAGGAAGAGGGTGCTTTCAGGCCGCGGGCGGGAGCTTATCCTGCCCTGCTCTAGAGCGAAGGGGGATCCCAAGGTGGGCCGTAGCCTCTACCTAAGGCTCTGATTTGCCATCCAGAAGGGTAATTTTGCGGCCTTTTCCTTGAGGCCTTGGTCGCCCTCCTGCCCTCGTGTAACGGTACTAATCCTGTCAGGACTCCTGGCCCCCTCGCGTCAGCACCCGTTTCCCTACGAGAACTCTGAGTACCCTCAGGCTCCCCTGGGCCTGCTGGGCCACACTCAGACACGTAGGCCCTTCAGGGTGCCCCTGGCTAGGCCGAGTGAAGCGTAACGCACTGCACTCTCTCCTGGGGGGGAGCTAGATATCTTCGGCTCAGCAACGGCTTCAGGAACACGGTTCTCGCAAGTCCAGCATACCATGCAAGTCGGCCTCGTTGCCCTAGTCTGAGCTACACTGGGAGAAACTCTCTGCTTACATGCCCTTCTAGGAACTCATACCTGAAATCACCGTATCTCAGGGGGAAAGGCGGCTTGCCTTCCAACTTCCACTAAAGCACAGGTCTCTGTGGAACACTTCAGGCTTTCAGTAGATGCAAGGGACCCTAGGAGCTCAAAGGCATTCATTGGTCTCGGCAGTTTGGGACACACAGAGCACCCTGTGAAGAACGCTTGAATCAAGTATGTACTAGGTCGCTTTGGACTTGGATAGAAAGCACAGATACTTACGCTCCGTGTCAACCTGGAGCCGGTGCCTGACGGGACTAGCCTTGTTTTCGCACCTTGAAGAATCCTCTATTGCGCCCTGAATCTCCCTGGGAAACACTGCTGTCGCCGGGCCTCTTCTCACGGCAGGCATGGCTGTGAGATGGAGAAGACGGTTTCACACGGAACCGGGGTACTGCAGTTTCTCGGTCAGAGCTCATCCTGTCCTGTTGTATAGCTAAGGGCAAACTCCAAGTGAGGCCTAGCTTCGAAGGAGCACCCTGATACGCCACGCAGCAGGGTAGGAGTGCAGCAGCTTCCGTGAGGCCTTAGTTCTCTCTTCTGCTTCACTTGAAGGGTTGGAAGCTCTTCAGGACCTCTATACTCCTCCCGGCAGCATACGTTTCCATACAATGACACTGAATACCCGGAGGCTCTCCTGAGTTGAAGAGCAACATTCAGACCAGGAGACAGGAATACTCGTGTGTGTGCCGAGTGAAGGGCATCAGCTTGCACACTGACTCGGGGTAGCTAGATTTCCTCAGCACACCAACAGCCTCAGGAACACTTCGGTAGCCTGTGCAGCAGGCCATGGAAGGCTGCGTCATTACTGTAGTCGGAGCTGCACTGAGCAAAACGTCTTGCTCACAGTTCCTTCTAGGACCTCATCCCTGAAGTCAACCTACCTCAAGGAATAAGTCGGCTTGCCGTCCAAGTGCCTCTAGAGCACAGTGTCTAGGGTAACGCTGCAGGCATTTGGAAGACGCACGTGAGCCTAGGACACCTAAGGCATTCTTTCATTTAAGCAGTTCGCTACACGCAGAGCACCCTGCATAGAGAAGGTGATCCTCGAAGGACCCAGCGAGCAGCCAGGTCTCTTTGGACTTGTTAGAAAGCGCAGATGCTTCTTCTGCATGGAAACCTGGAAAGGGCAGCCCTCTGAGGCAAGCCTGGTCTTCCCGGCTTGAAAGCTCCAGTCATGCGGCCTTGCAGCTTCCTGAACAACGCTTTGGTTGCTGGGCTTGTACTCAGTGCAGGCATGGCTCTGGAAGAAACTGAGTTTTCTCGAAAGCAAGAGGGTGCTTTCAGGCCCCGGGCAGGAGCTTATCCTGCCTTGCTCTAGAGCGAAGGGGGATACCAAGGTGGGCCGTAGCCTCTACCTAAGGCTCTGATTTGCCATCCAGAAGGGTAGTTTTGCGGCCTTTTCCTTGAGGCCTTGGTCGCCCTCCTGCCCTCGTGTAACGGTACTAATCCTGTCAGGACTCCTGGCCCCCTCGCGTCAGCACCCGTTTCCCTACGAGAACTCTGAGTACCCTCAGGCTCCCCTGGGCCTGCTGGGCCACACTCAGACACGTAGGCCCTTCAGGGTGCCCCTGGCTAGGCCGAGTGAAGCGTAACGCACTGCACTCTCTCCTGGGGGGGAGCTAGATATCTTCGGCTCACCAACGGCTTCAGGAACACGGTTCTCGCAAGTCCAGCATACCATGCAAGTCGGCCTCGTTGCCCTAGTCTGAGCTACACTGGGAGAAACTCTCTGCTTACATGCCCTTCTAGGAACTCATACCTGAAATCACCGTATCTCAGGGGGAAAGGCGACTTGCCTTCCAAATTCCACTAAAGCACAGGTCTCTGTGGAACGCTTCAGGCTTTCAGTAGATGCAAGGGACCCTAGGAGACCAAAGGCATTCCTTGGTCTCGGCAGTTTGATACACACAGAGCACCCTGTGAAGAACGCTTGAATCAAGTATGTACAAGGTCGCTTTGGACTTGGATAGAAAGCACAGATACTTACGCTCCGTGTCAACCTGGAGCCGGTGCCTGACGGGACTAGCCTTGTTTTCGCACCTTGAAGAATCCTCTATTGCGCCCTGAATCTCCCTGGGAAACACTGCTGTCGCCGGGCCTCTTCTCACGGCAGGCATGGCTGTGAGAGGGAAAAGACGGTTTCACACGGAACCGGGGTACTGCAGTTTCTCGGTCAGAGCTCATCCTGTCCTGTTGTATAGCTAAGGGGAAACTCCAAGTGAGGCCTAGCTTCGAAGGAGCACCCTGATACGCCACGCAGCAGGGTAGGAGTGCAGCAGCTTCCGTGAGGCCTTAGTTCTCTCTTCTGCTTCACTTGAAGGGTTGGAAGCTCTTCAGGACTCCTAGACTCCTCCCGGCAGCATCCGTTTCCATACAATGACACTGAGTACCCCGAGGCTCTCCTGAGTTGAAGAGCAACATTCAGACCAGGAGACACTTAGGGATACTCGTGTGTGTGCCAAGTGAAGGGCAGCAGCTTGCACACTGCCTCGGGGGAGCTAGATTTCCTCAGCACACCAACAGCCTCAGGAACACTGCGGTAGCCTGTGCAGCAGGCCATGGAAGCCTGCGTCATTACTGTAGTCGGAGCTGCACTGAGCAAAACGTCTTGCTCACAGTTCCTTCTAGGACCTCATCCCTGAAGTCAAACTACCTCAAGGAGTAAGTCGGCTTGCCGTCCAAGTGCCTCTAGAGCACAGTCTCTAGGGTAACGCTGCAGGCATTTGGAAGACGCACGTGAGCCTAGGACACCTAAGGCATTCTTTCATTTAAGCAGTTCGCTACACGCAGAGCACCCTGCATAGAGAAGGTGATCCTCGAAGGACCCAGCGAACAGCCAGGTCTCTTTGGAATTGTTAGAAAGCGCAGATGCTTCTTCTGCATGGAAACCTGGAAAGGGCAGCCCTCTGAGGCAAGCCTGGTCTTCCCGGCTTGAAATCTCCAGTCATGCGGCCTTGCAGCTTCCTGAACAACGCTTTGGTTGCTGGGCTTGTACTCAGTGCAGGCATGGCTCTGGAAAAACAGAGTTTTCTCGAAAGGAAGAGGCTGCTTTCAGGCCCCGGGCGGGAGCATATCCTGCCCTGCTCTAGAGCGAAGGGGGATCCCAAGCTGGGCCGTAGCCTCTACCTAGGGCTCTGATTTGCCATCCAGGAGGGTAGTTTTGGGGCCTTTTCCTTGAGGCCTTGGTCGCCCTCCTGCCCTCGTGTAACGGTACTAATCCTGTCAGGACTCCTGGCCCCCTCGCGTCAGCACCCGTTTCCCTACGAGAACTCTGAGTACCCTCAGGCTCCCCTGGGCCTGCTGGGCCACACTCAGACACGTAGGCCCTTCAGGGTGCCCCTGGCTAGGCCGAGTGAAGCGTAACGCAGTGCACTCTCTCCTGGGGGGGAGCTAGATATCTTCGGCTCACCAACGGCTTCAGGAACACGGTTCTCGCAAGTCCAGCATACCATGCAAGTCGGCCTCGTTGCCCTACTCTGAGCTACACTGGGAGAAACTCTCTGCTTACATGCCCTTCTAGGAACTCATACCTGAAATCACCGTATCTCAGGGGGAAAGGCGGCTTGCCTTCCAACTTCCACTAAAGCACAGGTCTCTGTGGAACACTTCAGGCTTTCAGTAGATGCAAGGGACCCTAGGAGACCAAAGGCATTCCTTGGTCTCGGCAGTTTGGGACACACAGAGCACCCTGTGAAGAACGCTTGAATCAAGTATGTACTAGGTCGCTTTGGACTTGGATAGAAAGCACAGATACTTACGCTCCGTGTCAACCTGGAGCCGGTGCCTGACGGGACTAGCCTTGTTTTCGCACCTTGAAGAATCCTCTATTGCGCCCTGAATCTCCATGGGAAACACTGCTGTCGCCGGGCCTCTTCTCACGGCAGGCATGGCTGTGAGAGGGAGAAGACGGTTTCACACGGAACCGGGGTACTGCAGTTTCTCGGTCAGAGCTCATCCTGTCCTGTTGTATAGCTAAGGGGAAACTCCAAGTGAGGCCTAGCTTCGAAGGAGCACCCTGATACGCCACGCAGCAGGGTAGGAGTGCAGCAGCTTCCGTGAGGCCTTAGTTCTCTCTTCTGCTTCACTTGAAGGGTTGGAAGCTCTTCAGGACTCCTAGACTCCTCCCGGCAGCATCCGTTTCCATACAATGACACTGAGTACCCCGAGGCTCTCCTGAGTTGAAGAGCAACATTCAGACCAGGAGACACTTAGGGATACTCGTGTGTGTGCCGAGTGAAGGGCAGCAGCTTGCACATTGCCTCGGGGGAGCTAGATTTCCTCAGCACACCAACAGCCTCAGGAACACTGCGGTAGCCTGTGCAGCAGGCCATGGAAGGCTGCGTCATTACTGTAGTCGGAGCTGCACTGAGCAAAACGTCTTGCTCACAGTTCCTTCTAGGACCTCATCCCTGAAGTCAACCTACCTCAAGGAGTAAGTCGGCTTGCCGTCCAAGTGTCTCTAGAGCACAGTCTCTAGGGTAACGCTGCAGGCATTTGGAAGACGCACGTGAGCCTACGACACCTAAGGCATTCTTTCATTTAAGCAGTTCGCTACACGCAGAGCACCCTGCATAGAGAAGGCGATCCTCGAAGGACCCAGCGAGCAGCCAGGTCTCTTTGGACTTGTTGGAAAGCGCAGATGCTTCTTCTGCATGGAAACCTGGAAAGGGCAGCCCTCTGAGGCAAGCCTGGTCTTCCCGGCTTGAAAGCTCCAGTCATGCGGCCTTGCAGCTTCCTGAACAACGCTTTGGTTGCTGGGCTTGTACTCAGTGCAGGCATGGCTCTGGAAGAAACTGAGTTTTCTCGAAAGGAAGAGGGTGCTTTCAGGCCCCAGGCGGGAGCATATCCTGCCAAGCTCTAGAGCGAAGGGGGATCCCAAGCTGGGCCGTAGCCTCTACCTAAGGCTCTGATTTGCCATCCAGAAGAGTAGTTTTGCGACCTTTTCCTTGAGGCCTTGGTCGCCCTCCTGCCCTCGTGTAACGGTACTAATCCTGTCAGGACTCCTGGCCCCCTCGCGTCAGCACCCGTTTCCCTACGAGAACTCTGAGTACCCTCAGGCTCCCCTGGGCCTGCTGGGCCACACTCAGACACGTAGGCCCTTCAGGGTGCCCCTGGCTAGGCCGAGTGAAGCGTAACGCACTGCACTCTCTCCTGGGGGGGAGCTAGATATCTTCGGCTCAGCAACGGCTTCAGGAACACGGTTCTCGCAAGTCCAGCATACCATGCAAGTCGGCCTCGTTGCCCTAGTCTGAGCTACACTGGGAGAAACTCTCTGCTTACATGCCCTTCTAGGAACTCATACCTGAAATCACCGTATCTCAGGGGGAAAGGCGGCTTGCCTTCCAACTTCCACTAAAGCACAGGTCTCTGTGGAACACTTCAGGCTTTCAGTAGATGCAAGGGACCCTAGGAGACCAAAGGCATTCCTTGGTCTCGGCAGTTTGGGACACACAGAGCACCCTGTGAAGAACGCTTGAATCAAGTATGTACTAGGTCGCTTTGGACTTGGATAGAAAGCACAGATACTTACGCTCCGTGTCAACCTGGAGCCGGTGCCTGACGGGACTAGCCTTGTTTTCGCACCTTGAAGAATCCTCTATTGCGCCCTGCATCTCCCTGGGAAACACTGCTGTCGCCGGGCCTCTTCTCACGGCAGGCATGGCTGTGAGAGGGAGAAGACGGTTTCACACGGAACCGGGGTACTGCAGTTTCTCGGTCAGAGCTCATCCTGTCCTGTTGTATAGCTAAGGGGAAACTCCAAGTGAGGCCTAGCTTCGAAGGAGCACCCTGATACGCCACGCAGCAGGGTAGGAGTGCAGCAGCTTCCGTGAGGCCTTAGTTCTCTCTTCTGCTTCACTTGAAGGGTTGGAAGCTCTTCAGGACTCCTAGACTCCTCCCGGCAGCATCCGTTTCCATACAATGACACTGAGTACCCCGAGGCTCTCCTGAGTTGAAGAGCAACATTCAGACCAGGAGACACTTAGGGATACTCGTGTGTGTGCCGAGTGAAGGGCAGCAGCTTGCACATTGCCTCGGGGGAGCTAGATTTCCTCAGCACACCAACAGCCTCAGGAACACTGCGGTAGCCTGTGCAGCAGGCCATGGAAGGCTGCGTCATTACTGTAGTCGGAGCTGCACTGAGCAAAACGTCTTGCTCACAGTTCCTTCTAGGACCTCATCCCTGAAGTCAACCTACCTCAAGGAGTAAGTCGGCTTGCCGTCCAAGTGTCTCTAGAGCACAGTCTCTAGGGTAACGCTGCAGGCATTTGGAAGACGCACGTGAGCCTACGACACCTAAGGCATTCTTTCATTTAAGCAGTTCGCTACACGCAGAGCACCCTGCATAGAGAAGGCGATCCTCGAAGGACCCAGCGAGCAGCCAGGTCTCTTTGGACTTGTTGGAAAGCGCAGATGCTTCTTCTGCATGGAAACCTGGAAAGGGCAGCCCTCTGAGGCAAGCCTGGTCTTCCCGGCTTGAAAGCTCCAGTCATGCGGCCTTGCAGCTTCCTGAACAACGCTTTGGTTGCTGGGCTTGTACTCAGTGCAGGCATGGCTCTGGAAGAAACTGAGTTTTCTCGAAAGGAAGAGGGTGCTTTCAGGCCCCAGGCGGGAGCATATCCTGCCAAGCTCTAGAGCGAAGGGGGATCCCAAGCTGGGCCGTAGCCTCTACCTAAGGCTCTGATTTGCCATCCAGAAGAGTAGTTTTGCGACCTTTTCCTTGAGGCCTTGGTCGCCCTCCTGCCCTCGTGTAACGGTACTAATCCTGTCAGGACTCCTGGCCCCCTCGCGTCAGCACCCGTTTCCCTACGAGAACTCTGAGTACCCTCAGGCTCCCCTGGGCCTGCTGGGCCACACTCAGACACGTAGGCCCTTCAGGGTGCCCCTGGCTAGGCCGAGTGAAGCGTAACGCACTGCACTCTCTCCTGGGGGGGAGCTAGATATCTTCGGCTCAGCAACGGCTTCAGGAACACGGTTCTCGCAAGTCCAGCATACCATGCAAGTCGGCCTCGTTGCCCTAGTCTGAGCTACACTGGGAGAAACTCTCTGCTTACATGCCCTTCTAGGAACTCATACCTGAAATCACCGTATCTCAGGGGGAAAGGCGGCTTGCCTTCCAACTTCCACTAAAGCACAGGTCTCTGTGGAACACTTCAGGCTTTCAGTAGATGCAAGGGACCCTAGGAGACCAAAGGCATTCCTTGGTCTCGGCAGTTTGGGACACACAGAGCACCCTGTGAAGAACGCTTGAATCAAGTATGTACTAGGTCGCTTTGGACTTGGATAGAAAGCACAGATACTTACGCTCCGTGTCAACCTGGAGCCGGTGCCTGACGGGACTAGCCTTGTTTTCGCACCTTGAAGAATCCTCTATTGCTCCCTGGGAAACACTGCTGTCGCCGGGCCTCTTCTCACGGCAGGCATGGCTGTGAGAGGGAGAAGACGGTTTCACACGGAACCGGGGTACTGCAGTTTCTCGGTCAGAGCTCATCCTGTCCTGTTGTATAGCTAAGGGGAAACTCCAAGTGAGGCCTAGCTTCGAAGGAGCACCCTGATACGCCACGCAGCAGGGTAGGAGTGCAGCAGCTTCCGTGAGGCCTTAGTTCTCTCTTCTGCTTCACTTGAAGGGTTGGAAGCTCTTCAGGACTCCTAGACTCCTCCCGGCAGCATCCGTTTCCATACAATGACACTGAGTACCCCGAGGCTCTCCTGAGTTGAAGAGCAACATTCAGACCAGGAGACACTTAGGGATACTCGTGTGTGTGCCGAGTGAAGGGCAGCAGCTTGCACACTGCCTCGGGGGAGCTAGATTTCCTCAGCACACCAACAGCCTCAGGAACACTGCGGTAGCCTGTGCAGCAGGCCATGGAAGGCTGCGTCATTACTGTAGTCGGAGCTGCACTGAGCAAAACGTCTTGCTCACAGTTCCTTCTAGGACCTCATCCCTGAAGTCAACCTACCTCAAGGAGTAAGTCGGCTTGCCGTCCAAGTGCCTCTAGAGCACAGTGTCTAGGGTAACGCTGCAGGCATTTGGAAGATGCACGTGAGCCTAGGACACCTAAGGCATTCTTTCATTTAAGCAGTTCGCTACACGCAGAGCACCCTGCATAGAGAAGGTGATCCTCAAAGGACCCAGCGAACAGCCAGGTCTCTTTGGAATTGTTAGAAAGCGCAGATGCTTCTTCTGCATGGAAACCTGGAAAAGGCAGCCCTCTGAGGCAAGCCTGGTCTTCCCAGCTTGAAAGCTCCAGTCATGCGGCCTTGCAGCTTCCTGAACAACGCTTTGGTTGCTGGGCTTGTACTCAGTGCAGGCATGGCTCTGGAAGAAACTGAGTTTTCTCGAAAGGAAGAGGGTGCTTTCAGGCCGTGGGCGGGAGCTTATCCTGCCCTGCTCTAGAGCGAAGGGGGATCCCAAGGTGGGCCGTAGCCTCTACCTAAGGCTCTGATTTGCCATCCAGAAGGGTAATTTTGCGGCCTTTTCCTTGAGGCCTTGGTCGCCCTCCTGCCCTCGTGTAACGGTACTAATCCTGTCAGGACTCCTGGCCCCCTCGCGTCAGCACCCGTTTCCCTACGAGAACTCTGAGTACCCTCAGGCTCCCCTGGGCCTGCTGGGCCACACTCAGACACGTAGGCCCTTCAGGGTGCCCCTGGCTAGGCCGAGTGAAGCGTAACGCACTGCACTCTCTCCTGGGGGGGAGCTAGATATCTTCGGCTCAGCAACGGCTTCAGGAACACGGTTCTCGCAAGTCCAGCATACCATGCAAGTCGGCCTCGTTGCCCTAGTCTGAGCTACACTGGGAGAAACTCTCTGCTTACATGCCCTTCTAGGAACTCATACCTGAAATCACCGTATCTCAGGGGGAAAGGCGGCTTGCCTTCCAACTTCCACTAAAGCACAGGTCTCTGTGGAACACTTCAGGCTTTCAGTAGATGCAAGGGACCCTAGGAGACCAAAGGCATTCCTTGGTCTCGGCAGTTTGGGACACACAGAGCACCCTGTGAAGAACGCTTGAATCAAGTATGTACTAGGTCGCTTTGGACTTGGATAGAAAGCACAGATACTTACGCTCCGTGTCAACCTGGAGCCGGTGCCTGACGGGACTAGCCTTGTTTTCGCACCTTGAAGAATCCTCTATTGCGCCCTGAATCTCCCTGGGAAACACTGCTGTCGCCGGGCCTCTTCTCACGGCAGGCATGGCTGTGAGATGGAGAAGACGGTTTCACACGGAACCGGGGTACTGCAGTTTCTCGGTCAGAGCTCATCCTGTCCTGTTGTATAGCTAAGGGGAAACTCCAAGTGAGGCCTAGCTTCGAAGGAGCACCCTGATACGCCACGCAGCAGGGTAGGAGTGCAGCAGCTTCCGTGAGGCCTTAGTTCTCTCTTCTGCTTCACTTGAAGGGTTGGAAGCTCTTCAGGACTCCTAGACTCCTCCCGGCAGCATCCGTTTCCATACAATGACACTGAGTACCCCGAGGCTCTCCTGAGTTGAAGACCAACATTCAGACCAGGAGACACTTAGGGATACTCGTGTGTGTGCCAAGTGAAGGGCAGCAGCTTGCACACTGCCTCGGGGGAGCTAGATTTCCTCAGCACACCAACAGCCTCAGGAACACTGCGGTAGCCTGTGCAGCAGGCCATGGAAGGCTGCGTCATTACTGTAGTCGGAGCTGCACTGAGCAAAACGTCTTGCTCACAGTTCCTTCTAGGACCTCATCCCTGAAGTCAACCTACCTCAAGGAGTAAGTCGGCTTGCCGTCCAAGTGCCTCTAGAGCACAGTGTCTAGGGTAACGCTGCAGGCATTTGGAAGACGCACGTGAGCCTAGGACACCTAAGGCATTCTTTCATTTAAGCAGTTCGCTACACGCAGAGCACCCTGCATAGAGAAGGTGATCCTCGAAGGACCCAGCGAACAGCCAGGTCTCTTTGGAATTGTTAGAAAGTGCAGATGCTTCTTCTGCATGGAAACCTGGAAAAGGCAGCCCTCTGAGGCAAGCCTGGTCTTCCCGGCTTGAAAGCTCCAGTCATGCGGCCTTGCAGCTTCCTGAACAACGCTTTGGTTGCTGGGCTTGTACTCAGTGCAGGCATGGCTCTGGAAGAAACTGAGTTTTCTCGAAAGGAAGAGGGTGCTTTCAGGCCCCGGGCGGGAGCATATCCTGCCCTGCTCTAGAGCGAAGGGCGATCCCAAGGTGGGCCGTAGCCTCTACCTAAGGCTCTGATTTGCCATCCAGAAGGGTAGTTTTGCGGCCTTTTCCTTGAGGCCTTGGTCGCCCTCCTGCCCTCGTGTAACGGTACTAATCCTGTCAGGACTCCTGGCCCCCTCGCGTCAGCACCCGTTTCCCTACGAGAACTCTGAGTACCCTCAGGCTCCCCTGGGCCTGCTGGGCCACACTCAGACACGTAGGCCCTTCAGGGTGCCCCTGGCTAGGCCGAGTGAAGCGTAACACACTGCACTCTCTCCTGGGGGGGAGCTAGATATCTTCGGCTCAGCAACGGCTTCAGGAACACGGTTCTCGCAAGTCCAGCATACCATGCAAGTCGGCCTCGTTGCCCTAGTCTGAGCTACACTGGGAGAAACTCTCTGCTTACATGCCCTTCTAGGAACTCATACCTGAAATCACCGTATCTCAGGGGGAAAGGCGGCTTGCCTTCCAACTTCCACTAAAGCACAGGTCTCTGTGGAACACTTCAGGCTTTCAGTAGATGCAAGGGACCCTAGGAGACCAAAGGCATTCCTTGGTCTCGGCAGTTTTGGACACACAGAGCACCCTGTAAAGAACGCTTGAATCAAGTATATACTAGGTCGCTTTGGACTTGGATAGAAAGCACAGATACTTACGCTCCGTGTCAACCTGGAGCCGGTGCCTGACGGGACTAGCCTTGTTTTCGCACCTTGAAGAATCCTCTATTGCGCCCTGAATCTCCCTGGGAAACACTGCTGTCGCCGGGCCTCTTCTCACGGCAGGCATGGCTGTGAGAGGGAGAAGACGGTTTCACACGGAACCGGGGTACTGCAGTTTCTCGGTCAGAGCTCATCCTGTCCTGTTGTATAGCTAAGGGGAAACTCCAAGTGAGGCCTAGCTTCGAAGGAGCACCCTGATACGCCACGCAGCAGGGTAGGAGTGCAGCAGCTTCCGTGAGGCCTTAGTTCTCTCTTCTGCTTCACTTGAAGTGTTGGAAGCTCTTCAGGACTCCTAGACTCCTCCCGGCAGCATCCGTTTCCATACAATGACACTGAGTACCCCGAGGCTCTCCTGAGTTGAAGAGCAACATTCAGACCAGGAGACACTTAGGGATACTCGTGTGTGTGCCGAGTGAAGGGCAGCAGCTTGCACACTGCCTCGGGGGAGCTAGATTTCCTCAGCACACCAACAGCCTCAGGAACACTGCGGTAGCCTGTGCAGCAGGCCATGGAAGGCTGCGTCATTACTGTAGTCGGAGCTGCACTGAGCAAAACGTCTTGCTCACAGTTCCTTCTAGGACCTCATCCCTGAAGTCAACCTACCTCAAGGAGTAAGTCGGCTTGCCGTCCAAGTGCCTCTAGAGCACAGTGTCTAGGGTAACGCTGCAGGCATTTGGAAGATGCACGTGAGCCTACGACACCTAAGGCATTCTTTCATTTAAGCAGTTCGCTACACGCAGAGCACCCTGCATAGAGAAGGTGATCCTCGAAGGACCCAGCGAACAGCCAGGTCTCTTTGGAATTGTTAGAAAGCGCAGATGCTTCTTCTGCATGGAAACCTGGAAAAGGCAGCCCTCTGAGGCAAGCCTGGTCTTCCCGGCATGAAAGCTCCAGTCATGCGGCCTTGCAGCTTCCTGAACAACGCTTTGGTTGCTGGGCTTGTACTCAGTGCAGGCATGGCTCCGGAAGAAACTGAGTTTTCTCGAAAGGAAGAGGGTGCTTTCAGGCGCCGGGCGGGAGCTTATCCTGCCCTGCTCTAGAGCCAAGGGGGATCCCAAGGTGGGCCGTAGCCTCTACCTAAGGCTCTGATTTGCCATCCAGAAGGGTAGTTTTGCGGCCTTTTCCTTGAGGCCTTGGTCGCCCTCCTGCCCTCGTGTAACGGTACTAATCCTGTCAGGACTCCTGGCCCCCTCGCGTCAGCACCCGTTTCCCTACGAGAACTCTGAGTACCCTCAGGCTCCCCTGGGCCTGCTGGGCCACACTCAGACACGTAGGCCCTTCAGGGTGCCCCTGGCTAGGCCGAGTGAAGCGTAACGCAGTGCACTCTCTCCTGGGGGGGAGCTAGATATCTTCGGCTCAGCAACGGCTTCAGGAACACGGTTCTCGCAAGTCCAGCATACCATGCAAGTCGGCCTCGTTGCCCTAGTCTGAGCTACACTGGGAGAAACTCTCTGCTTACATGCCCTTCTAGGAACTCATACCTGAAATCACCGTATCTCAGGGGGAAAGGCGGCTTGCCTTCCAACTTCCACTAAAGCACAGGTCTCTGTGGAACACTTCAGGCTTTCAGTAGATGCAAGGGACCCTAGGAGACCAAAGGCATTCCTTGGTCTCGGCAGTTTGGGACACACAGAGCACCCTGTGAAGAACGCTTGAATCAAGTATGTACTAGGTCGCTTTGGACTTGGATAGAAAGCACAGATACTTACGCTCCGTGTCAACCTGGAGCCGGTGCCTGACGGGACTAGCCTTGTTTTCGCACCTTGAAGAATCCTCTATTGCGCCCTGAATCTCCCTGGGAAACACTGCTGTCGCCGGGCCTCTTCTCACGGCAGGCATGGCTGTGAGAGGGAGAAGACGGTTTCACACGGAACCGGGGTACTGCAGTTTCTCGGTCAGAGCTCATCCTGTCCTGTTGTATAGCTAAGGGGAAACTCCAAGTGAGGCCTAGCTTCGAAGGAGCACCCTGATACGCCACGCAGCAGGGTAGGAGTGCAGCAGCTTCCGTGAGGCCTTAGTTCTCTCTTCTGCTTCACTTGAAGGGTTGGAAGCTCTTCAGGACTCCTAGACTCCTCCCGGCAGCATCCGTTTCCATACAATGACACTGAGTACCCCGAGGCTCTCCTGAGTTGAAGAGCAACATTCAGACCAGGAGACACTTAGGGATACTCGTGTGTGTGCCAAGTGAAGGGCAGCAGCTTGCACACTGCCTCGGGGGAGCTAGATTTCCTCAGCACACCAACAGCCTCAGGAACACTGCGGTAGCCTGTGCAGCAGGCCATGGAAGGCTGCGTCATTACTGTAGTCGGAGCTGCACTGAGCAAAACGTCTTGCTCACAGTTCCTTCTAGTACCTCATCCCTGAAGTCAACCTACCTCAAGGAGTAAGTCGGCTTGCCGTCCAAGTGCCTCTAGAGCACAGTGTCTAGGGTAACGCTGCAGGCATTTGGAAGACGCACGTGAGCCTAGGACACCTAAGGCATTCTTTCATTTATGCAGTTCGCTACACGCAGAGCACCCTGCATAGAGAAGGTGATCCTCGAAGGACCCAGCGAACAGCCAGGTCTCTTTGGAATTGTTAGAAAGCGCAGATGCTTCTTCTGCATGGAAACCTGGAAAAGGCAGCCCTCTGAGGCAAGCCTGGTCTTCCCGGCTTGAAAGCTCCAGTCATGCGGCCTTGCAGCTTCGTGAACAACGCTTTGGTTGCTGGGCTTGTACTCAGTGCAGGCATGGCTCTGGAAGAAACTGAGTTTTCTCGAAAGGAAGAGGGTGCTTTCAGGCCCCGGGCGGGAGCATATCCTGCCCTGCTCTAGAGCGAAGGGCGATCCCAAGGTGGGCCGTAGCCTCTACCTAAGGCTCTGATTTGCCATCCAGAAGGGTAGTTTTGCGGCCTTTTCCTTGAGGCCTTGGTCGCCCTCCTGCCCTCGTGTAACGGTACTAATCCTGTCAGGACTCCTCGCCCCCTCGCGTCAGCACCCGTTCCCCTACGAGAACTCTGAGTACCCTCAGGCTCCCCTGGGCCTGCTGGGCCACACTCAGACACGTAGGCCCTTCAGGGTGCCCCTGGCTAGGCCGAGTGAAGCGTAACGCACTGCACTCTCTCCTGGGGGGGAGCTAGATATCTTCGGCTCAGCAACGGCTTCAGGAACACGGTTCTCGCAAGTCCAGCATACCATGCAAGTCGGCCTCGTTGCCCTAGTCTGAGCTACACTGGGAGAAACTCTCTGCTTACATGCCCTTCTAGGAACTCATACCTGAAATCACCGTATCTCAGGGGGAAAGGCGGCTTGCCTTCCAACGTCCACTAAAGCACAGGGCTCTGTGGAACACTTCAGGCTTTCAGTAGATGCAAGGTACCCTAGCAGACCAAAGGCATTCCTTGGTCTCGGCAGTTTGGGACACACAGAGCACCCTGTGAAGAACGCTTGAATCAAGTATGTACTAGGTCGCTTTGGACTTGGATAGAAAGCACAGATACTTACGCTCCGTGTCAACCTGGAGCCGGTGCCTGACGGGACTAGCCTTGTTTTCGCACCTTGAAGAATCCTCTATTGCGCCCTGCATCTCCCTGGGAAACACTGCTGTCGCCGGGCCTCTTCTCACGGCAGGCATGGCTGTGAGAGGGAGAAGACGGTTTCACACGGAACCGGGGTACTGCAGTTTCTCGGTCAGAGCTCATCCTGTCCTGTTGTATAGCTAAGGGGAAACTCCAAGTGAGGCCTAGCTTCGAAGGAGCACCCTGATACGCCACGCAGCAGGGTAGGAGTGCAGCAGCTTCCGTGAGGCCTTAGTTCTCTCTTCTGCTTCACTTGAAGGGTTGGAAGCTCTTCAGGACTCCTAGACTCCTCCCGGCAGCATCCGTTTCCATACAATGACACTGAGTACCCCGAGGCTCTCCTGAGTTGAAGAGCAACATTCAGACCAGGAGACACTTAGGGATACTCGTGTGTGTGCCGAGTGAAGGGCAGCAGCTTGCACATTGCCTCGGGGGAGCTAGATTTCCTCAGCACACCAACAGCCTCAGGAACACTGCGGTAGCCTGTGCAGCAGGCCATGGAAGGCTGCGTCATTACTGTAGTCGGAGCTGCACTGAGCAAAACGTCTTGCTCACAGTTCCTTCTAGGACCTCATCCCTGAAGTCAACCTACCTCAAGGAGTAAGTCGGCTTGCCGTCCAAGTGTCTCTAGAGCACAGTCTCTAGGGTAACGCTGCAGGCATTTGGAAGACGCACGTGAGCCTACGACACCTAAGGCATTCTTTCATTTAAGCAGTTCGCTACACGCAGAGCACCCTGCATAGAGAAGGCGATCCTCGAAGGACCCAGCGAGCAGCCAGGTCTCTTTGGACTTGTTGGAAAGCGCAGATGCTTCTTCTGCATGGAAACCTGGAAAGGGCAGCCCTCTGAGGCAAGCCTGGTCTTCCCGGCTTGAAAGCTCCAGTCATGCGGCCTTGCAGCTTCCTGAACAACGCTTTGGTTGCTGGGCTTGTACTCAGTGCAGGCATGGCTCTGGAAGAAACTGAGTTTTCTCGAAAGGAAGAGGGTGCTTTCAGGCCCCAGGCGGGAGCATATCCTGCCAAGCTCTAGAGCGAAGGGGGATCCCAAGCTGGGCCGTAGCCTCTACCTAAGGCTCTGATTTGCCATCCAGAAGAGTAGTTTTGCGACCTTTTCCTTGAGGCCTTGGTCGCCCTCCTGCCCTCGTGTAACGGTACTAATCCTGTCAGGACTCCTGGCCCCCTCGCGTCAGCACCCGTTTCCCTACGAGAACTCTGAGTACCCTCAGGCTCCCCTGGGCCTGCTGGGCCACACTCAGACACGTAGGCCCTTCAGGGTGCCCCTGGCTAGGCCGAGTGAAGCGTAACGCACTGCACTCTCTCCTGGGGGGGAGCTAGATATCTTCGGCTCAGCAACGGCTTCAGGAACACGGTTCTCGCAAGTCCAGCATACCATGCAAGTCGGCCTCGTTGCCCTAGTCTGAGCTACACTGGGAGAAACTCTCTGCTTACATGCCCTTCTAGGAACTCATACCTGAAATCACCGTATCTCAGGGGGAAAGGCGGCTTGCCTTCCAACTTCCACTAAAGCACAGGTCTCTGTGGAACACTTCAGGCTTTCAGTAGATGCAAGGGACCCTAGGAGACCAAAGGCATTCCTTGGTCTCGGCAGTTTGGTACACACAGAGCACCCTGTGAAGAACGCTTGAATCAAGTATGTACTAGGTCGCTTTGGACTTGGATAGAAAGCACAGATACTTACGCTCCGTGTCAACCTGGAGCCGGTGCCTGACGGGACTAGCCTTGTTTTCGCACCTTGAAGAATCCTCTATTGCTCCCTGGGAAACACTGCTGTCGCCGGGCCTCTTCTCACGGCAGGCATGGCTGTGAGAGGGAGAAGACGGTTTCACACGGAACCGGGGTACTGCAGTTTCTCGGTCAGAGCTCATCCTGTCCTGTTGTATAGCTAAGGGGAAACTCCAAGTGAGGCCTAGCTTCGAAGGAGCACCCTGATACGCCACGCAGCAGGGTAGGAGTGCAGCAGCTTCCGTGAGGCCTTAGTTCTCTCTTCTGCTTCACTTGAAGGGTTGGAAGCTCTTCAGGACTCCTAGACTCCTCCCGGCAGCATCCGTTTCCATACAATGACACTGAGTACCCCGAGGCTCTCCTGAGTTGAAGAGCAACATTCAGACCAGGAGACACTTAGGGATACTCGTGTGTGTGCCGAGTGAAGGGCAGCAGCTTGCACATTGCCTCGGGGGAGCTAGATTTCCTCAGCACACCAACAGCCTCAGGAACACTGCGGTAGCCTGTGCAGCAGGCCATGGAAGGCTGCGTCATTACTGTAGTCGGAGCTGCACTGAGCAAAACGTCTTGCTCACAGTTCCTTCTAGGACCTCATCCCTGAAGTCAACCTACCTCAAGGAGTAAGTCGGCTTGCCGTCCAAGTGTCTCTAGAGCACGGTCTCTAGGGTAACGCTGCAGGCATTTGGAAGACGCACGTGAGCCTACGACACCTAAGGCATTCTTTCATTTAAGCAGTTCGCTACACGCAGAGCACCCTGCATAGAGAAGGCGATCCTCGAAGGACCCAGCGAGCAGCCAGGTCTCTTTGGACTTGTTGGAAAGCGCAGATGCTTCTTCTGCATGGAAACCTGGAAAGGGCAGCCCTCTGAGGCAAGCCTGGTCTTCCCGGCTTGAAAGCTCCAGTCATGCGGCCTTGCAGCTTCCTGAACAACGCTTTGGTTGCTGGGCTTGTACTCAGTGCAGGCATGGCTCTGGAAGAAACTGAGTTTTCTCGAAAGGAAGAGGGTGCTTTCAGGCCCCAGGCGGGAGCATATCCTGCCAAGCTCTAGAGCGAAGGGGGATCCCAAGCTGGGCCGTAGCCTCTACCTAAGGCTCTGATTTGCCATCCAGAAGAGTAGTTTTGCGACCTTTTCCTTGAGGCCTTGGTCGCCCTCCTGCCCTCGTGTAACGGTACTAATCCTGTCAGGACTCCTGGCCCCCTCGCGTCAGCACCCGTTTCCCTACGAGAACTCTGAGTACCCTCAGGCTCCCCTGGGCCTGCTGGGCCACACTCAGACACGTAGGCCCTTCAGGGTGCCCCTGGCTAGGCCGAGTGAAGCGTAACGCACTGCACTCTCTCCTGGGGGGGAGCTAGATATCTTCGGCTCAGCAACGGCTTCAGGAACACGGTTCTCGCAAGTCCAGCATACCATGCAAGTCGGCCTCGTTGCCCTAGTCTGAGCTACACTGGGAGAAACTCTCTGCTTACATGCCCTTCTAGGAACTCATACCTGAAATCACCGTATCTCAGGGGGAAAGGCGGCTTGCCTTCCAACTTCCACTAAAGCACAGGTCTCTGTGGAACACTTCAGGCTTTCAGTAGATGCAAGGGACCCTAGGAGACCAAAGGCATTCCTTGGTCTCGGCAGTTTGGGACACACAGAGCACCCTGTGAAGAACGCTTGAATCAAGTATGTACTAGGTCGCTTTGGACTTGGATAGAAAGCACAGATACTTACGCTCCGTGTCAACCTGGAGCCGGTGCCTGACGGGACTAGCCTTGTTTTCGCACCTTGAAGAATCCTCTATTGCTCCCTGGGAAACACTGCTGTCGCCGGGCCTCTTCTCACGGCAGGCATGGCTGTGAGAGGGAGAAGACGGTTTCACACGGAACCGGGGTACTGCAGTTTCTCGGTCAGAGCTCATCCTGTCCTGTTGTATAGCTAAGGGGAAACTCCAAGTGAGGCCTAGCTTCGAAGGAGCACCCTGATACGCCACGCAGCAGGGTAGGAGTGCAGCAGCTTCCGTGAGGCCTTAGTTCTCTCTTCTGCTTCACTTGAAGGGTTGGAAGCTCTTCAGGACTCCTAGACTCCTCCCGGCAGCATCCGTTTCCATACAATGACACTGAGTACCCCGAGGCTCTCCTGAGTTGAAGAGCAACATTCAGACCAGGAGACACTTAGGGATACTCGTGTGTGTGCCGAGTGAAGGGCAGCAGCTTGCACACTGCCTCGGGGGAGCTAGATTTCCTCAGCACACCAACAGCCTCAGGAACACTGCGGTAGCCTGTGCAGCAGGCCATGGAAGGCTGCGTCATTACTGTAGTCGGAGCTGCACTGAGCAAAACGTCTTGCTCACAGTTCCTTCTAGGACCTCATCCCTGAAGTCAACCTACCTCAAGGAGTAAGTCGGCTTGCCGTCCAAGTGCCTCTAGAGCACAGTGTCTAGGGTAACGCTGCAGGCATTTGGAAGATGCACGTGAGCCTAGGACACCTAAGGCATTCTTTCATTTAAGCAGTTCGCTACACGCAGAGCACCCTGCATAGAGAAGGTGATCCTCAAAGGACCCAGCGAACAGCCAGGTCTCTTTGGAATTGTTAGAAAGCGCAGATGCTTCTTCTGCATGGAAACCTGGAAAAGGCAGCCCTCTGAGGCAAGCCTGGTCTTCCCAGCTTGAAAGCTCCAGTCATGCGGCCTTGCAGCTTCCTGAACAACGCTTTGGTTGCTGGGCTTGTACTCAGTGCAGGCATGGCTCTGGAAGAAACTGAGTTTTCTCGAAAGGAAGAGGGTGCTTTCAGGCCGTGGGCGGGAGCTTATCCTGCCCTGCTCTAGAGCGAAGGGGGATCCCAAGGTGGGCCGTAGCCTCTACCTAAGGCTCTGATTTGCCATCCAGAAGGGTAATTTTGCGGCCTTTTCCTTGAGGCCTTGGTCGCCCTCCTGCCCTCGTGTAACGGTACTAATCCTGTCAGGACTCCTGGCCCCCTCGCGTCAGCACCCGTTTCCCTACGAGAACTCTGAGTACCCTCAGGCTCCCCTGGGCCTGCTGGGCCACACTCAGACACGTAGGCCCTTCAGGGTGCCCCTGGCTAGGCCGAGTGAAGCGTAACGCACTGCACTCTCTCCTGGGGGGGAGCTAGATATCTTCGGCTCAGCAACGGCTTCAGGAACACGGTTCTCGCAAGTCCAGCATACCATGCAAGTCGGCCTCGTTGCCCTAGTCTGAGCTACACTGGGAGAAACTCTCTGCTTACATGCCCTTCTAGGAACTCATACCTGAAATCACCGTATCTCAGGGGGAAAGGCGGCTTGCCTTCCAACTTCCACTAAAGCACAGGTCTCTGTGGAACACTTCAGGCTTTCAGTAGATGCAAGGGACCCTAGGAGACCAAAGGCATTCCTTGGTCTCGGCAGTTTGGGACACACAGAGCACCCTGTGAAGAACGCTTGAATCAAGTATGTACTAGGTCGCTTTGGACTTGGATAGAAAGCACAGATACTTACGCTCCGTGTCAACCTGGAGCCGGTGCCTGACGGGACTAGCCTTGTTTTCGCACCTTGAAGAATCCTCTATTGCGCCCTGAATCTCCCTGGGAAACACTGCTGTCGCCGGGCCTCTTCTCACGGCAGGCATGGCTGTGAGATGGAGAAGACGGTTTCACACGGAACCGGGGTACTGCAGTTTCTCGGTCAGAGCTCATCCTGTCCTGTTGTATAGCTAAGGGGAAACTCCAAGTGAGGCCTAGCTTCGAAGGAGCACCCTGATACGCCACGCAGCAGGGTAGGAGTGCAGCAGCTTCCGTGAGGCCTTAGTTCTCTCTTCTGCTTCACTTGAAGGGTTGGAAGCTCTTCAGGACTCCTAGACTCCTCCCGGCAGCATCCGTTTCCATACAATGACACTGAGTACCCCGAGGCTCTCCTGAGTTGAAGAGCAACATTCAGACCAGGAGACACTTAGGGATACTCGTGTGTGTGCCGAGTGAAGGGCAGCAGCTTGCACATTGCCTCGGGGGAGCTAGATTTCCTCAGCACACCAACAGCCTCAGGAACACTGCGGTAGCCTGTGCAGCAGGCCATGGAAGGCTGCGTCATTACTGTAGTCGGAGCTGCACTGAGCAAAACGTCTTGCTCACAGTTCCTTCTAGGACCTCATCCCTGAAGTCAACCTACCTCAAGGAGTAAGTCGGCTTGCCGTCCAAGTGTCTCTAGAGCACAGTCTCTAGGGTAACGCTGCAGGCATTTGGAAGACGCACGTGAGCCTACGACACCTAAGGCATTCTTTCATTTAAGCAGTTCGCTACACGCAGAGCACCCTGCATAGAGAAGGCGATCCTCGAAGGACCCAGCGAGCAGCCAGGTCTCTTTGGACTTGTTGGAAAGCGCAGATGCTTCTTCTGCATGGAAACCTGGAAAGGGCAGCCCTCTGAGGCAAGCCTGGTCTTCCCGGCTTGAAAGCTCCAGTCATGCGGCCTTGCAGCTTCCTGAACAACGCTTTGGTTGCTGGGCTTGTACTCAGTGCAGGCATGGCTCTGGAAGAAACTGAGTTTTCTCGAAAGGAAGAGGGTGCTTTCAGGCCCCAGGCGGGAGCATATCCTGCCAAGCTCTAGAGCGAAGGGGGATCCCAAGCTGGGCCGTAGCCTCTACCTAAGGCTCTGATTTGCCATCCAGAAGAGTAGTTTTGCGACCTTTTCCTTGAGGCCTTGGTCGCCCTCCTGCCCTCGTGTAACGGTACTAATCCTGTCAGGACTCCTGGCCCCCTCGCGTCAGCACCCGTTTCCCTACGAGAACTCTGAGTACCCTCAGGCTCCCCTGGGCCTGCTGGGCCACACTCAGACACGTAGGCCCTTCAGGGTGCCCCTGGCTAGGCCGAGTGAAGCGTAACGCAGTGCACTCTCTCCTGGGGGGGAGCTAGATATCTTCGGCTCAGCAACGGCTTCAGGAACACGGTTCTCGCAAGTCCAGCATACCATGCAAGTCGGCCTCGTTGCCCTAGTCTGAGCTACACTGGGAGAAACTCTCTGCTTACATGCCCTTCTAGGAACTCATACCTGAAATCACCGTATCTCAGGGGGAAAGGCGGCTTGCCTTCCAACTTCCACTAAAGCACAGGTCTCTGTGGAACACTTCAGGCTTTCAGTAGATGCAAGGGACCCTAGGAGACCAAAGGCATTCCTTGGTCTCGGCAGTTTGGGACACACAGAGCACCCTGTGAAGAACGCTTGAATCAAGTATGTACTAGGTCGCTTTGGACTTGGATAGAAAGCACAGATACTTACGCTCCGTGTCAACCTGGAGCCGGTGCCTGACGGGACTAGCCTTGTTTTCGCACCTTGAAGAATCCTCTATTGCTCCCTGGGAAACACTGCTGTCGCCGGGCCTCTTCTCACGGCAGGCATGGCTGTGAGAGGGAGAAGACGGTTTCACACGGAACCGGGGTACTGCAGTTTCTCGGTCAGAGCTCATCCTGTCCTGTTGTATAGCTAAGGGGAAACTCCAAGTGAGGCCTAGCTTCGAAGGAGCACCCTGATACGCCACGCAGCAGGGTAGGAGTGCAGCAGCTTCCGTGAGGCCTTAGTTCTCTCTTCTGCTTCACTTGAAGGGTTGGAAGCTCTTCAGGACTCCTAGACTCCTCCCGGCAGCATCCGTTTCCATACAATGACACTGAGTACCCCGAGGCTCTCCTGAGTTGAAGAGCAACATTCAGACCAGGAGACACTTAGGGATACTCGTGTGTGTGCCGAGTGAAGGGCAGCAGCTTGCACACTGCCTCGGGGGAGCTAGATTTCCTCAGCACACCAACAGCCTCAGGAACACTGCGGTAGCCTGTGCAGCAGGCCATGGAAGGCTGCGTCATTACTGTAGTCGGAGCTGCACTGAGCAAAACGTCTTGCTCACAGTTCCTTCTAGGACCTCATCCCTGAAGTCAACCTACCTCAAGGAGTAAGTCGGCTTGCCGTCCAAGTGCCTCTAGAGCACAGTGTCTAGGGTAACGCTGCAGGCATTTGGAAGATGCACGTGAGCCTAGGACACCTAAGGCATTCTTTCATTTAAGCAGTTCGCTACACGCAGAGCACCCTGCATAGAGAAGGTGATCCTCAAAGGACCCAGCGAACAGCCAGGTCTCTTTGGAATTGTTAGAAAGCGCAGATGCTTCTTCTGCATGGAAACCTGGAAAAGGCAGCCCTCTGAGGCAAGCCTGGTCTTCCCAGCTTGAAAGCTCCAGTCATGCGGCCTTGCAGCTTCCTGAACAACGCTTTGGTTGCTGGGCTTGTACTCAGTGCAGGCATGGCTCTGGAAGAAACTGAGTTTTCTCGAAAGGAAGAGGGTGCTTTCAGGCCGTGGGCGGGAGCTTATCCTGCCCTGCTCTAGAGCGAAGGGGGATCCCAAGGTGGGCCGTAGCCTCTACCTAAGGCTCTGATTTGCCATCCAGAAGGGTAATTTTGCGGCCTTTTCCTTGAGGCCTTGGTCGCCCTCCTGCCCTCGTGTAACGGTACTAATCCTGTCAGGACTCCTGGCCCCCTCGCGTCAGCACCCGTTTCCCTACGAGAACTCTGAGTACCCTCAGGCTCCCCTGGGCCTGCTGGGCCACACTCAGACACGTAGGCCCTTCAGGGTGCCCCTGGCTAGGCCGAGTGAAGCGTAACGCACTGCACTCTCTCCTGGGGGGGAGCTAGATATCTTCGGCTCAGCAACGGCTTCAGGAACACGGTTCTCGCAAGTCCAGCATACCATGCAAGTCGGCCTCGTTGCCCTAGTCTGAGCTACACTGGGAGAAACTCTCTGCTTACATGCCCTTCTAGGAACTCATACCTGAAATCACCGTATCTCAGGGGGAAAGGCGGCTTGCCTTCCAACTTCCACTAAAGCACAGGTCTCTGTGGAACACTTCAGGCTTTCAGTAGATGCAAGGGACCCTAGGAGACCAAAGGCATTCCTTGGTCTCGGCAGTTTGGGACACACAGAGCACCCTGTGAAGAACGCTTGAATCAAGTATGTACTAGGTCGCTTTGGACTTGGATAGAAAGCACAGATACTTACGCTCCGTGTCAACCTGGAGCCGGTGCCTGACGGGACTAGCCTTGTTTTCGCACCTTGAAGAATCCTCTATTGCGCCCTGAATCTCCCTGGGAAACACTGCTGTCGCCGGGCCTCTTCTCACGGCAGGCATGGCTGTGAGATGGAGAAGACGGTTTCACACGGAACCGGGGTACTGCAGTTTCTCGGTCAGAGCTCATCCTGTCCTGTTGTATAGCTAAGGGGAAACTCCAAGTGAGGCCTAGCTTCGAAGGAGCACCCTGATACGCCACGCAGCAGGGTAGGAGTGCAGCAGCTTCCGTGAGGCCTTAGTTCTCTCTTCTGCTTCACTTGAAGGGTTGGAAGCTCTTCAGGACTCCTAGACTCCTCCCGGCAGCATCCGTTTCCATACAATGACACTGAGTACCCCGAGGCTCTCCTGAGTTGAAGACCAACATTCAGACCAGGAGACACTTAGGGATACTCGTGTGTGTGCCAAGTGAAGGGCAGCAGCTTGCACACTGCCTCGGGGGAGCTAGATTTCCTCAGCACACCAACAGCCTCAGGAACACTGCGGTAGCCTGTGCAGCAGGCCATGGAAGGCTGCGTCATTACTGTAGTCGGAGCTGCACTGAGCAAAACGTCTTGCTCACAGTTCCTTCTAGGACCTCATCCCTGAAGTCAACCTACCTCAAGGAGTAAGTCGGCTTGCCGTCCAAGTGCCTCTAGAGCACAGTGTCTAGGGTAACGCTGCAGGCATTTGGAAGACGCACGTGAGCCTAGGACACCTAAGGCATTCTTTCATTTAAGCAGTTCGCTACACGCAGAGCACCCTGCATAGAGAAGGTGATCCTCGAAGGACCCAGCGAACAGCCAGGTCTCTTTGGAATTGTTAGAAAGTGCAGATGCTTCTTCTGCATGGAAACCTGGAAAAGGCAGCCCTCTGAGGCAAGCCTGGTCTTCCCGGCTTGAAAGCTCCAGTCATGCGGCCTTGCAGCTTCCTGAACAACGCTTTGGTTGCTTTGCTTGTACTCAGTGCAGGCATGGCTCTGGAAGAAACTGAGTTTTCTCGAAAGGAAGAGGGTGCTTTCAGGCCCCGGGCGGGAGCATATCCTGCCCTGCTCTAGAGCGAAGGGCGATCCCAAGGTGGGCCGTAGCCTCTACCTAAGGCTCTGATTTGCCATCCAGAAGGGTAGTTTTGCGGCCTTTTCCTTGAGGCCTTGGTCGCCCTCCTGCCCTCGTGTAACGGTACTAATCCTGTCAGGACTCCTGGCCCCCTCGCGTCAGCACCCGTTTCCCTACGAGAACTCTGAGTACCCTCAGGCTCCCCTGGGCCTGCTGGGCCACACTCAGACACGTAGGCCCTTCAGGGTGCCCCTGGCTAGGCCGAGTGAAGCGTAACACACTGCACTCTCTCCTGGGGGGGAGCTAGATATCTTCGGCTCAGCAACGGCTTCAGGAACACGGTTCTCGCAAGTCCAGCATACCATGCAAGTCGGCCTCGTTGCCCTAGTCTGAGCTACACTGGGAGAAACTCTCTGCTTACATGCCCTTCTAGGAACTCATACCTGAAATCACCGTATCTCAGGGGGAAAGGCGGCTTGCCTTCCAACTTCCACTAAAGCACAGGTCTCTGTGGAACACTTCAGGCTTTCAGTAGATGCAAGGGACCCTAGGAGACCAAAGGCATTCCTTGGTCTCGGCAGTTTGGGACACACAGAGCACCCTGTAAAGAACGCTTGAATCAAGTATATACTAGGTCGCTTTGGACTTGGATAGAAAGCACAGATACTTACGCTCCGTGTCAACCTGGAGCCGGTGCCTGACGGGACTAGCCTTGTTTTCGCACCTTGAAGAATCCTCTATTGCGCCCTGAATCTCCCTGGGAAACACTGCTGTCGCCGGGCCTCTTCTCACGGCAGGCATGGCTGTGAGAGGGAGAAGACGGTTTCACACGGAACCGGGGTACTGCAGTTTCTCGGTCAGAGCTCATCCTGTCCTGTTGTATAGCTAAGGGGAAACTCCAAGTGAGGCCTAGCTTCGAAGGAGCACCCTGATACGCCACGCAGCAGGGTAGGAGTGCAGCAGCTTCCGTGAGGCCTTAGTTCTCTCTTCTGCTTCACTTGAAGTGTTGGAAGCTCTTCAGGACTCCTAGACTCCTCCCGGCAGCATCCGTTTCCATACAATGACACTGAGTACCCCGAGGCTCTCCTGAGTTGAAGAGCAACATTCAGACCAGGAGACACTTAGGGATACTCGTGTGTGTGCCGAGTGAAGGGCAGCAGCTTGCACACTGCCTCGGGGGAGCTAGATTTCCTCAGCACACCAACAGCCTCAGGAACACTGCGGTAGCCTGTGCAGCAGGCCATGGAAGGCTGCGTCATTACTGTAGTCGGAGCTGCACTGAGCAAAACGTCTTGCTCACAGTTCCTTCTAGGACCTCATCCCTGAAGTCAACCTACCTCAAGGAGTAAGTCGGCTTGCCGTCCAAGTGCCTCTAGAGCACAGTGTCTAGGGTAACGCTGCAGGCATTTGGAAGATGCACGTGAGCCTACGACACCTAAGGCATTCTTTCATTTAAGCAGTTCGCTACACGCAGAGCACCCTGCATAGAGAAGGTGATCCTCGAAGGACCCAGCGAACAGCCAGGTCTCTTTGGAATTGTTAGAAAGTGCAGATGCTTCTTCTGCATGGAAACCTGGAAAAGGCAGCCCTCTGAGGCAAGCCTGGTCTTCCCGGCTTGAAAGCTCCAGTCATGCGGCCTTGCAGCTTCCTGAACAACGCTTTGGTTGCTGGGCTTGTACTCAGTGCAGGCATGGCTCCGGAAGAAACTGAGTTTTCTCGAAAGGAAGAGGGTGCTTTCAGGCGCCGGGCGGGAGCTTATCCTGCCCTGCTCTAGAGCCAAGGGGGATCCCAAGGTGGGCCGTAGCCTCTACCTAAGGCTCTGATTTGCCATCCAGAAGGGTAGTTTTGCGGCCTTTTCCTTGAGGCCTTGGTCGCCCTCCTGCCCTCGTGTAACGGTACTAATCCTGTCAGGACTCCTGGCCCCCTCGCGTCAGCACCCGTTTCCCTACGAGAACTCTGAGTACCCTCAGGCTCCCCTGGGCCTGCTGGGCCACACTCAGACACGTAGGCCCTTCAGGGTGCCCCTGGCTAGGCCGAGTGAAGCGTAACGCAGTGCACTCTCTCCTGGGGGGGAGCTAGATATCTTCGGCTCAGCAACGGCTTCAGGAACACGGTTCTCGCAAGTCCAGCATACCATGCAAGTCGGCCTCGTTGCCCTAGTCTGAGCTACACTGGGAGAAACTCTCTGCTTACATGCCCTTCTAGGAACTCATACCTGAAATCACCGTATCTCAGGGGGAAAGGCGGCTTGCCTTCCAACTTCCACTAAAGCACAGGTCTCTGTGGAACACTTCAGGCTTTCAGTAGATGCAAGGGACCCTAGGAGACCAAAGGCATTCCTTGGTCTCGGCAGTTTGGGACACACAGAGCACCCTGTGAAGAACGCTTGAATCAAGTATGTACTAGGTCGCTTTGGACTTGGATAGAAAGCACAGATACTTACGCTCCGTGTCAACCTGGAGCCGGTGCCTGACGGGACTAGCCTTGTTTTCGCACCTTGAAGAATCCTCTATTGCGCCCTGAATCTCCCTGGGAAACACTGCTGTCGCCGGGCCTCTTCTCACGGCAGGCATGGCTGTGAGAGGGAGAAGACGGTTTCACACGGAACCGGGGTACTGCAGTTTCTCGGTCAGAGCTCATCCTGTCCTGTTGTATAGCTAAGGGGAAACTCCAAGTGAGGCCTAGCTTCGAAGGAGCACCCTGATACGCCACGCAGCAGGGTAGGAGTGCAGCAGCTTCCGTGAGGCCTTAGTTCTCTCTTCTGCTTCACTTGAAGGGTTGGAAGCTCTTCAGGACTCCTAGACTCCTCCCGGCAGCATCCGTTTCCATACAATGACACTGAGTACCCCGAGGCTCTCCTGAGTTGAAGAGCAACATTCAGACCAGGAGACACTTAGGGATACTCGTGTGTGTGCCAAGTGAAGGGCAGCAGCTTGCACACTGCCTCGGGGGAGCTAGATTTCCTCAGCACACCAACAGCCTCAGGAACACTGCGGTAGCCTGTGCAACAGGCCATGGAAGGCTGCGTCATTACTGTAGTCGGAGCTGCACTGAGCAAAACGTCTTGCTCACAGTTCCTTCTAGTACCTCATCCCTGAAGTCAACCTACCTCAAGGAGTAAGTCGGCTTGCCGTCCAAGTGCCTCTAGAGCACAGTGTCTAGGGTAACGCTGCAGGCATTTGGAAGACGCACGTGAGCCTAGGACACCTAAGGCATTCTTTCATTTATGCAGTTCGCTACACGCAGAGCACCCTGCATAGAGAAGGTGATCCTCGAAGGACCCAGCGAGCAGCCAGGTCTCTTTGGACTTGTTAGAAAGCGCAGATGCTTCTTCTGCATGGAAACCTGTAAAGGGCAGCCCTCTGAGGCAAGCCTGGTCTTCCCGGCTTGAAAGCTCCAGTCATGCGGCCTTGCAGCTTCATGAACAACGCTTTGGTTGCTGGGCTTGTACTCAGTGCAGGCATGGCTCTGGAAGAAACTGAGTTTTCTCGAAAGGAAGAGGGTGCTTTCAGGCCCCGGGCAGGAGCTTATCCTGCCTTGCTCTAGAGCGAAGGGGGATCCCAAGGTGGGCCGTAGCCTCTACCTAAGGCTCTGATTTGCCATCCAGAAGGGTAGTTTTGCGGCCTTTTCCTTGAGGCCTTGGTCACCCTCCTGCCCTCGTGTAACGGTACTAATCCTGTCAGGACTCCTGGCCCCCTCGCGTCAGCACCCGTTTCCCTACGAGAACTCTGAGTACCCTCAGGCTCCCCTGGGCCTGCTGGGCCACACTCAGACACGTAGGCCCTTCAGGGTGCCCCTGGCTAGGCCGAGTGAAGCGTAACGCACTGCACTCTCTCCTGGGGGGGAGCTAGATATCTTCGGCTCACCAACGGCTTCAGGAACACGGTTCTCGCAAGTCCAGCATACCATGCAAGTCGGCCTCGTTGCCCTAGTCTGAGCTACACTGGGAGAAACTCTCTGCTTACATGCCCTTCTAGGAACTCATACCTGAAATCACCGTATCTCAGGGGGAAAGGCGGCTTGCCTTCCAACTTCCACTAAAGCACAGGTCTCTGTGGAACGCTTCAGGCTTTCAGTAGATGCAAGGGACCCTAGGAGACCAAAGGCATTCCTTGGTCTCGGCAGTTTGGTACACACAGAGCACCCTGTGAAGAACGCTTGAATCAAGTATGTACAAGGTCGCTTTGGACTTGGATAGAAAGCACAGATACTTACGCACCGTGTCAACCTGGAGCCGGTGCCTGACGGGACTAGCCTTGTTTTCGCACCTTGAAGAATCCTCTATTGCTCCCTGGGAAACACTGCTGTCGCCGGGCCTCTTCTCACGGCAGGCATGGCTGTGAGAGGGAGAAGACGGTTTCACACGGAACCGGGGTACTGCAGTTTCTCGGTCAGAGCTCATCCTGTCCTGTTGTATAGCTAAGGGGAAACTCCAAGTGAGGCCTAGCTTCGAAGGAGCACCCTGATACGCCACGCAGCAGGGTAGGAGTGCAGCAGCTTCCGTGAGGCCTTAGTTCTCTCTTCTGCTTCACTTGAAGGGTTGGAAGCTCTTCAGGACTCCTAGACTCCTCCCGGCAGCATCCGTTTCCATACAATGACACTGAGTACCCCGAGGCTCTCCTGAGTTGAAGAGCAACATTCAGACCAGGAGACACTTAGGGATACTCGTGTGTGTGCCGAGTGAAGGGCAGCAGCTTGCACATTGCCTCGGGGGAGCTAGATTTCCTCAGCACACCAACAGCCTCAGGAACACTGCGGTAGCCTGTGCAGCAGGCCATGGAAGGCTGCGTCATTACTGTAGTCGGAGCTGCACTGAGCAAAACGTCTTGCTCACAGTTCCTTCTAGGACCTCATCCCTGAAGTCAACCTACCTCAAGGAGTAAGTCGGCTTGCCGTCCAAGTGTCTCTAGAGCACAGTCTCTAGGGTAACGCTGCAGGCATTTGGAAGACGCACGTGAGCCTACGACACCTAAGGCATTCTTTCATTTAAGCAGTTCGCTACACGCAGAGCACCCTGCATAGAGAAGGCGATCCTCGAAGGACCCAGCGAGCAGCCAGGTCTCTTTGGACTTGTTGGAAAGCGCAGATGCTTCTTCTGCATGGAAACCTGGAAAGGGCAGCCCTCTGAGGCAAGCCTGGTCTTCCCGGCTTGAAAGCTCCAGTCATGCGGCCTTGCAGCTTCCTGAACAACGCTTTGGTTGCTGGGCTTGTACTCAGTGCAGGCATGGCTCTGGAAGAAACTGAGTTTTCTCGAAAGGAAGAGGGTGCTTTCAGGCCCCAGGCGGGAGCATATCCTGCCAAGCTCTAGAGCGAAGGGGGATCCCAAGCTGGGCCGTAGCCTCTACCTAAGGCTCTGATTTGCCATCCAGAAGAGTAGTTTTGCGACCTTTTCCTTGAGGCCTTGGTCGCCCTCCTGCCCTCGTGTAACGGTACTAATCCTGTCAGGACTCCTGGCCCCCTCGCGTCAGCACCCGTTTCCCTACGAGAACTCTGAGTACCCTCAGGCTCCCCTGGGCCTGCTGGGCCACACTCAGACACGTAGGCCCTTCAGGGTGCCCCTGGCTAGGCCGAGTGAAGCGTAACGCACTGCACTCTCTCCTGGGGGGGAGCTAGATATCTTCGGCTCAGCAACGGCTTCAGGAACACGGTTCTCGCAAGTCCAGCATACCATGCAAGTCGGCCTCGTTGCCCTAGTCTGAGCTACACTGGGAGAAACTCTCTGCTTACATGCCCTTCTAGGAACTCATACCTGAAATCACCGTATCTCAGGGGGAAAGGCGGCTTGCCTTCCAACTTCCACTAAAGCACAGGTCTCTGTGGAACACTTCAGGCTTTCAGTAGATGCAAGGGACCCTAGGAGACCAAAGGCATTCCTTGGTCTCGGCAGTTTGGGACACACAGAGCACCCTGTGAAGAACGCTTGAATCAAGTATGTACTAGGTCGCTTTGGACTTGGATAGAAAGCACAGATACTTACGCTCCGTGTCAACCTGGAGCCGGTGCCTGACGGGACTAGCCTTGTTTTCGCACCTTGAAGAATCCTCTATTGCTCCCTGGGAAACACTGCTGTCGCCGGGCCTCTTCTCACGGCAGGCATGGCTGTGAGAGGGAGAAGACGGTTTCACACGGAACCGGGGTACTGCAGTTTCTCGGTCAGAGCTCATCCTGTCCTGTTGTATAGCTAAGGGGAAACTCCAAGTGAGGCCTAGCTTCGAAGGAGCACCCTGATACGCCACGCAGCAGGGTAGGAGTGCAGCAGCTTCCGTGAGGCCTTAGTTCTCTCTTCTGCTTCTCTTGAAGGGTTGGAAGCTCTTCAGCACTCCTAGACTCCTCCCGGCAGCATCCGTTTCCGTACAATGACACTGAGTACCCCGAGGCTCTCCTGAGTTGAAGAGCAACATTCAGACCAGGAGACACTTAGGGATACTCGTGTGTGTGCCAAGTGAAGGGCAGCAGCTTGCACACTGCCTCGGGGGAGCTAGATTTCCTCAGCACACCAACAGCCTCAGGAACACTGCGGTAGCCTGTGCAGCAGGCCATGGAAGGCTGCGTCATTACTGTAGTCGGAGCTGCACTGAGCAAAACGTCTTGCTCACAGTTCCTTCTAGGACCTCATCCCTGAAGTCAACCTACCTCAAGGAGTAAGTCGGCTTGCCGTCCAAGTGCCTCTAGAGCACAGTGTCTAGGGTAACGCTGCAGGCATTTGGAAGATGCACGTGAGCCTAGGACACCTAAGGCATTCTTTCATTTAAGCAGTTCGCTACACGCAGAGCACCCTGCATAGAGAAGGTGAACCTCGAAGGACCCAGCGAACAGCCAGGTCTCTTTGGACTTGTTAGAAAGCGCAGGTGCTTCTTCTGCATGGAAACCTGGAAAAGGCAGCCCTCTGAGGCAAGCCTGGTCTTCCCGGCTTGAAAGCTCCAGTCATGCGGCCTTGCAGCTTCCGGAACAACGCTTTGGTTGCTGGACTCGTACTCACTGCAGGCATGGCTCTGGAAGAAACTGAGTTTTCTCGAAAGGAAGAGGGTGCTTTCAGGCCCCGGGCGGGAGCTTATCCTGCCCTGCTCTAGAGCGAAGGGGGATCCCAAGGTGGGCCGTAGCCTCTACCTAAGGCTCTGATTTGCCATCCAGAAGGGTAGTTTTGCGGCCTTTTCCTTGAGGCCTTGGTCGCCCTCCTGCCCTCGTGTAACGGTACTAATCCTGTCAGGACTCCTGGCCCCCTCGCGTCAGCACCCGTTTCCCTACGAGAACTCTGAGTACCCTCAGGCTCCCCTGGGCCTGCTGGGCCACACTCAGACACGTAGGCCCTTCAGGGTGCCCCTGGCTAGGCCGAGTGAAGCGTAACGCACTGCACTCTCTCCTGGGGGGGAGCTAGATATCTTCGGCTCAGCAACGGCTTCAGGAACACGGTTCTCGCAAGTCCAGCATACCATGCAAGTCGGCCTCGTTGCCCTAGTCTGAGCTACACTGGGAGAAACTCTCTGCTTACATGCCCTTCTAGGAACTCATACCTGAAATCACCGTATCTCAGGGGGAAAGGCGGCTTGCCTTCCAACTTCCACTAAAGCACAGGTCTCTGTGGAACACTTCAGGCTTTCAGTAGATGCAAGGGACCCTAGGAGACCAAAGGCATTCCTTGGTCTCGGCAGTTTGGGACACACAGAGCACCCTGTGAAGAACGCTTGAATCAAGTATGTACTAGGTCGCTTTGGACTTGGATAGAAAGCACAGATACTTACGCTCCGTGTCAACCTGGAGCCGGTGCCTGACGGGACTAGCCTTGTTTTCGCACCTTGAAGAATCCTCTATTGCGCCCTGAATCTCCCTGGGAAACACTGCTGTCGCCGGGCCTCTTCTCACGGCAGGCATGGCTGTGAGAGGGAGAAGACGGTTTCACACGGAACCGGGGTACTGCAGTTTCTCGGTCAGAGCTCATCCTGTCCTGTTGTATAGCTAAGGGGAAACTCCAAGTGAGGCCTAGCTTCGAAGGAGCACCCTGATACGCCACGCAGCAGGGTAGGAGTGCAGCAGCTTCCGTGAGGCCTTAGTTCTCTCTTCTGCTTCACTTGAAGGGTTGGAAGCTCTTCAGGACTCCTAGACTCCTCCCGGCAGCATCCGTTTCCATACAATGACACTGAATACCCGGAGGCTCTCCTGAGTTGAAGAGCAACATTCAGACCAGGAGACAGGAATACTCGTGTGTGTGCGCAGTGAAGGGCATCAGCTTGCACACTGTCTCGGGGGAGCTAGATTTCCTCAGCACACCAACAGCCTCAGGAACACTGCGGTAGCCTGTGCAGCAGGCCATGGAAGGCTGCGTCATTACTGTAGTCGGAGCTGCACTGAGCAAAACGTCTTGCTCACAGTTCCTTCTAGGACCTCATCCCTGAAGTCAACCTACCTCAAGGAGTAAGTCGGCTTGCCGTCCAAGTGCCTCTAGAGCACAGTGTCTAGGGTAACGCTGCAGGCATTTGGAAGATGCACGTGAGCCTAGGACACCTAAGGCATTCTTTCATTTAAGCAGTTCGCTACACGCAGAGCACCCTGCATAGAGAAGGTGATCCTCGAAGGACCCAGCGAGCAGCCAGGTCTCTTTGGAATTGTTAGAAAGCGCAGATGCTTCTTCTGCATGGAAACCTGGAAAAGGCAGCCCTCTGAGGCAAGCCTGGTCTTCCCGGCTTGAAAGCTCCAGTCATGCGGCCTTGCAGCTTCCTGAACAACGCTTTGGTTGCTGGGCTTGTACTCAGTGCAGGCATGGCTCTGGAAGAAACTGAGTTTTCTCGAAAGGAAGAGGGTGCTTTCAGGCCTCGGGCGGGAGCTTATCCTGCCCTGCTCTAGAGCGAAGGGGGATCCCAAGGTGGGCCGTAGCCTCTACCTAAGGCTCTGATTTGCCATCCAGAAGGGTAGTTTTGCGGCCTTTTCCTTGAGGCCTTGGTCGCCCTCCTGCCCTCGTGTAACGGTACTAATCCTGTCAGGACTCCTGGCCCCCTCGCGTCAGCACCCGTTTCCCTACGAGAACTCTGAGTACCCTCAGGCTCCCCTGGGCCTGCTGGGCCACACTCAGACACGTAGGCCCTTCAGGGTGCCCCTGGCTAGGCCGAGTGAAGCGTAACGCACTGCACTCTCTCCTGGGGGGGAGCTAGATATCTTCGGCTCAGCAACGGCTTCAGGAACACGGTTCTCGCAAGTCCAGCATACCATGCAAGTCGGCCTCGTTGCCCTAGTCTGAGCTACACTGGGAGAAACTCTCTGCTTACATGCCCTTCTAGGAACTCATACCTGAAATCACCGTATCTCAGGGGGAAAGGCGGCTTGCCTTCCAACTTCCACTAAAGCACAGGTCTCTGTGGAACACTTCAGGCTTTCAGTAGATGCAAGGGACCCTAGGAGACCAAAGGCATTCCTTGGTCTCGGCAGTTTGGGACACACAGAGCACCCTGTGAAGAACGCTTGAATCAAGTATGTACTAGGTCGCTTTGGACTTGGATAGAAAGCACAGATACTTACGCTCCGTGTCAACCTGGAGCCGGTGCCTGACGGGACTAGCCTTGTTTTCGCACCTTGAAGAATCCTCTATTGCGCCCTGAATCTCCCTGGGAAACACTGCTGTCGCCGGGCCTCTTCTCACGGCAGGCATGGCTGTGAGAGGGAGAAGACGGTTTCACACGGAACCGGGGTACTGCAGTTTCTCGGTCAGAGCTCATCCTGTCCTGTTGTATAGCTAAGGGGAAACTCCAAGTGAGGCCTAGCTTCGAAGGAGCACCCTGATACGCCACGCAGCAGGGTAGGAGTGCAGCAGCTTCCGTGAGGCCTTAGTTCTCTCTTCTGCTTCACTTGAAGGGTTGGAAGCTCTTCAGGACTCCTAGACTCCTCCCGGCAGCATCCGTTTCCATACAATGACACTGAATACCCGGAGGCTCTCCTGAGTTGAAGAGCAACATTCAGACCAGGAGACAGGAATACTCGTGTGTGTGCCGAGTGAAGGGCATCAGCTTGCACACTGTCTCGGGGGAGCTAGATTTCCTCAGCACACCAACAGCCTCAGGAACACTGCGGTAGCCTGTGCAGCAGGCCATGGAAGGCTGTGTCATTACTGTAGTCGGAGCTGCACTGAGCAAAACGTCTTGCTCACAGTTCCTTCTAGGACCTCATCCCTGAAGTCAACCTACCTCAAGGAGTAAGTCGGCTTGCCGTCCAAGTGCCTCTAGAGCACAGTGTCTAGGGTAACGCTGCAGGCATTTGGAAGATGCACGTGAGCCTAGGACACCTAAGGCATTCTTTCATTTAAGCAGTTCGCTACACGCAGAGCACCCTGCATAGAGAAGGTGATCCTCGAAGGACCCAGCGAACAGCCAGGTCTCTTTGGAATTGTTAGAAAGCGCAGATGCTTCTTCTGCATGGAAACCTGGAAAAGGCAGCCCTCTGAGGCAAGCCTGGTCTTCCCGGCTTGAAAGCTCCAGTCATGCGGCCTTGCAGCTTCCTGAACAACGCTTTGGTTGCTGGGCTTGTACTCAGTGCAGGCATGGCTCTGGAAGAAACTGAGTTTTCTCGAAAGGAAGAGGGTGCTTTCAGGCCTCGGGCGGGAGCTTATCCTGCCCTGCTCTAGAGCGAAGGGGGATCCCAAGGTGGGCCGTAGCCTCTACCTAAGGCTCTGATTTGCCATCCAGAAGGGTAGTTTTGCGGCCTTTTCCTTGAGGCCTTGGTCGCCCTCCTGCCCTCGTGTAACGGTACTAATCCTGTCAGGACTCCTGGCCCCCTCGCGTCAGCACCCGTTTCCCTACGAGAACTCTGAGTACCCTCAGGCTCCCCTGGGCCTGCTGGGCCACACTCAGACACGTAGGCCCTTCAGGGTGCCCCTGGCTAGGCCGAGTGAAGCGTAACGCACTGCACTCTCTCCTGGGGGGGAGCTAGATATCTTCGGCTCAGCAACGGCTTCAGGAACACGGTTCTCGCAAGTCCAGCATACCATGCAAGTCGGCCTCGTTGCCCTAGTCTGAGCTACACTGGGAGAAACTCTCTGCTTACATGCCCTTCTAGGAACTCATACCTGAAATCACCGTATCTCAGGGGGAAAGGCGGCTTGCCTTCCAACTTCCACTAAAGCACAGGTCTCTGTGGAACACTTCAGGCTTTCAGTAGATGCAAGGGACCCTAGGAGACCAAAGGCATTCCTTGGTCTCGGCAGTTTGGGACACACAGAGCACCCTGTGAAGAACGCTTGAATCAAGTATGTACTAGGTCGCTTTGGACTTGGATAGAAAGCACAGATACTTACGCTCCGTGTCAACCTGGAGCCGGTGCCTGACGGGACTAGCCTTGTTTTCGCACCTTGAAGAATCCTCTATTGCGCCCTGAATCTCCCTGGGAAACACTGCTGTCGCCGGGCCTCTTCTCACGGCAGGCATGGCTGTGAGAGGGAGAAGACGGTTTCACACGGAACCGGGGTACTGCAGTTTCTCGGTCAGAGCTCATCCTGTCCTGTTGTATAGCTAAGGGGAAACTCCAAATGAGGCCTAGCTTCGAAGGAGCACCCTGATACGCCACGCAGCAGGGTAGGAGTGCAGCAGCTTCCGTGAGGCCTTAGTTCTCTCTTCTGCTTCACTTGAAGTGTTGGAAGCTCTTCAGGACTCCTAGACTCCTCCCGGCAGCATCCGTTTCCATACAATGACACTGAGTACCCCGAGGCTCTCCTGAGTTGAAGAGCAACATTCAGACCAGGAGACACTTAGGGATACTCGTGTGTGTGCCGAGTGAAGGGCAGCAGCTTGCACAGTGCCTCGGGGGAGCTAGATTTCCTCAGCACACCAACAGCCTCAGGAACACTGCGGTAGCCTGTGCAGCAGGCCATGGAAGGCTGCGTCATTACTGTAGTCGGAGCTGCACTGAGCAAAACGTCTTGCTCACAGTTCCTTCTAGGACCTCATCCCTGAAGTCAACCTACCTCAAGGAGTAAGTCGGCTTGCCGTCCAAGTGCCTCTAGAGCACAGTGTCTAGGGTAACGCTGCAGGCATTTGGAAGATGCACGTGAGCCTAGGACACCTAAGGCATTCTTTCATTTAAGCAGTTCGCTACACGCAGAGCACCCTGCATAGAGAAGGTGATCCTCGAAGGACCCAGCGAACAGCCAGGTCTCTTTGGAATTGTTAGAAAGCGCAGATGCTTCTTCTGCATGGAAACCTGGAAAAGGCAGCCCTCTGAGGCAAGCCTGGTCTTCCCGGCTTGAAAGCTCCAGTCATGCGGCCTTGCAGCTTCCTGAACAACGCTTTGGTTGCTGGGCTTGTACTCAGTGCAGGCATGGCTCTGGAAGAAACTGAGTTTTCTCGAAAGGAAGAGGGTGCTTTCAGGCCCCGGGCGGGAGCTTATCCTGCCCTGCTCTAGAGCGAAGGGGGATCCCAAGGTGGGCCGTAGCCTCTACCTAAGGCTCTGATTTGCCATCCAGAAGGGTAGTTTTGCGGCCTTTTCCTTGAGGCCTTGGTCGCCCTCCTGCCCTCGTGTAACGGTACTAATCCTGTCAGGACTCCTGGCCCCCTCGCGTCAGCACCCGTTTCCCTACGAGAACTCTGAGTACCCTCAGGCTCCCCTGGGCCTGCTGGGCCACACTCAGACACGTAGGCCCTTCAGGGTGCCCCTGGCTAGGCCGAGTGAAGCGTAACGCACTGCACTCTCTCCTGGGGGGGAGCTAGATATCTTCGGCTCAGCAACGGCTTCAGGAACACGGTTCTCGCAAGTCCAGCATACCATGCAAGTCGGCCTCGTTGCCCTAGTCTGAGCTACACTGGGAGAAACTCTCTGCTTACATGCCCTTCTAGGAACTCATACCTGAAATCACCGTATCTCAGGGGGAAAGGCGGCTTGCCTTCCAACTTCCACTAAAGCACAGGTCTCTGTGGAACACTTCAGGCTTTCAGTAGATACAAGGGACCCTAGGAGACCAAAGGCATTCCTTGGTCTCGGCAGTTTGGGACACACAGAGCACCCTGTGAAGAACGCTTGAATCAAGTATGTACTAGGTCGCTTTGGACTTGGATAGAAAGCACAGATACTTACGCTCCGTGTCAACCTGGAGCCGGTGCCTGACGGGACTAGCCTTGTTTTCGCACCTTGAAGAATCCTCTATTGCGCCCTGAATCTCCCTGGGAAACACTGCTGTCGCCGGGCCTCTTCTCACGGCAGGCATGGCTGTGAGAGGGAGAAGACGGTTTCACACGGAACCGGGGTACTGCAGTTTCTCGGTCAGAGCTCATCCTGTCCTGTTGTATAGCTAAGGGGAAACTCCAAGTGAGGCCTAGCTTCGAAGGAGCACCCTGATACGCCACGCAGCAGGGTAGGAGTGCAGCAGCTTCCGTGAGGCCTTAGTTCTCTCTTCTGCTTCACTTGAAGGGTTGGAAGCTCTTCAGGACTCCTAGACTCCTCCCGGCAGCATCCGTTTCCATACAATGACACTGAATACCCGGAGGCTCTCCTGAGTTGAAGAGCAACATTCAGACCAGGAGACAGGAATACTCGTGTATGTGCCGAGTGAAGGGCATCAGCTTGCACACTGTCTCGGGGGAGCTAGATTTCCTCAGCACACCAACAGCCTCAGGAACACTGCGGTAGCCTGTGCAGCAGGCCATGGAAGGCTGCGTCATTACTGTAGTCGGAGCTGCACTGAGCAAAACGTCTTGCTCACAGTTCCTTCTAGGACCTCATCCCTGAAGTCAACCTACCTCAAGGAGTAAGTCGGCTTGCCGTCCAAGTGCCTCTAGAGCACAGTGTCTAGGGTAACGCTGCAGGCATTTGGAAGATGCACGTGAGCCTAGGACACCTAAGGCATTCTTTCATTTAAGCAGTTCGCTACACGCAGAGCACCCTGCATAGAGAAGGTGATCCTCGAAGGACCCAGCGAACAGCCAGGTCTCTTTGGAATTGTTAGAAAGCGCAGATGCTTCTTCTGCATGGAAACCTGGAAAAGGCAGCCCTCTGAGGCAAGCCTGGTCTTCCCGGCTTGAAAGCTCCAGTCATGCGGCCTTGCAGCTTCCTGAACAACGCTTTGGTTGCTGGGCTTGTACTCAGTGCAGGCATGGCTCTGGAAGAAACTGAGTTTTCTCGAAAGGAAGAGGGTGCTTTCAGGCCCCGGGCGGGAGCTTATCCTGCCCTGCTCTAGAGCGAAGGGGGATCCCAAGGTGGGCCGTAGCCTCTACCTAAGGCTCTGATTTGCCATCCAGAAGGGTAGTTTTGCGGCCTTTTCCTTGAGGCCTTGGTCGCCCTCCTGCCCTCGTGTAACGGTACTAATCCTGTCAGGACTCCTGGCCCCCTCGCGTCAGCACCCGTTTCCCTACGAGAACTCTGAGTACCCTCAGGCTCCCCTGGGCCTGCTGGGCCACACTCAGACACGTAGGCCCTTCAGGGTGCCCCTGGCTAGGCCGAGTGAAGCGTAACGCACTGCACTCTCTCCTGGGGGGGAGCTAGATATCTTCGGCTCACCAACGGCTTCAGGAACACGGTTCTCGCAAGTCCAGCATACCATGCAAGTCGGCCTCGTTGCCCTAGTCTGAGCTACACTGGGAGAAACTCTCTGCTTACATGCCCTTCTAGGAACTCATACCTGAAATCACCGTATCTCAGGGGGAAAGGCGGCTTGCCTTCCAACTTCCACTAAAGCACAGGTCTCTGTGGAACACTTCAGGCTTTCAGTAGATGCAAGGGACCCTAGGAGACCAAAGGCATTCCTTGGTCTCGGCAGTTTGGGACACACAGAGCACCCTGTGAAGAACGCTTGAATCAAGTATGTACTAGGTCGCTTTGGACTTGGATAGAAAGCACAGATACTTACGCTCCGTGTCAACCTGGAGCCGGTGCCTGACGGGACTAGCCTTGTTTTCGCACCTTGAAGAATCCTCTATTGCGCCCTGAATCTCCCTGGGAAACACTGCTGTCGCCGGGCCTCTTCTCACGGCAGGCATGGCTGTGAGAGGGAGAAGACGGTTTCACACGGAACCGGGGTACTGCAGTTTCTCGGTCAGAGCTCATCCTGTCCTGTTGTATAGCTAAGGGGAAACTCCAAGTGAGGCCTAGCTTCGAAGGAGCACCCTGATACGCCACGCAGCAGGGTAGGAGTGCAGCAGCTTCCGTGAGGCCTTAGTTCTCTCTTCTGCTTCACTTGAAGGGTTGGAAGCTCTTCAGGACTCCTAGACTCCTCCCGGCAGCATCCGTTTCCATACAATGACACTGAATACCCGGAGGCTCTCCTGAGTTGAAGAGCAACATTCAGACCAGGAGACAGGAATACTCGTGTGTGTGCCGAGTGAAGGGCATCAGCTTGCACACTGTCTCGGGGGAGCTAGATTTCCTCAGCACACCAACAGCCTCAGGAACACTGCGGTAGCCTGTGCAGCAGGCCATGGAAGGCTGCGTCATTACTGTAGTCGGAGCTGCACTGAGCAAAACGTCTTGCTCACAGTTCCTTCTAGGACCTCATCCCTGAAGTCAACCTACCTCAAGGAGTAAGTCGGCTTGCCGTCCAAGTGCCTCTAGAGCACAGTGTCTAGGGTAACGCTGCAGGCATTTGGAAGATGCACGTGAGCCTAGGACACCTAAGGCATTCTTTCATTTAAGCAGTTCGCTACACGCAGAGCACCCTGCATAGAGAAGGTGATCCTCGAAGGACCCAGCGAACAGCCAGGTCTCTTTGGAATTGTTAGAAAGCGCAGATGCTTCTTCTGCATGGAAACCTGGAAAAGGCAGCCCTCTGAGGCAAGCCTGGTCTTCCCGGCTTGAAAGCTCCAGTCATGCGGCCTTGCAGCTTCCTGAACAACGCTTTGGTTGCTGGGCTTGTACTCAGTGCAGGCATGGCTCTGGAAGAAACTGAGTTTTCTCGAAAGGAAGAGGGTGCTTTCAGGCCCCGGGCGGGAGCTTATCCTGCCCTGCTCTAGAGCGAAGGGGGATCCCAAGGTGGGCCGTAGCCTCTACCTAAGGCTCTGATTGGCCATCCAGAAGGGTAGTTTTGCGGCCTTTTCCTTGAGGCCTTGGTCGCCCTCCTGCCCTCGTGTAACGGTACTAATCCTGTCAGGACTCCTGGACCCCTCGCGTCAGCACCCGTTTCCCTACGAGAACTCTGAGTACCCTCAGGCTCCCCTGGGCCTGCTGGGCCACACTCAGACACGTAGGCCCTTCAGGGTGCCCCTGGCTAGGCCGAGTGAAGCGTAACGCACTGCACTCTCTCCTGGGGGGGAGCTAGATATCTTCGGCTCAGCAACGGCTTCAGGAACACGGCTCTCGCAAGTCCAGCATACCATGCAAGTCGGCCCCGTTGCCCTAGTCTGAGCTACACTGGGAGAAACTCTCTGCTTACATGCCCTTCTAGGAACTCATACCTGAAATCACCGTATCTCAGGGGGAAAGGCGGCTTGCCTTCCAACTTCCACTAAAGCACAGGTCTCTGTGGAACACTTCAGGCTTTCAGTAGATGCAAGGGACCCTAGGAGACCAAAGGCATTCCTTGGTCTCGGCAGTTTGGGACACACAGAGCACCCTGTGAAGAACGCTTGAATCAAGTATGTACTAGGTCGCTTTGGACTTGGATAGAAAGCACAGATACTTACGCTCCGTGTCAACCTGGAGCCGGTGCCTGATGGGACTAGCCTTGTTTTCGCACCTTGAAGAATCCTCTATTGCGCCCTGAATCTCCCTGGGAAACACTGCTGTCGCCGGGCCTCTTCTCACGGCAGGCATGGCTGTGAGAGGGAGAAGACGGTTTCACACGGAACCGGGGTACTGCAGTTTCTCGGTCAGAGCTCATCCTGTCCTGTTGTATAGCTAAGGGGAAACTCCAAGTGAGTCCTAGCTTCGAAGGAGCACCCTGATACGCCACGCAGCAGGGTAGGAGTGCAGCAGCTTCCGTGAGGCCTTAGTTCTCTCTTCTGCTTCACTTGAAGGGTTGGAAGCTCTTCAGGACTCTTAGACTCCTCCCGGCAGCATCCGTTTCCATACAATGACACTGAGTACCCCGAGGCTCTCCTGAGTTGAAGAGCAACATTCAGACCAGGAGACACTTAGGGATACTCGTGTGTGTGCCGAGTGAAGGGCAGCAGCTTGCACACTGCCTCGGGGGAGCTAGATTTCCTCAGCACACCAACAGCCTCAGGAACACTGCGGTAGCCTGTGCAGCAGGCCATGGAAGGCTGCGTCATTACTGTAGTCGGAGCTGCACTGAGCAAAACGTCTTGCTCACAGTTCCTTCTAGGACCTCATCCCTGAAGTCAACCTACCTCAAGGAGTAAGTCGGCTTGCCGTCCAAGTGCCTCTAGAGCACAGTGTCTAGGGTAACGCTGCAGGCATTTGGAAGATGCACGTGAGCCTAGGACACCTAAGGCATTCTTTCATTTAAGCAGTTCGCTACACGCAGAGCACCCTGCATAGAGAAGGTGATCCTCGAAGGACCCAGCGAACAGCCAGGTCTCTTTGGAATTGTTAGAAAGCGCAGATGCTTCTTCTGCATGGAAACCTGGAAAAGGCAGCCCTCTGAGGCAAGCCTGGTCTTCCCGGCTTGAAAGCTCCAGTCATGCGGCCTTGCAGCTTCCTGAACAACGCTTTGGTTGCTGGGCTTGTACTCAGTGCAGGCATGGCTCTGGAAGAAACTGAGTTTTCTCGAAAGGAAGAGGGTGCTTTCAGGCCCCGGGCGGGAGCTTATCCTGCCCTGCTCTAGAGCGAAGGGGGATCCCAAGGTGGGCCGTAGCCTCTACCTAAGGCTCTGATTTGCCATCCAGAAGGGTAGTTTTGCGGCCTTTTCCTTGAGGCCTTGGTCGCCCTCCTGCCCTCGTGTAACGGTACTAATCCTGTCAGGACTCCTGGCCCCCTCGCGTCAGCACCCGTTTCCCTACGAGAACTCTGAGTACCCTCAGGCTCCCCTGGGCCTGCTGGGCCACACTCAGACACGTAGGCCCTTCAGGGTGGCCCTGGCTAGGCCGAGTGAAGCGTAACGCACTGCACTCTCTCCTGGGGGGGAGCTAGATATCTTCGGCTCAGCAACGGCTTCAGGAACACGGTTCTCGCAAGTCCAGCATACCATGCAAGTCGGCCTCGTTGCCCTAGTCTGAGCTACACTGGGAGAAACTCTCTGCTTACATGCCCTTCTAGGAACTCATACCTGAAATCACCGTATCTCAGGGGGAAAGGCGGCTTGCCTTCCAACTTCCACTAAAGCACAGGTCTCTGTGGAACACTTCAGGCTTTCAGTAGATGCAAGGGACCCTAGGAGACCAAAGGCATTCCTTGGTCTCGGCAGTTTGGGACACACAGAGCACCCTGTGAAGAACGCTTGAATCAAGTATGTACTAGGTCGCTTTGGACTTGGATAGAAAGCACAGATACTTACGCTCCGTGTCAACCTGGAGCCGGTGCCTGACGGGACTAGCCTTGTTTTCGCACCTTGAAGAATCCTCTATTGCGCCCTGAATCTCCCTGGGAAACACTGCTGTCGCCGGGCCTCTTCTCACGGCAGGCTTTGCTGTGAGAGGGAGAAGACGGTTTCACACGGAACCGGGGTACTGCAGTTTCTCGGTCAGAGCTCATCCTGTCCTGTTGTATAGCTAAGGGGAAACTCAAAGTGAGGCCTAGCTTCGAAGGAGCACCCTGATACGCCACGCAGCAGGGTAGGAGTGCAGCAGCTTCCGTGAGGCCTTAGTTCTCTCTTCTGCTTCACTTGAAGGGTTGGAAGCTCTTCAGGACTCCTAGACTCCTCCCGGCAGCATCCGTTTCCATACAATGACACTGAGTACCCCGAGGCTCTCCTGAGTTGAAGAGCAACATTCAGACCAGGAGACACTTAGGGATACTCGTGTGTGTGCCAAGTGAAGGGCAGCAGCTTGCACACTGCCTCGGGGGAGCTAGATTTCCTCAGCACACCAACAGCCTCAGGAACACTGCGGTAGCCTGTGCAGCAGGCCATGGAAGGCTGCGTCATTACTGTAGTCGGAGCTGCACTGAGCAAAACGTCTTGCTCACAGTTCCTTCTAGGACCTCATCCCTGAAGTCAACCTACCTCAAGGAGTAAGTCGGCTTGCCGTCCAAGTGCCTCTAGAGCACAGTGTCTAGGGTAACGCTGCAGGCATTTGGAAGATGCACGTGAGCCTAGGACACCTAAGGCATTCTTTCATTTAAGCAGTTCGCTACACGCAGAGCACCCTGCATAGAGAAGGTGATCCTCGAAGGACCCAGCGAACAGCCAGGTCTCTTTGGAATTGTTAGAAAGCGCAGATGCTTCTTCTGCATGGAAACCTGGAAAAGGCAGCCCTCTGAGGCAAGCCTGGTCTTCCCGGCTTGAAAGCTCCAGTCATGCGGCCTTGCAGCTTCCTGAACAACGCTTTGGTTGCTGGGCTTGTACTCAGTGCAGGCATGGCTCTGGAAGAAACTGAGTTTTCTCGAAAGGAAGAGGGTGCTTTCAGGCCCCGGGCGGGAGCTTATCCTGCCCTGCTCTAGAGCGAAGGGGGATCCCAAGGTGGGCCGTAGCCTCTACCTAAGGCTCTGATTTGCCATCCAGAAGGGTAGTTTTGCGGCCTTTTCCTTGAGGCCTTGGTCGCCCTCCTGCCCTCGTGTAACGGTACTAATCCTGTCAGGACTCCTGGCCCCCTCGCGTCAGCACCCGTTTCCCTACGAGAACTCTGAGTACCCTCAGGCTCCCCTGGGCCTGCTGGGCCACACTCAGACACGTAGGCCCTTCAGGGTGCCCCTGGCTAGGCCGAGTGAAGCGTAACGCACTGCACTCTCTCCTGGGGGGGAGCTAGATATCTTCGGCTCAGCAACGGCTTCAGGAACACGGTTCTCGCAAGTCCAGCATACCATGCAAGTCGGCCCCGTTGCCCTAGTCTGAGCTACACTGGGAGAAACTCTCTGCTTACATGCCCTTCTAGGAACTCATACCTGAAATCACCGTATCTCAGGGGGAAAGGCGGCTTGCCTTCCAACTTCCACTAAAGCACAGGTCTCTGTGGAACACTTCAGGCTTTCAGTAGATGCAAGGGACCCTAGGAGACCAAAGGCATTCCTTGGTCTCGGCAGTTTGGGACACACAGAGCACCCTGTGAAGAACGCTTGAATCAAGTATGTACTAGGTCGCTTTGGACTTGGATAGAAAGCACAGATACTTACGCTCCGTGTCAACCTGGAGCCGGTGCCTGATGGGACTAGCCTTGTTTTCGCACCTTGAAGAATCCTCTATTGCGCCCTGAATCTCCCTGGGAAACACTGCTGTCGCCGGGCCTCTTCTCACGGCAGGCATGGCTGTGAGAGGGAGAAGACGGTTTCACACGGAACCGGGGTACTGCAGTTTCTCGGTCAGAGCTCATCCTGTCCTGTTGTATAGCTAAGGGGAAACTCCAAGTGAGGCCTAGCTTCGAAGGAGCACCCTGATACGCCACGCAGCAGGGTAGGAGTGCAGCAGCTTCCGTGAGGCCTTAGTTCTCTCTTCTGCTTCACTTGAAGGGTTGGAAGCTCTTCAGGACTCTTAGACTCCTCCCGGCAGCATCCGTTTCCATACAATGACACTGAGTACCCCGAGGCTCTCCTGAGTTGAAGAGCAACATTCAGACCAGGAGACACTTAGGGATACTCGTGTGTGTGCCGAGTGAAGGGCAGCAGCTTGCACACTGCCTCGGGGGAGCTAGATTTCCTCAGCACACCAACAGCCTCAGGAACACTGCGGTAGCCTGTGCAGCAGGCCATGGAAGGCTGCGTCATTACTGTAGTCGGAGCTGCACTGAGCAAAACGTCTTGCTCACAGTTCCTTCTAGGACCTCATCCCTGAAGTCAACCTACCTCAAGGAGTAAGTCGGCTTGCCGTCCAAGTGCCTCTAGAGCACAGTGTCTAGGGTAACGCTGCAGGCATTTGGAAGATGCACGTGAGGCTACGACACCTAAGGCATTCTTTCATTTAAGCAGTTCGCTACACGCAGAGCACCCTGCATAGAGAAGGTGATCCTCGAAGGACCCAGCGAACAGCCAGGTCTCTTTGGAATTGTTAGAAAGCGCAGATGCTTCTTCTGCATGGAAACCTGGAAAAGGCAGCCCTCTGAGGCAAGCCTGGTCTTCCCGGCTTGAAAGCTCCAGTCATGCGGCCTTGCAGCTTCCTGAACAACGCTTTGGTTGCTGGGCTTGTACTCAGTGCAGGCATGGCTCTGGAAGAAACTGAGTTTTCTCGAAAGGAAGAGGGTGCTTTCAGGCCCCGGGCGGGAGCTTATCCTGCCCTGCTCTAGAGCGAAGGGGGATCCCAAGGTGGGCCGTAGCCTCTACCTAAGGCTCTGATTTGCCATCCAGAAGGGTAGTTTTGCGGCCTTTTCCTTGAGGCCTTGGTCGCCCTCCTGCCCTCGTGTAACGGTACTAATCCTGTCAGGACTCCTGGCCCCCTCGCGTCAGCACCCGTTTCCCTACGAGAACTCTGAGTACCCTCAGGCTCCCCTGGGCCTGCTGGGCCACACTCAGACACGTAGGCCCTTCAGGGTGGCCCTGGCTAGGCCGAGTGAAGCGTAACGCACTGCACTCTCTCCTGTGGGGAGCTAGATATCTTCGGCTCACCAACGGCTTCAGGAACTCGGTTCTCGGAAGTCCAGCATACCATGCAAGTCGGCCTCGTTGCCCTAGTCTGAGCTACACTGGGAGGAACTCTCTGCTTACATGCCCTTCTAGGAACTCATACCTGAAATCACCGTATCTCAGGGGGAAAGGCGGCTTGCCTTCCAACTTCCACTAAAGCACAGGTCTCTGTGGAACACTTCAGGCTTTCAGTAGATGCAAGGGACCCTAGGAGACCAAAGGCATTCCTTGGTCTCGGCAGTTTGGGACACACAGAGCACCCTGTGAAGAACGCTTGAATCAAGTATGTACTAGGTCGCTTTGGACTTGGATAGAAAGCACAGATACTTACGCTCCGTGTCAACCTGGAGCCGGTGCCTGACGGGACTAGCCTTGTTTTCGCACCTTGAAGAATCCTCTATTGCGCCCTGAATCTCCCTGGGAAACACTGCTGTCGCCGGGCCTCTTCTCACGGCAGGCTTTGCTGTGAGAGGGAGAAGACGGTTTCACACGGAACCGGGGTACTGCAGTTTCTCGGTCAGAGCTCATCCTGTCCTGTTGTATAGCTAAGGGGAAACTCCAAGTGAGGCCTAGCTTCGAAGGAGCACCCTGATACGCCACGCAGCAGGGTAGGAGTGCAGCAGCTTCCGTGAGGCCTTAGTTCTCTCTTCTGCTTCACTTGAAGGGTTGGAAGCTCTTCAGGACTCCTAGACTCCTCCCGGCAGCATCCGTTTCCATACAATGACACTGAGTACCCCGAGGCTCTCCTGAGTTGAAGAGCAACATTCAGACCAGGAGACACTTAGGGATACTCGTGTGTGTGCCAAGTGAAGGGCAGCAGCTTGCACACTGCCTCGGGGGAGCTAGATTTCCTCAGCACACCAACAGCCTCAGGAACACTGCGGTAGCCTGTGCAGCAGGCCATGGAAGGCTGCGTCATTACTGTAGTCGGAGCTGCACTGAGCAAAACGTCTTGCTCACAGTTCCTTCTAGTACCTCATCCCTGAAGTCAACCTACCTCAAGGAGTAAGTCGGCTTGCCGTCCAAGTGCCTCTAGAGCACAGTGTCTAGGGTAACGCTGCAGGCATTTGGAAGATGCACGTGAGGCTACGACACCTAAGGCATTCTTTCATTTAACCAGTTCGCTACACGCAGAGCACCCTGCGTAGAGAAGGGGATCCTCGAAGGACCCGGCGAACAGCCAGGTCTCTTTGGAATTGTTAGAAAGCGCAGAAGCTTCTTCTGCATGGAAACCTGGAAAAGGCAGCCCTCTGAGGCAAGCCTGGTCTTCCCGGCTTGAAAGCTCCAGTCATGCGGCCTTGCAGCTTCCTGAACAACGCTTTGGTTGCTGGGCTTGTACTCAGTGCAGGCATGGCTCTGGAAGAAACTGAGTTTTCTCGAAAGGAAGAGGGTGCTTTCAGGCCCCGGGCGGGAGCTTATCCTGCCCTGCTCTAGAGCGAAGGGGGATCCCAAGGTGGGCCGTAGCCTCTACCTAAGGCTCTGATTTGCCATCCAGAAGGGTAGTTTTGCGGCCTTTTCCTTGAGGCCTTGGTCGCCCTCCTGCCCTCGTGTAACGGTACTAATCCTGTCAGGACTCCTGGCCCCCTCGCGTCAGCACCCGTTTCCCTACGAGAACTCTGAGTACCCTCAGGCTCCCCTGGGCCTGCTGGGCCACACTCAGACACGTAGGCCCTTCAGGGTGCCCCTGGCTAGGCCGAGTGAAGCGTAACGCACTGCACTCTCTCCTGGGGGGGAGCTAGATATCTTCGGCTCAGCAACGGCTTCAGGAACACGGTTCTCGCAAGTCCAGTATACCATGCAAGTCGGCCCCGTTGCCCTAGTCTGAGCTACACTGGGAGAAACTCTCTGCTTACATGCCCTTCTAGGAACTCATACCTGAAATCACCGTATCTCAGGGGGAAAGGCGGCTTGCCTTCCAACTTCCACTAAAGCACAGGTCTCTGTGGAACACTTCAGGCTTTCAGTAGATGCAAGGGACCCTAGGAGACCAAAGGCATTCTTTGGTCTCGGCAGTTTGGGACACACAGAGCACCCTGTGAAGAACGCTTGAATCAAGTATGTACTAGGTCGCTTTGGACTTGGATAGAAAGCACAGATACTTACGCTCCGTGTCAACCTGGAGCCGGTGCCTGACGGGACTAGCCTTGTTTTCGCACCTTGAAGAATCCTCTATTGCGCCCTGAATCTCCCTGGGAAACACTGCTGTCGCCGGGCCTCTTCTCACGGCAGGCATGGCTGTGAGAGGGAGAAGACGGTTTCACACGGAACCGGGGTACTGCAGTTTCTCGGTCAGAGCTCATCCTGTCCTGTTGTATAGCTAAGGGGAAACTCCAAGTGAGGCCTAGCTTCGAAGGAGCACCCTGATACGCCACGCAGCAGGGTAGGAGTGCAGCAGCTTCCGTGAGGCCTTAGTTCTCTCTTCTGCTTCACTTGAAGGGTTGGAAGCTCTTCAGGACTCCTAGACTCCTCCCGGCAGCATCCGTTTCCATACAATGACACTGAGTACCCCGAGGCTCTCCTGAGTTGAAGAGCAACATTCAGACCAGGAGACACTTAGGGATACTCGTGTGTGTGCCGAGTGAAGGGCAGCAGCTTGCACACTGCCTCGGGGGAGCTAGATTTCCTCAGCACACCAACAGCCTCAGGAACACTGCGGCAGCCTGTGCAGCGGGCCATGGAAGGCTGCGTCATTACTGTAGTCGGAGCTGCACTGAGCAAAACGTCTTGCTCACAGTTCCTTCTAGGACCTCATCCCTGAAGTCAACCTACCTCAAGGAGTAAGTCGGCTTGCCGTCCAAGTGCCTCTAGAGCACAGTGTCTAGGGTAACGCTGCAGGCATTTGGAAGATGCACGTGAGCCTACGACACCTAAGGCATTCTTTCATTTAAGCAGTTCGCTACACGCAGAGCACCCTGCATAGAGAAGGTGATCCTCGAAGGACCCAGCGAACAGCCAGGTCTCTTTGGACTTGTTAGAAAGCGCAGATGCTTCTTCTGCATGGAAACCTGGAAAAGGCAGCCCTCTGAGGCAAGCCTGGTCTTCCCGGCTTGAAAGCTCCAGTCATGCGGCCTTGCAGCTTCCTGAACAACACTTTGGTTGCTGGGCTTGTACTCAGTGCAGGCATGGCTCTGGAAGAAACTGAGTTTTCTCGAAAGGAAGAGGGTGCTTTCACGCCCTGGGCGGGAGCTTATCCTGCCCTGCTCTAGAGCGAAGGGGGATCCCAAGGTGGGCCGTAGCCTCTACCTAAGGCTCTGATTTGCCATCCAGAAGGGTAGTTTTGTGGCCTTTTCCTTGAGGCCTTGGTCGCCCTCCTGCCCTCGTGTAACGGTCTAATCCTGTCAGGACTCCTGGCCCCCTCGCGTCAGCACCCGTTTCCCTCCGAGAACTCTGAATACCCTCAGGCTCCCCTGGGCCTGCTGGGCCACACTCAGACACGTAGGCCCTTCAGGGTGCCCCTGGCTAGGCCGAGTGAAGCGTAACGCAGTGCACTCTCTCCTGGGGGGGAGCTAGATATCTTCGGCTCACCAACGGATTCAGGAACACGGTTCTCGCAAGTCCAGCATACGATGCGAGTCGGCCTCGTTGCCCTAGTCTGAGCTACACTGGGAGAAACTCTCTGCTTACATGCCCTTCTAGGAACTCATACCTGAAATCACCGTATCTCAGGGGGAAAGGCGGCTTGCCTTCCAACTTCCACTAAAGCACAGGTCTCTGTGGAACACTTCAGGCTTTCAGTAGATGCAAGGGACCCTAGGAGACCAAAGGCATTCCTTGGTCTCGGCAGTTTGGTACACACAGAGCTCCCTGTGAAGAACGCTTGAATCATGTATGTACAAGGTCGCTTTGGACGTGGATAGAAAGCACAGATACTTACGCTCCGTGTCAACCTGGAGCCGGTGCCTGACGGGACTAGCCTTGTTTTCGCACCTTGAAGAATCCTCTATTGCGCCCTGAAGCTCCCTGGGAAACACTGCTGTCGCCGGGCCTCTTCTCACGGCAGGCGTGGCTGTGAGAGGGAAAAGACGGCTTCACACGGAACCGGGGTACTGCAGTTTCTCGGTCAGAGCTCATCCTGTCCTGTTGTATAGCTAACGGGAAACTCCAAGTGAGGCCTAGCTTCGAAGGAACACCCTGGTACGCCATGCAGCAGGGTAGGAATGCAGCAGCTTCCGTGAGGCCTTAGTTCTCTCTTCTGCTTCACTTGAAGGGTTGGAAGCTCTTCAGGACTCCTAGACTCCTCCCGGCAGCATCCCTTTCCGTACAAGGACACTGAGTACCCCGAGGCTCTCCTGAGTCGAAGAGCAACATTCAGACCCGGAGACATTTTGGAATACTCGTGTGTGTGCCGAGTGAAGGGCAGCAGCTTGCACACTGCCTCGGGGGAGCTAGATTTCCTCAGCACACCAACAGCCTCAGGAACACTGCGGTAGCCTGTGCAGCAGGCCATGGAAGGCTGCATCATTACTGTAGTCGGAGCAGCACTGAGCAAAACGTCTTGCTCACAGTTCCTTCTAGGACCTCATCCCTGAAGTCAACCTACCTCAAGGAGTAAGTCGGCTTGCCGTCCAAGTGCCTCTAGAGCACAGTGTCTAGGGTAACGCTGCAGGCATTTGGACGATGCACGTGAGCCTACGACACCTAAGGCATTCTTTCATTTAAGCAGTTCGCTACATGCAGAGCACCCTGCATAGAGAAGGTGATCCTCGAAGGACCCAGCGAGCAGCCAGGTCTCTTTGGAATTGTTAGAAAGCGCAGATGCTTCTTCTGAATGGAAACCTGGAAAAGGCAGCCCTCTGAGGCAAGCCTGGTCTTCCCGGCTTGAAAGCTCCAGTCATGCGGCCTTGCAGCTTCCTGAACAACACTTTGGTTGCTGGGCTTGTACTCAGTGCAGGCATGGCTCTGGAAGAAACTGAGTTTTCTCGAAAGGAAGAGGGTGCTTTCAGGCCCCGGGCGGGAGCTTATCCTGCCCTGCTCTAGAGCGAAGGGGGATCCCAAGGTGGGCCGTAGCCTCTACCTAAGGCTCTGATTGGCCATCCAGAAGGGTAGTTTTGCGGCCTTTTCCTTGAGGCCTTGGTCGCCCTCCTGCCCTCGTGTAACGGTACTAATCCTGTCAGGACTCCTGGCCCCCTCGCGTCAGCACCCGTTTCCCTACGAGAACTCTGAGTACCCTCAGGCTCCCATGGGCCTGCTGGGCCACACTCAGACACATAGGCCCTTCAGGGTGCCCCTGGCTAGGCCGAGTGAAGCGTAACGCACTGCACTCTCTCCTGGGGGGGATCTAGTTATCTTCGGCTCACCAACGGCTTCAGGAACACGGTTCTCGCAAGTCCAGCATACCACGCAATTCGGCCTCGTTGCCCTAGTCTGAGCTACACTGGGAGAAACTCTCTGCTTACATGCCCTTCTAGGAATTCATACCTGAAATCACCGTATCTCAGGGGGAAAGGCGGTTTGCCTTCCAACTTCCACTAAAGCACAGGTCTCTGTGGAACACTTCAGGCTTTCAGTAGATGCAAGGGACCCTAGGAGACCAAAGGCATTCCTTGGTCTCGGCAGTTTGGTACACACAGAGCACCCTGTGAAGAACGCTTGAATCAAGTATGTACTAGGTCGCTTTGGACTTGGATAGAAAGCACAGATACTTACGCTCCGTGTCAACCTGGAGCCGGTGCCTGACGGGACTAGCCTTGTTTTCGCACCTTGAAGAATCCTCTATTGCGCCCTGAAGCTCCCTGGGAAACACTGCTGTCGCCGGGCCTCTTCTCACGGCAGGCATGGCTGTGAGAGGGAAAAGACGGTTTCACACGGAACCGGGGTACTGCAGTTTCTCGTTCAGAGCTCATCCTGTCCTGTTGTATAGCTAAGGGGAAACTCCAAGTGAGGCCTAGCTTCGAAGGAGCACCCTGGTACGCCACGCAGCAGGGTAGGAGTGCAGCAGCTTCCGTGAGGCCTTAGTTCTCTCTTCTGCTTCACTTGAAGGGTTGGAAGCTCTTCAGGACTCCTAGACTCCTCCCGGCAGCATCCGTTTCCGTACAAGGACACTGAGTACCCAGAGGCTCTCCTGAGTTGAAGAGCAACATTCAGACCCGGAGACACTTTGGAATACTCGTGTGTGTGCCGAGTGAAGGGCAGCAGCTTGCACACTGCCTCGGGGGAGCTAGATTTCCTCAGCACACCAACAGCCTCAGGAACACTGCGGTAGCCTGTGCAGCAGGCCATGGAAGGCTGCGTCATTACTGTAGTCGGAGCTGCACTGAGCAAAACGTCTTGCTTACAGTTCCTTCTAGGACCTCATACCTGAAGTCAACCTACCTCAAGGAGTAAGTCAGCTTGCCGTCCAAGTGCCTCTAGAGCACAGTCTTTAGGGAAAGGCTGCAGGCATTTGGAAGATGCACGTGAGCCTACGACACCTAAGGCATTCTTTCATTTAAGCAGTTCGCTACACGCAGAGAACACTGCATAGAGAAGGTGATCCTCGAAGGATCCAGCGAGCAGCCAGGTCTCTTTGGACTTGTTAGAAAGCGCAGATGCTTCTTCTGCATGTAAACCTGGAAAAGGCAGCCCTCTGAGGCAAGCCTGGTCTTCCCGGCTTGAAAGCTGCAGTCATGCGGCCTTGCAGCTTCCTGAACAACGCTTTGGTTGCTGGGCTTGTACTCAGTGCAGGCATGGCTCTGGAAGAAACTGAGTTTTCTCGAAAGGAAGAGGGTGCTTTCAGGCCCCGGGCGGGAGCATATCCTGCCCTGCTCTAGAGCGAAGGGGGATCCCAAGGTGGGCCGTAGCCTCTACCTAAGGCTCTGATTTGCCATACAGAAGGGTAGTTTCGCGGCCTTTTCCTTGAGGCCTTGGTCGCCCTCCTGCCCTCGTGTAACGGTACTAATCCTGTCAGGACTCCTGGCCCCCTCGCGTCAGCACCCGTTTCCCTACGAGAACTCTGAGTACCCTCAGGCTCCCCTGGGCCTGCTGGGCCACACTCAGACACGTAGGCCCTTCAGGGTGCCCCTGGCTAGGCCGAGTGAAGCGTAACGCACTGCACTCTCTCCTGGGGGGGAGCTAGATATCTTCGGCTCACCAACGGCTTCAGGAACACGGTTCTCGCAAGTTCAGCATACCACGCAATTCGGCCTCGTTGCCCTAGTCTGAGCTACACTGGGAGAAACTCTCTGCTTACATGCCCTTCTAGGAACTCATACCTGAAATCACCGTATCTCAGGGGGAAAGGCGGTGTGCCTTCCAACTTCCACTAAAGCACAGGTCTCTGTGGAACACTTCAGGCTTTCAGTAGATGCAAGGGACCCTAGGAGACCAAAGGCATTCCTTGGTCTCGGCAGTTTGGTACACACAGAGCACCCTGTGAAGAACGCTTGAATCAAGTATGTACTAGGTCGCTTTGGACTTGGATAGAAAGCACAGATATTTACGTTCCGTGTCAACCTGGAGCCGGTGCCTGACGGGACTAGCCTTGTTTTCGCACCTTGAAGAATCCTCTATTGCGCCCTGAACCTCGCTGGGAAACACTGCTGTCGCCGGGCCTCTTCTCACGGCAGGCATGGTTGTGAGAGGGAAAAGACGGTTTCACACGGAACCGGAGTACTGCAGTTTCTCGGTCAGAGCTCATCCTGTCCTGTTGTATAGCTAAGGGGAAACTCCAAGTGAGGCCTAGCTTCGAAGGAGCACCCTGATACGCCACGCAGCAGGGTAGGAGTGCAGCAGCTTCCTTGAGGCCTTAGTTCTCTCTTCTGCTTCACTTGAAGGGTTGGAAGCTCTTCAGCACTCCTAGACTCCTCCCGGCAGCATCCGTTTCCGTACAAGGACACTGAGTACCCCGAGGCTATCCTGAGTTGAAGAGCAACATTCAGACCCGGAGACACTTTGGAATACTCGTGTGTGTGCCGAGTGAAGGGCAGCAGCTTGCACACTGCCTCGGGGGAGCTAGATTTCCTCAGCACACCAACAGCCTCAGGAACACTGCGGCAGCCTGTGCAGCAGGCCATGGAAGGCTGCATCATTACTATAGTCGGAGCTGCACTGAGCAAAACGTCTTGCTTACAGTTCCTTCTAGGACCTCATACCTGAAGTCAACCTGCCTCAAGGAGTAAGTCAGCTTGCCGTCCAAGTGCCTCTAGAGCACAGTCTTTAGGGAAAGGCTGCAGGCATTTGGAAGATGCACGTGAGCCTACGACACCTAAGGCATTCTTTCATTTAAGCAGTTCGCTACACGCAGAGAACCCTGCATAGAGAAGGTGATCCTCGAAGGATCCAGCGAGCAGCCAGGTCTCTTTGGACTTGTTAGAAAGCGCAGATGCTTCTTCTGCATGGAAACCTGGAAAAGGCAGCCCTCTGAGGCAAGCCTGGTCTTCCCGGCTTGAAAGCTCCAGTCATGCGGCCTTGCAGCTTCCTGAACAACGCTTTGGTTGCTGGGCTTGTACTCAGTGCAGGCATGGCTCTGGAAGAAACTGAGTTTTCTCGAAAGGAAGAGGGTGCTTTCAGGCCCCGGGCGGGAGCATATCCTGCCCTGCTCTAGAGCGAAGGGGGATCCCAAGGTGGGCCGTAGCCTCTACCTAAGGCTCTGATTTGCCATACAGAAGGGTAGTTTCGCGGCCTTTTCCTTGAGGCCTTGGTCGCCCTCCTGCCCTCGTGTAACGGTACTAATCCTGTCAGGACTCCTGGCCCCCTCGCGTCAGCACCCGTTTCCCTACGAGAACTCTGAGTACCCTCAGGCTCCCCTGGGCCTGCTGGGCCACACTCAGACACGTAGGCCCTTCAGGGTGCCCCTGGCTAGGCCGAGTGAAGCGTAACGCACTGCACTCTCTCCTGGGGGGGAGCTAGATATCTTCGGCTCACCAACGGCTTCAGGAACACGGTTCTCGCAAGTTCAGCATACCACGCAATTCGGCCTCGTTGCCCTAGTCTGAGCTACACTGGAAGAAACTCTCTGCTTACATGCCCTTCTAGGAACTCATACCTGAAATCACCGTATCTCAGGGGGAAAGGCGGCTTGCCTTCCAACTTCCACTAAAGCACAGGTCTCTGTGGAACACTTCAGGCTTTCAGTAGATGCAAGGGACCCTAGGAGACCAAAGGCATTCCTTGGTCTCGGCAGTTTGGTACACACAGAGCACCCTGTGAAGAACGCTTGAATCAAGTATGTACTAGGTCGCTTTGGACTTGGATAGAAAGCACAGATACTTACGCTCCGTGTCAACCTGGAGCCGGTGCCTGACGGGACTAGCCTTGTTTTCGCACCTTGAAGAATCCTCTATTGCGCCCTGAAGCTCCCTGGGAAACACTGCTGTCGCCGGGCCTCTTCTCACGGCAGGCATGGCTGTGAGAGGGAAAAGACGGTTTCACACGGAACCGGGGTACTGCAGTTTCTCGTTCAGAGCTCATCCTGTCCTGTTGTATAGCTAAGGGGAAACTCCAAGTGAGGCCTAGCTTCGAAGGAGCACCCTGGTACGCCACGCAGCAGGGTAGGAGTGCAGCAGCTTCCGTGAGGCCTTAGTTCTCTCTTCTGCTTCACTTGAAGGGTTGGAAGCTCTTCAGGACTCCTAGACTCCTCCCGGCAGCATCCGTTTCCGTACAAGGACACTGAGTACCCAGAGGCTCTCCTGAGTTGAAGAGCAACATTCAGACCCGGAGACACTTTGGAATACTCGTGTGTTTGCCGAGTGAAGGGCAGTAGCTTGCACACTTCCTGGGGGGAGCTACATTTCCTCAGCACACCAACAGCCTCAGGAACACTGCAGTAGCCTGTGCAGCAGGCCATGGAAGGCTGCGTCATTACTGTAGTCGGAGCTGCACTGAGCAAAACGTCTTGCTCACAGTTCCTTCTAGGACCTCATCCCTGAAGTCAACCTACCTCAAGGAGTAAGTCAGCTTGCCGTCCAAGTGCCTCTAGAGCACAGTCTCTAGAGTAACGCTGCAGGCATTTGGAAGACGCACGTGAGCCTACGACACCTAAGGCATTCTTTCATTTAAGCAGTTCGTTACATACAGAGCACCCTGCATAGAGAAGGTGATCCTCGAAGAACCCAGCGAGCAGCCAGGTCTCTTTGGAATTGTTAGAAAGCGCAGATGCTTCTTCTGCATGGAAACCTGGAAAAGGCAGCCCTCTGAGGCAAGCCTGGTCTTCCCGGCTTGAAAGCTCCAGTCATGCGGCCTTGCAGCTTCCTGAACAACGCTTTGGTTGCTGGGCTTGTACTCAGTGCAGGCATGGCTCTGGAAGAAACTGAGTTTTCTCGAAAGGAAGAGGGTGCTTTCACGCCCCGGGCGGGAGCATATCCTGCCCTGCTCTAGAGCGAAGGGGGATCCCAAGGTGGGCCGTAGCCTCTACCTAAGGCTCTGATTTGCCATCCAGAAGGGTAGTTTTGCGGCCTTTTCCTTGAGGCCTTGGTCGCCCTCCTGCCCTCGTGTAACGGTACTAAGCCTGTCAGAACTCCTGGCCCCCTCGCGTCAGCACCCGTTTCCCTCCGAGAACTCTGAATACCCTCAGGCTCCCCTGGGCCTGCTGGGCCACACTCAGACACGTAGGCCCTTCAGGGTGCCCCTGGCTAGGCCGAGTGAAGCGTAACGCACTGCACTCTCTCCTGGGGGGGAGCTAGATATCTTCGGCTCAGCAACGGCTTCAGGAACACGGTTCTCGCAAGTCCAGCATACCATGCAATTCGGCCTCGTTGCCCTAGTCTGAGCTACACTGGGAGAAACTCTCTGCTTACATGCCCTTCTAGGAACTCATACCTGAAATCACCGTATCTCAGGGGGAAAGGCGGCTTGCCTTCCAACTTCCACTAAAGCACAGGTCTCTGTGGAACACTTCAGGCTTTCAGTAGATGCAAGGGACCCTAGGAGACCAAAGGCATTCCTTGGTCTCGGCAGTTTGGTACACACAGAGCTCCCTGTGAAGAACGCTTGAATCAAGTATGTACAAGGTCGCTTTGGACTTGGATAGAAAGCACAGATACTTACGCTCCGTGTCAACCTGGAGCCGGTGCCTGACGGGACTAGCCTTGTTTTCGCACCTTGAAGAATCCTCTATTGCGCCCTGAAGCTCCCTGGGAAACACTGCTGTCGCCGGGCCTCTTCTCACGGCAGGCGTGGCTGTGAGAGGGAAAAGACGGCTTCACACGGAACCGGGGTACTGCAGTTTCTCGTGCAGAGCTCATCCTGTCCTGTTGTATAGCTAACGGGAAACTCCAAGTGAGGCCTAGCTTCGAAGGAACACCCTGGTACGCCACGCAGCAGGGTAGGAGTGCAGCAGCTTCCGTGAGGCCTTAGTTCTCTCTTCTGCTTCACTTGAAGGGTTGGAAGCTCTTCAGGACTCCTAGTCACCTCCCGGCAGCATCCCTTTCCGTACAAGGACACTGAGTACCCCGAGGCTCTCCTGAGTCGAAGAGCAACATTCAGACCCGGAGACATTTTGGAATACTCGTGTGTGTGCCGAGTGAAGGGCAGCAGCTTGCACACTGCCTCGGGGGAGCTAGATTTCCTCAGCACACCAACAGCCTCAGGAACACTGCGGTAGCCTGTGCAGCAGGCCATGGAAGGCTGCGTCATTACTGTAGTCGGAGCTGCACTGAGCAAAACGTCTTGCTCACAGTTCCTTCTAGTACCTCATCCCTGAAGTCAACCTACCTCAAGGAGTAAGTCGGCTTGCCGTCCAAGTGCCTCTAGAGCACAGTGTCTAGGGTAACGCTGCAGGCATTTGGAAGACGCACGTGAGCCTAGGACACCTAAGGCATTCTTTCATTTAAGCAGTTCGCTACACGCAGAGCACCCTGCATAGAGAAGGTGATCCTCAAAGGACCCAGCGAACAGCCAGGTCTCTTTGGAATTGTTAGAAAGCGCAGATGCTTCTTCTGCATGGAAACCTGGAAAAGGCAGCCCTCTGAGGCAAGCCTGGTCTTCCCGGCTTGAAAGCTCCAGTCACGCGGCCTTGCAGCTTCCTGAACAACGCTTTGGTTGCTGGGCTTGTACTCAGTGCAGGCATGGCTCTGGAAGAAACTGAGTTTTCTCGAAAGGAAGAGGGTGCTTTCAGGCCCCGGGCGGGAGCTTATCCTGCCCTGCTCTAGAGCGAAGGGGGATCCCAAGGTGGGCCGTAGCCTCTACCTAAGGCTCTGATTTGCCATCCAGAAGGGTAATTTTGCGGCCTTTTCCTTGAGGCCTTGGTCGCCCTCCTGCCCTCGTGTAACGGTACTAATCCTGTCAGGACTCCTGGCCCCCTCGCGTCAGCACCCGTTTCCCTACGAGAACTCTGAGTACCCTCAGGCTCCCCTGGGCCTGCTGGGCCACACTCAGACACGTAGGCCCTTCAGGGTGCCCCTGGCTAGGCCGAGTGAAGCGTAACGCACTGCACTCTCTCCTGGGGGGGAGCTAGATATCTTCGGCTCAGCAACGGCTTCAGGAACACGGTTCTCGCAAGTCCAGCATACCATGCAAGTCGGCCTCGTTGCCCTAGTCTGAGCTACACTGGGAGAAACTCTCTGCTTACATGCCCTTCTAGGAACTCATACCTGAAATCACCGTATCTCAGGGGGAAAGGCGGCTTGCCTTCCAACTTCCACTAAAGCACAGGTCTCTGTGGAACACTTCAGGCTTTCAGTAGATGCAAGGGACCCTAGGAGACCAAAGGCATTCCTTGGTCTCGGCAGTTTGGGACACACAGAGCACCCTGTGAAGAACGCTTGAATCAAGTATGTACTAGGTCGCTTTGGACTTGGATAGAAAGCACAGATACTTACGCTCCGTGTCAACCTGGAGCCGGTGCCTGACGGGACTAGCCTTGTTTTCGCACCTTGAAGAATCCTCTATTGCGCCCTGAATCTCCCTGGGAAACACTGCTGTCGCCGGGCCTCTTCTCACGGCAGGCATGGCTGTGAGATGGAGAAGACGGTTTCACACGGAACCGGGGTACTGCAGTTTCTCGGTCAGAGCTCATCCTGTCCTGTTGTATAGCTAAGGGGAAACTCCAAGTGAGGCCTAGCTTCGAAGGAGCACCCTGATACGCCACGCAGCAGGGTAGGAGTGCAGCAGCTTCCGTGAGGCCTTAGTTCTCTCTTCTGCTTCACTTGAAGGGTTGGAAGCTCTTCAGGACCTCTATACTCCTCCCGGCAGCATACGTTTCCATACAATGACACTGAATACCCGGAGGCTCTCCTGAGTTGAAGAGCAACATTCAGACCAGGAGATAGGAATACTCGTGTGTGTGCCGAGTGAAGGGCATCAGCTTGCACACTGACTCGGGGTAGCTAGATTTCCTCAGCACACCAACAGCCTCAGGAACACTGCGGTAGCCTGTGCAGCAGGCCATGGAAGGCTGCGTCATTACTGTAGTCGGAGCTGCACTGAGCAAAACGTCTTGCTCACAGTTCCTTCTAGGACCTTATCCCTGAAGTCAACCTACCTCAAGGAATAAGTCGGCTTGCCGTCCAAGTGCCTCTAGAGCACAGTGTCTAGGGTAACGCTGCAGGCATTTGGAAGACGCACGTGAGCCTAGGACACCTAAGGCATTCTTTCATTTAAGCAGTTCGCTACACGCAGAGCACCCTGCATAGAGAAGGTGATCCTCGAAGGACCCAGCGAGCAGCCAGGTCTCTTTGGACTTGTTAGAAAGCGCAGATGCTTCTTCTGCATGGAAACCTGGAAAGGGCAGCCCTCTGAGGCAAGCCTGGTCTTCCCGGCTTGAAAGCTCCAGTCATGCGGCCTTGCAGCTTCCTGAACAACGCTTTGGTTGCTGGGCTTGTACTCAGTGCAGGCATGGCTCTGGAAGAAACTGAGTTTTCTCGAAAGCAAGAGGGTGCTTTCAGGCCCCGGGCAGGAGCTTATCCTGCCTTGCTCTAGAGCGAAGGGGGATCCCAAGGTGGGCCGTAGCCTCTACCTAAGGCTCTGATTTGCCATCCAGAAGGGTAGTTTTGCGGCCTTTTCCTTGAGGCCTTGGTCGCCCTCCTGCCCTCGTGTAACGGTACTAATCCTGTCAGGACTCCTGGCCCCCTCGCGTCAGCACCCGTTTCCCTACGAGAACTCTGAGTACCCTCAGGCTCCCCTGGGCCTGCTGGGCCACACTCAGACACGTAGGCCCTTCAGGGTGCCCCTGGCTAGGCCGAGTGAAGCGTAACGCACTGCACTCTCTCCTGGGGGGGAGCTAGATATCTTCGGCTCACCAACGGCTTCAGGAACACGGTTCTCGCAAGTCCAGCATACCATGCAAGTCGGCCTCGTTGCCCTAGTCTGAGCTACACTGGGAGAAACTCTCTGCTTACATGCCCTTCTAGGAACTCATACCTGAAATCACAGTATCTCAGGGGGAAAGGCGACTTGCCTTCCAAATTCCACTAAAGCACAGGTCTCTGTGGAACGCTTCAGGCTTTCAGTAGATGCAAGGGACCCTAGGAGACCAAAGGCATTCCTTGGTCTCGGCAGTTTGATACACACAGAGCACCCTGTGAAGAACGCTTGAATCAAGTATGTACAAGGTCGCTTTGGACTTGGATAGAAAGCACAGATACTTACGCTCCGTGTCAACCTGGAGCCGGTGCCTGACGGGACTAGCCTTGTTTTCGCACCTTGAAGAATCCTCTATTGCGCCCTGAATCTCCCTGGGAAACACTGCTGTCGCCGGGCCTCTTCTCACGGCAGGCATGGCTGTGAGAGGGAAAAGACGGTTTCACACGGAACCGGGGTACTGCAGTTTCTCGGTCAGAGCTCATCCTGTCCTGTTGTATAGCTAAGGGGAAACTCCAAGTGAGGCCTAGCTTCGAAGGAGCACCCTGATACGCCACGCAGCAGGGTAGGAGTGCAGCAGCTTCCGTGAGGCCTTAGTTCTCTCTTCTGCTTCACTTGAAGGGTTGGAAGCTCTTCAGGACTCCTAGACTCCTCCCGGCAGCATCCGTTTCCATACAATGACACTGAGTACCCCGAGGCTCTCCTGAGTTGAAGAGCAACATTCAGACCAGGAGACACTTAGGGATACTCGTGTGTGTGCCAAGTGAAGGGCAGCAGCTTGCACACTGCCTCGGGGGAGCTAGATTTCCTCAGCACACCAACAGCCTCAGGAACACTGCGGTAGCCTGTGCAGCAGGCCATGGAAGGCTGCGTCATTACTGTAGTCGGAGCTGCACTGAGCAAAACGTCTTGCTCACAGTTCCTTCTAGGACCTCATCCCTGAAGTCAAACTACCTCAAGGAGTAATTCGGCTTGCCGTCCAAGTGCCTCTAGAGCACAGTGTCTAGGGTAACGCTGCAGGCATTTGGAAGACACACGTGAGCCTAGGACACCTAAGACATTCTTTCATTTAAGCAGTTCGCTACACGCAGAGCACCCTGCATAGAGAAGGTGATCCTCGAAGGACCCAGCGAACAGCCAGGTCTCTTTGGAATTGTTAGAAAGCGCAGATGCTTCTTCTGCATGGAAACCTGGAAAGGGCAGCCCTCTGAGGCAAGCCTGGTCTTCCCGGCTTGAAATCTCCAGTCATGCGGCCTTGCAGCTTCCTGAACAACGCTTTGGTTGCTGGGCTTGTACTCAGTGCAGGCATGGCTCTGGAAAAACAGAGTTTTCTCGAAAGGAAGAGGCTGCTTTCAGGCCCCGGGCGGGAGCATATCCTGCCCTTCTCTAGAGCGAAGGGGGATCCCAAGCTGGGCCGTAGCCTCTACCTAGGGCTCTGATTTGCCATCCAGGAGGGTAGTTTTGGGGCCTTTTCCTTGAGGCCTTGGTCGCCCTCCTGCCCTCGTGTAACGGTACTAATCCTGTCAGGACTCCTGGCCCCCTCGCGTCAGCACCCGTTTCCCTACGAGAACTCTGAGTACCCTCAGGCTCCCCTGGGCCTGCTGGGCCACACTCAGACACGTAGGCCCTTCAGGGTGCCCCTGGCTAGGCCGAGTGAAGCGTAACGCAGTGCACTCTCTCCTGGGGGGGAGCTAGATATCTTCGGCTCACCAACGGCTTCAGGAACACGGTTCTCGCAAGTCCAGCATACCATGCAAGTCGGCCTCGTTGCCCTAGTCTGAGCTACACTGGGAGAAACTCTCTGCTTACATGCCCTTCTAGGAACTCATACCTGAAATCACCGTATCTCAGGGGGAAAGGCGGCTTGCCTTCCAACTTCCACTAAAGCACAGGTCTCTGTGGAACACTTCAGGCTTTCAGTAGATGCAAGGGACCCTAGGAGACCAAAGGCATTCCTTGGTCTCGGCAGTTTGGGACACACAGAGCACCCTGTGAAGAACGCTTGAATCAAGTATGTACTAGGTCGCTTTGGACTTGGATAGAAAGCACAGATACTTACGCTCCGTGTCAACCTGGAGCCGGTGCCTGACGGGACTAGCCTTGTTTTCGCACCTTGAAGAATCCTCTATTGCGCCCTGAATCTCCATGGGAAACACTGCTGTCGCCGGGCCTCTTCTCACGGCAGGCATGGCTGTGAGAGGGAGAAGACGGTTTCACACGGAACCGGGGTACTGCAGTTTCTCGGTCAGAGCTCATCCTGTCCTGTTGTATAGCTAAGGGGAAACTCCAAGTGAGGCCTAGCTTCGAAGGAGCACCCTGATACGCCACGCAGCAGGGTAGGAGTGCAGCAGCTTCCGTGAGGCCTTAGTTCTCTCTTCTGCTTCACTTGAAGGGTTGGAAGCTCTTCAGGACTCCTAGACTCCTCCCGGCAGCATCCGTTTCCATACAATGACACTGAGTACCCCGAGGCTCTCCTGAGTTGAAGAGCAACATTCAGACCAGGAGACACTTAGGGATACTCGTGTGTGTGCCGAGTGAAGGGCAGCAGCTTGCACATTGCCTCGGGGGAGCTAGATTTCCTCAGCACACCAACAGCCTCAGGAACACTGCGGTAGCCTGTGCAGCAGGCCATGGAAGGCTGCGTCATTACTGTAGTCGGAGCTGCACTGAGCAAAACGTCTTGCTCACAGTTCCTTCTAGGACCTCATCCCTGAAGTCAACCTACCTCAAGGAGTAAGTCGGCTTGCCGTCCAAGTGCCTCTAGAGCACAGTCTCTAGGGTAACGCTGCAGGCATTTGGAAGACGCACGTGAGCCTACGACACCTAAGGCATTCTTTCATTTAAGCAGTTCGCTACACGCAGAGCACCCTGCATAGAGAAGGCGATCCTCGAAGGACCCAGCGAGCAGCCAGGTCTCTTTGGACTTGTTGGAAAGCGCAGATGCTTCTTCTGCATGGAAACCTGGAAAGGGCAGCCCTCTGAGGCAAGCCTGGTCTTCCCGGCTTGAAAGCTCCAGTCATGCGGCCTTGCAGCTTCCTGAACAACGCTTTGGTTGCTGGGCTTGTACTCAGTGCAGGCATGGCTCTGGAAGAAACTGAGTTTTCTCGAAAGGAAGAGGGTGCTTTCAGGCCCCAGGCGGGAGCATATCCTGCCAAGCTCTAGAGCGAAGGGGGATCCCAAGCTGGGCCGTAGCCTCTACCTAAGGCTCTGATTTGCCATCCAGAAGAGTAGTTTTGCGACCTTTTCCTTGAGGCCTTGGTCGCCCTCCTGCCCTCGTGTAACGGTACTAATCCTGTCAGGACTCCTGGCCCCCTCGCGTCAGCACCCGTTTCCCTACGAGAACTCTGAGTACCCTCAGGCTCCCCTGGGCCTGCTGGGCCACACTCAGACACGTAGGCCCTTCAGGGTGCCCCTGGCTAGGCCGAGTGAAGCGTAACGCACTGCACTCTCTCCTGGGGGGGAGCTAGATATCTTCGGCTCAGCAACGGCTTCAGGAACACGGTTCTCGCAAGTCCAGCATACCATGCAAGTCGGCCTCGTTGCCCTAGTCTGAGCTACACTGGGAGAAACTCTCTGCTTACATGCCCTTCTAGGAACTCATACCTGAAATCACCGTATCTCAGGGGGAAAGGCGGCTTGCCTTCCAACTTCCACTAAAGCACAGGTCTCTGTGGAACACTTCAGGCTTTCAGTAGATGCAAGGGACCCTAGGAGACCAAAGGCATTCCTTGGTCTCGGCAGTTTGGGACACACAGAGCACCCTGTGAAGAACGCTTGAATCAAGTATGTACTAGGTCGCTTTGGACTTGGATAGAAAGCACAGATACTTACGCTCCGTGTCAACCTGGAGCCGGTGCCTGACGGGACTAGCCTTGTTTTCGCACCTTGAAGAATCCTCTATTGCGCCCTGAATCTCCATGGGAAACACTGCTGTCGCCGGGCCTCTTCTCACGGCAGGCATGGCTGTGAGAGGGAGAAGACGGTTTCACACGGAACCGGGGTACTGCAGTTTCTCGGTCAGAGCTCATCCTGTCCTGTTGTATAGCTAAGGGGAAACTCCAAGTGAGGCCTAGCTTCGAAGGAGCACCCTGATACGCCACGCAGCAGGGTAGGAGTGCAGCAGCTTCCGTGAGGCCTTAGTTCTCTCTTCTGCTTCACTTGAAGGGTTGGAAGCTCTTCAGGACTCCTAGACTCCTCCCGGCAGCATCCGTTTCCATACAATGACACTGAGTACCCCGAGGCTCTCCTGAGTTGAAGAGCAACATTCAGACCAGGAGACACTTAGGGATACTCGTGTGTGTGCCGAGTGAAGGGCAGCAGCTTGCACATTGCCTCGGGGGAGCTAGATTTCCTCAGCACACCAACAGCCTCAGGAACACTGCGGTAGCCTGTGCAGCAGGCCATGGAAGGCTGCGTCATTACTGTAGTCGGAGCTGCACTGAGCAAAACGTCTTGCTCACAGTTCCTTCTAGGACCTCATCCCTGAAGTCAACCTACCTCAAGGAGTAAGTCGGCTTGCCGTCCAAGTGCCTCTAGAGCACAGTCTCTAGGGTAACGCTGCAGGCATTTGGAAGACGCACGTGAGCCTACGACACCTAAGGCATTCTTTCATTTAAGCAGTTCGCTACACGCAGAGCACCCTGCATAGAGAAGGCGATCCTCGAAGGACCCAGCGAGCAGCCAGGTCTCTTTGGACTTGTTGGAAAGCGCAGATGCTTCTTCTGCATGGAAACCTGGAAAGGGCAGCCCTCTGAGGCAAGCCTGGTCTTCCCGGCTTGAAAGCTCCAGTCATGCGGCCTTGCAGCTTCCTGAACAACGCTTTGGTTGCTGGGCTTGTACTCAGTGCAGGCATGGCTCTGGAAGAAACTGAGTTTTCTCGAAAGGAAGAGGGTGCTTTCAGGCCCCAGGCGGGAGCATATCCTGCCAAGCTCTAGAGCGAAGGGGGATCCCAAGCTGGGCCGTAGCCTCTACCTAAGGCTCTGATTTGCCATCCAGAAGAGTAGTTTTGCGACCTTTTCCTTGAGGCCTTGGTCGCCCTCCTGCCCTCGTGTAACGGTACTAATCCTGTCAGGACTCCTGGCCCCCTCGCGTCAGCACCCGTTTCCCTACGAGAACTCTGAGTACCCTCAGGCTCCCCTGGGCCTGCTGGGCCACACTCAGACACGTAGGCCCTTCAGGGTGCCCCTGGCTAGGCCGAGTGAAGCGTAACGCACTGCACTCTCTCCTGGGGGGGAGCTAGATATCTTCGGCTCAGCAACGGCTTCAGGAACACGGTTCTCGCAAGTCCAGCATACCATGCAAGTCGGCCTCGTTGCCCTAGTCTGAGCTACACTGGGAGAAACTCTCTGCTTACATGCCCTTCTAGGAACTCATACCTGAAATCACCGTATCTCAGGGGGAAAGGCGGCTTGCCTTCCAACTTCCACTAAAGCACAGGTCTCTGTGGAACACTTCAGGCTTTCAGTAGATGCAAGGGACCCTAGGAGACCAAAGGCATTCCTTGGTCTCGGCAGTTTGGGACACACAGAGCACCCTGTGAAGAACGCTTGAATCAAGTATGTACTAGGTCGCTTTGGACTTGGATAGAAAGCACAGATACTTACGCTCCGTGTCAACCTGGAGCCGGTGCCTGACGGGACTAGCCTTGTTTTCGCACCTTGAAGAATCCTCTATTGCGCCCTGAATCTCCATGGGAAACACTGCTGTCGCCGGGCCTCTTCTCACGGCAGGCATGGCTGTGAGAGGGAGAAGACGGTTTCACACGGAACCGGGGTACTGCAGTTTCTCGGTCAGAGCTCATCCTGTCCTGTTGTATAGCTAAGGGGAAACTCCAAGTGAGGCCTAGCTTCGAAGGAGCACCCTGATACGCCACGCAGCAGGGTAGGAGTGCAGCAGCTTCCGTGAGGCCTTAGTTCTCTCTTCTGCTTCACTTGAAGGGTTGGAAGCTCTTCAGGACTCCTAGACTCCTCCCGGCAGCATCCGTTTCCATACAATGACACTGAGTACCCCGAGGCTCTCCTGAGTTGAAGAGCAACATTCAGAGCAGGAGACACTTAGGGATACTCGTGTGTGTGCCGAGTGAAGGGCAGCAGCTTGCACATTGCCTCGGGGGAGCTAGATTTCCTCAGCACACCAACAGCCTCAGGAACACTGCGGTAGCCTGTGCAGCAGGCCATGGAAGGCTGCGTCATTACTGTAGTCGGAGCTGCACTGAGCAAAACGTCTTGCTCACAGTTCCTTCTAGGACCTCATCCCTGAAGTCAACCTACCTCAAGGAGTAAGTCGGCTTGCCGTCCAAGTGTCTCTAGAGCACAGTCTCTAGGGTAACGCTGCAGGCATTTGGAAGACGCACGTGAGCCTACGACACCTAAGGCATTCTTTCATTTAAGCAGTTCGCTACACGCAGAGCACCCTGCATAGAGAAGGCGATCCTCGAAGGACCCAGCGAGCAGCCAGGTCTCTTTGGACTTGTTGGAAAGCGCAGATGCTTCTTCTGCATGGAAACCTGGAAAGGGCAGCCCTCTGAGGCAAGCCTGGTCTTCCCGGCTTGAAAGCTCCAGTCATGCGGCCTTGCAGCTTCCTGAACAACGCTTTGGTTGCTGGGCTTGTACTCAGTGCAGGCATGGCTCTGGAAGAAACTGAGTTTTCTCGAAAGGAAGAGGGTGCTTTCAGGCCCCAGGCGGGAGCATATCCTGCCAAGCTCTAGAGCGAAGGGGGATCCCAAGCTGGGCCGTAGCCTCTACCTAAGGCTCTGATTTGCCATCCAGAAGAGTAGTTTTGCGACCTTTTCCTTGAGGCCTTGGTCGCCCTCCTGCCCTCGTGTAACGGTACTAATCCTGTCAGGACTCCTGGCCCCCTCGCGTCAGCACCCGTTTCCCTACGAGAACTCTGAGTACCCTCAGGCTCCCCTGGGCCTGCTGGGCCACACTCAGACACGTAGGCCCTTCAGGGTGCCCCTGGCTAGGCCGAGTGAAGCGTAACGCACTGCACTCTCTCCTGGGGGGGAGCTAGATATCTTCGGCTCAGCAACGGCTTCAGGAACACGGTTCTCGCAAGTCCAGCATACCATGCAAGTCGGCCTCGTTGCCCTAGTCTGAGCTACACTGGGAGAAACTCTCTGCTTACATGCCCTTCTAGGAACTCATACCTGAAATCACCGTATCTCAGGGGGAAAGGCGGCTTGCCTTCCAACTTCCACTAAAGCACAGGTCTCTGTGGAACACTTCAGGCTTTCAGTAGATGCAAGGGACCCTAGGAGACCAAAGGCATTCCTTGGTCTCGGCAGTTTGGGACACACAGAGCACCCTGTGAAGAACGCTTGAATCAAGTATGTACTAGGTCGCTTTGGACTTGGATAGAAAGCACAGATACTTACGCTCCGTGTCAACCTGGAGCCGGTGCCTGACGGGACTAGCCTTGTTTTCGCACCTTGAAGAATCCTCTATTGCTCCCTGGGAAACACTGCTGTCGCCGGGCCTCTTCTCACGGCAGGCATGGCTGTGAGAGGGAGAAGACGGTTTCACACGGAACCGGGGTACTGCAGTTTCTCGGTCAGAGCTCATCCTGTCCTGTTGTATAGCTAAGGGGAAACTCCAAGTGAGGCCTAGCTTCGAAGGAGCACCCTGATACGCCACGCAGCAGGGTAGGAGTGCAGCAGCTTCCGTGAGGCCTTAGTTCTCTCTTCTGCTTCACTTGAAGGGTTGGAAGCTCTTCAGGACTCCTAGACTCCTCCCGGCAGCATCCGTTTCCATACAATGACACTGAGTACCCCGAGGCTCTCCTGAGTTGAAGAGCAACATTCAGACCAGGAGACACTTAGGGATACTCGTGTGTGTGCCGAGTGAAGGGCAGCAGCTTGCACACTGCCTCGGGGGAGCTAGATTTCCTCAGCACACCAACAGCCTCAGGAACACTGCGGTAGCCTGTGCAGCAGGCCATGGAAGGCTGCGTCATTACTGTAGTCGGAGCTGCACTGAGCAAAACGTCTTGCTCACAGTTCCTTCTAGGACCTCATCCCTGAAGTCAACCTACCTCAAGGAGTAAGTCGGCTTGCCGTCCAAGTGCCTCTAGAGCACAGTCTCTAGGGTAACGCTGCAGGCATTTGGAAGATGCACGTGAGCCTAGGACACCTAAGGCATTCTTTCATTTAAGCAGTTCGCTACACGCAGAGCACCCTGCATAGAGAAGGTGATCCTCAAAGGACCCAGCGAACAGCCAGGTCTCTTTGGAATTGTTAGAAAGCGCAGATGCTTCTTCTGCATGGAAACCTGGAAAAGGCAGCCCTCTGAGGCAAGCCTGGTCTTCCCAGCTTGAAAGCTCCAGTCATGCGGCCTTGCAGCTTCCTGAACAACGCTTTGGTTGCTGGGCTTGTACTCAGTGCAGGCATGGCTCTGGAAGAAACTGAGTTTTCTCGAAAGGAAGAGGGTGCTTTCAGGCCGTGGGCGGGAGCTTATCCTGCCCTGCTCTAGAGCGAAGGGGGATCCCAAGGTGGGCCGTAGCCTCTACCTAAGGCTCTGATTTGCCATCCAGAAGGGTAATTTTGCGGCCTTTTCCTTGAGGCCTTGGTCGCCCTCCTGCCCTCGTGTAACGGTACTAATCCTGTCAGGACTCCTGGCCCCCTCGCGTCAGCACCCGTTTCCCTACGAGAACTCTGAGTACCCTCAGGCTCCCCTGGGCCTGCTGGGCCACACTCAGACACGTAGGCCCTTCAGGGTGCCCCTGGCTAGGCCGAGTGAAGCGTAACGCACTGCACTCTCTCCTGGGGGGGAGCTAGATATCTTCGGCTCAGCAACGGCTTCAGGAACACGGTTCTCGCAAGTCCAGCATACCATGCAAGTCGGCCTCGTTGCCCTAGTCTGAGCTACACTGGGAGAAACTCTCTGCTTACATGCCCTTCTAGGAACTCATACCTGAAATCACCGTATCTCAGGGGGAAAGGCGGCTTGCCTTCCAACTTCCACTAAAGCACAGGTCTCTGTGGAACACTTCAGGCTTTCAGTAGATGCAAGGGACCCTAGGAGACCAAAGGCATTCCTTGGTCTCGGCAGTTTGGGACACACAGAGCACCCTGTGAAGAACGCTTGAATCAAGTATGTACTAGGTCGCTTTGGACTTGGATAGAAAGCACAGATACTTACGCTCCGTGTCAACCTGGAGCCGGTGCCTGACGGGACTAGCCTTGTTTTCGCACCTTGAAGAATCCTCTATTGCGCCCTGAATCTCCCTGGGAAACACTGCTGTCGCCGGGCCTCTTCTCACGGCAGGCATGGCTGTGAGATGGAGAAGACGGTTTCACACGGAACCGGGGTACTGCAGTTTCTCGGTCAGAGCTCATCCTGTCCTGTTGTATAGCTAAGGGGAAACTCCAAGTGAGGCCTAGCTTCGAAGGAGCACCCTGATACGCCACGCAGCAGGGTAGGAGTGCAGCAGCTTCCGTGAGGCCTTAGTTCTCTCTTCTGCTTCACTTGAAGGGTTGGAAGCTCTTCAGGACTCCTAGACTCCTCCCGGCAGCATCCGTTTCCATACAATGACACTGAGTACCCCGAGGCTCTCCTGAGTTGAAGACCAACATTCAGACCAGGAGACACTTAGGGATACTCGTGTGTGTGCCAAGTGAAGGGCAGCAGCTTGCACACTGCCTCGGGGGAGCTAGATTTCCTCAGCACACCAACAGCCTCAGGAACACTGCGGTAGCCTGTGCAGCAGGCCATGGAAGGCTGCGTCATTACTGTAGTCGGAGCTGCACTGAGCAAAACGTCTTGCTCACAGTTCCTTCTAGGACCTCATCCCTGAAGTCAACCTACCTCAAGGAGTAAGTCGGCTTGCCGTCCAAGTGCCTCTAGAGCACAGTGTCTAGGGTAACGCTGCAGGCATTTGGAAGACGCACGTGAGCCTAGGACACCTAAGGCATTCTTTCATTTAAGCAGTTCGCTACACGCAGAGCACCCTGCATAGAGAAGGTGATCCTCGAAGGACCCAGCGAACAGCCAGGTCTCTTTGGAATTGTTAGAAAGTGCAGATGCTTCTTCTGCATGGAAACCTGGAAAAGGCAGCCCTCTGAGGCAAGCCTGGTCTTCCCGGCTTGAAAGCTCCAGTCATGCGGCCTTGCAGCTTCATGAACAACGCTTTGGTTGCTTTGCTTGTACTCAGTGCAGGCATGGCTCTGGAAGAAACTGAGTTTTCTCGAAAGGAAGAGGGTGCTTTCAGGCCCCGGGCGGGAGCTTATCCTGCCCTGCTCTAGAGCGAAGGGGGATCCCAAGGTGGGCCGTAGCCTCTACCTAGGGCTCTGATTTGCCATCCAGAAGGGTAGTTTTGCGGCCTTTTCCTTGAGGCCTTGGTCGCCCTCCTGCCCTCGTGTAACGGTACTAATCCTGTCAGGACTCCTGGCCCCCTCGCGTCAGCACCCGTTTCCCTACGAGAACTCTGAGTACCCTCAGGCTCCCCTGGGCCTGCTGGGCCACACTCAGACACGTAGGCCCTTCAGGGTGCCCCTGGCTAGGCCGAGTGAAGCGTAACGCACTGCACTCTCTCCTGGGGGGGAGCTAGATATCTTCGGCTCAGCAACGGCTTCAGGAACACGGTTCTCGCAAGTCCAGCATACCATGCAAGTCGGCCTCGTTGCCCTAGTCTGAGCTACACTGGGAGAAACTCTCTGCTTACATGCCCTTCTAGGAACTCATACCTGAAATCACCGTATCTCAGGGGGAAAGGCGGCTTGCCTTCCAACTTCCACTAAAGCACAGGTCTCTGTGGAACACTTCAGGCTTTCAGTAGATGCAAGGGACCCTAGGAGACCAAAGGCATTCCTTGGTCTCGGCAGTTTGGGACACACAGAGCACCCTGTGAAGAACGCTTGAATCAAGTATGTACTAGGTCGCTTTGGACTTGGATAGAAAGCACAGATACTTACGCTCCGTGTCAACCTGGAGCCGGTGCCTGACGGGACTAGCCTTGTTTTCGCACCTTGAAGAATCCTCTATTGCTCCCTGGGAAACACTGCTGTCGCCGGGCCTCTTCTCACGGCAGGCATGGCTGTGAGAGGGAGAAGACGGTTTCACACGGAACCGGGGTACTGCAGTTTCTCGGTCAGAGCTCATCCTGTCCTGTTGTATAGCTAAGGGGAAACTCCAAGTGAGGCCTAGCTTCGAAGGAGCACCCTGATACGCCACGCAGCAGGGTAGGAGTGCAGCAGCTTCCGTGAGGCCTTAGTTCTCTCTTCTGCTTCACTTGAAGGGTTGGAAGCTCTTCAGGACTCCTAGACTCCTCCCGGCAGCATCCGTTTCCATACAATGACACTGAGTACCCCGAGGCTCTCCTGAGTTGAAGAGCAACATTCAGACCAGGAGACACTTAGGGATACTCGTGTGTGTGCCGAGTGAAGGGCAGCAGCTTGCACACTGCCTCGGGGGAGCTAGATTTCCTCAGCACACCAACAGCCTCAGGAACACTGCGGTAGCCTGTGCAGCAGGCCATGGAAGGCTGCGTCATTACTGTAGTCGGAGCTGCACTGAGCAAAACGTCTTGCTCACAGTTCCTTCTAGGACCTCATCCCTGAAGTCAACCTACCTCAAGGAGTAAGTCGGCTTGCCGTCCAAGTGCCTCTAGAGCACAGTGTCTAGGGTAACGCTGCAGGCATTTGGAAGATGCACGTGAGCCTAGGACACCTAAGGCATTCTTTCATTTAAGCAGTTCGCTACACGCAGAGCACCCTGCATAGAGAAGGTGATCCTCAAAGGACCCAGCGAACAGCCAGGTCTCTTTGGAATTGTTAGAAAGCGCAGATGCTTCTTCTGCATGGAAACCTGGAAAAGGCAGCCCTCTGAGGCAAGCCTGGTCTTCCCAGCTTGAAAGCTCCAGTCATGCGGCCTTGCAGCTTCCTGAACAACGCTTTGGTTGCTGGGCTTGTACTCAGTGCAGGCATGGCTCTGGAAGAAACTGAGTTTTCTCGAAAGGAAGAGGGTGCTTTCAGGCCGTGGGCGGGAGCTTATCCTGCCCTGCTCTAGAGCGAAGGGGGATCCCAAGGTGGGCCGTAGCCTCTACCTAAGGCTCTGATTTGCCATCCAGAAGGGTAATTTTGCGGCCTTTTCCTTGAGGCCTTGGTCGCCCTCCTGCCCTCGTGTAACGGTACTAATCCTGTCAGGACTCCTGGCCCCCTCGCGTCAGCACCCGTTTCCCTACGAGAACTCTGAGTACCCTCAGGCTCCCCTGGGCCTGCTGGGCCACACTCAGACACGTAGGCCCTTCAGGGTGCCCCTGGCTAGGCCGAGTGAAGCGTAACGCACTGCACTCTCTCCTGGGGGGGAGCTAGATATCTTCGGCTCAGCAACGGCTTCAGGAACACGGTTCTCGCAAGTCCAGCATACCATGCAAGTCGGCCTCGTTGCCCTAGTCTGAGCTACACTGGGAGAAACTCTCTGCTTACATGCCCTTCTAGGAACTCATACCTGAAATCACCGTATCTCAGGGGGAAAGGCGGCTTGCCTTCCAACTTCCACTAAAGCACAGGTCTCTGTGGAACACTTCAGGCTTTCAGTAGATGCAAGGGACCCTAGGAGACCAAAGGCATTCCTTGGTCTCGGCAGTTTGGGACACACAGAGCACCCTGTGAAGAACGCTTGAATCAAGTATGTACTAGGTCGCTTTGGACTTGGATAGAAAGCACAGATACTTACGCTCCGTGTCAACCTGGAGCCGGTGCCTGACGGGACTAGCCTTGTTTTCGCACCTTGAAGAATCCTCTATTGCGCCCTGAATCTCCCTGGGAAACACTGCTGTCGCCGGGCCTCTTCTCACGGCAGGCATGGCTGTGAGATGGAGAAGACGGTTTCACACGGAACCGGGGTACTGCAGTTTCTCGGTCAGAGCTCATCCTGTCCTGTTGTATAGCTAAGGGGAAACTCCAAGTGAGGCCTAGCTTCGAAGGAGCACCCTGATACGCCACGCAGCAGGGTAGGAGTGCAGCAGCTTCCGTGAGGCCTTAGTTCTCTCTTCTGCTTCACTTGAAGGGTTGGAAGCTCTTCAGGACTCCTAGACTCCTCCCGGCAGCATCCGTTTCCATACAATGACACTGAGTACCCCGAGGCTCTCCTGAGTTGAAGAGCAACATTCAGACCAGGAGACACTTAGGGATACTCGTGTGTGTGCCAAGTGAAGGGCAGCAGCTTGCACACTGCCTCGGGGGAGCTAGATTTCCTCAGCACACCAACAGCCTCAGGAACACTGCGGTAGCCTGTGCAGCAGGCCATGGAAGGCTGCGTCATTACTGTAGTCGGAGCTGCACTGAGCAAAACGTCTTGCTCACAGTTCCTTCTAGGACCTCATCCCTGAAGTCAACCTACCTCAAGGAGTAAGTCGGCTTGCCGTCCAAGTGCCTCTAGAGCACAGTGTCTAGGGTAACGCTGCAGGCATTTGGAAGACGCACGTGAGCCTAGGACACCTAAGGCATTCTTTCATTTAAGCAGTTCGCTACACGCAGAGCACCCTGCATAGAGAAGGTGATCCTCGAAGGACCCAGCGAACAGCCAGGTCTCTTTGGAATTGTTAGAAAGTGCAGATGCTTCTTCTGCATGGAAACCTGGAAAAGGCAGCCCTCTGAGGCAAGCCTGGTCTTCCCGGCTTGAAAGCTCCAGTCATGCGGCCTTGCAGCTTCGTGAACAACGCTTTGGTTGCTTTGCTTGTACTCAGTGCAGGCATGGCTCTGGAAGAAACTGAGTTTTCTCGAAAGGAAGAGGGTGCTTTCAGGCCCCGGGCGGGAGCATATCCTGCCCTGCTCTAGAGCGAAGGGCGATCCCAAGGTGGGCCGTAGCCTCTACCTAAGGCTCTGATTTGCCATCCAGAAGGGTAGTTTTGCGGCCTTTTCCTTGAGGCCTTGGTCGCCCTCCTGCCCTCGTGTAACGGTACTAATCCTGTCAGGACTCCTGGCCCCCTCGCGTCAGCACCCGTTTCCCTACGAGAACTCTGAGTACCCTCAGGCTCCCCTGGGCCTGCTGGGCCACACTCAGACACGTAGGCCCTTCAGGGTGCCCCTGGCTAGGCCGAGTGAAGCGTAACGCACTGCACTCTCTCCTGGGGGGGAGCTAGATATCTTCGGCTCAGCAACGGCTTCAGGAACACGGTTCTCGCAAGTCCAGCATACCATGCAAGTCGGCCTCGTTGCCCTAGTCTGAGCTACACTGGGAGAAACTCTCTGCTTACATGCCCTTCTAGGAACTCATACCTGAAATCACCGTATCTCAGGGGGAAAGGCGGCTTGCCTTCCAACTTCCACTAAAGCACAGGTCTCTGTGGAACACTTCAGGCTTTCAGTAGATGCAAGGGACCCTAGGAGACCAAAGGCATTCCTTGGTCTCGGCAGTTTGGGACACACAGAGCACCCTGTAAAGAACGCTTGAATCAAGTATATACTAGGTCGCTTTGGACTTGGATAGAAAGCACAGATACTTACGCTCCGTGTCAACCTGGAGCCGGTGCCTGACGGGACTAGCCTTGTTTTCGCACCTTGAAGAATCCTCTATTGCGCCCTGAATCTCCCTGGGAAACACTGCTGTCGCCGGGCCTCTTCTCACGGCAGGCATGGCTGTGAGAGGGAGAAGACGGTTTCACACGGAACCGGGGTACTGCAGTTTCTCGGTCAGAGCTCATCCTGTCCTGTTGTATAGCTAAGGGGAAACTCCAAGTGAGGCCTAGCTTCGAAGGAGCACCCTGATACGCCACGCAGCAGGGTAGGAGTGCAGCAGCTTCCGTGAGGCCTTAGTTCTCTCTTCTGCTTCACTTGAAGTGTTGGAAGCTCTTCAGGACTCCTAGACTCCTCCCGGCAGCATCCGTTTCCATACAATGACACTGAGTACCCCGAGGCTCTCCTGAGTTGAAGAGCAACATTCAGACCAGGAGACACTTAGGGATACTCGTGTGTGTGCCGAGTGAAGGGCAGCAGCTTGCACACTGCCTCGGGGGAGCTAGATTTCCTCAGCACACCAACAGCCTCAGGAACACTGCGGTAGCCTGTGCAGCAGGCCATGGAAGGCTGCGTCATTACTGTAGTCGGAGCTGCACTGAGCAAAACGTCTTGCTCACAGTTCCTTCTAGGACCTCATCCCTGAAGTCAACCTACCTCAAGGAGTAAGTCGGCTTGCCGTCCAAGTGCCTCTAGAGCACAGTGTCTAGGGTAACGCTGCAGGCATTTGGAAGATGCACGTGAGCCTACGACACCTAAGGCATTCTTTCATTTAAGCAGTTCGCTACACGCAGAGCACCCTGCATAGAGAAGGTGATCCTCGAAGGACCCAGCGAACAGCCAGGTCTCTTTGGAATTGTTAGAAAGCGCAGATGCTTCTTCTGCATGGAAACCTGGAAAAGGCAGCCCTCTGAGGCAAGCCTGGTCTTCCCGGCTTGAAAGCTCCAGTCATGCGGCCTTGCAGCTTCCTGAACAACGCTTTGGTTGCTGGGCTTGTACTCAGTGCAGGCATGGCTCCGGAAGAAACTGAGTTTTCTCGAAAGGAAGAGGGTGCTTTCAGGCGCCGGGCGGGAGCTTATCCTGCCCTGCTCTAGAGCCAAGGGGGATCCCAAGGTGGGCCGTAGCCTCTACCTAAGGCTCTGATTTGCCATCCAGAAGGGTAGTTTTGCGGCCTTTTCCTTGAGGCCTTGGTCGCCCTCCTGCCCTCGTGTAACGGTACTAATCCTGTCAGGACTCCTGGCCCCCTCGCGTCAGCACCCGTTTCCCTACGAGAACTCTGAGTACCCTCAGGCTCCCCTGGGCCTGCTGGGCCACACTCAGACACGTAGGCCCTTCAGGGTGCCCCTGGCTAGGCCGAGTGAAGCGTAACGCAGTGCACTCTCTCCTGGGGGGGAGCTAGATATCTTCGGCTCAGCAACGGCTTCAGGAACACGGTTCTCGCAAGTCCAGCATACCATGCAAGTCGGCCTCGTTGCCCTAGTCTGAGCTACACTGGGAGAAACTCTCTGCTTACATGCCCTTCTAGGAACTCATACCTGAAATCACCGTATCTCAGGGGGAAAGGCGGCTTGCCTTCCAACTTCCACTAAAGCACAGGTCTCTGTGGAACACTTCAGGCTTTCAGTAGATGCAAGGGACCCTAGGAGACCAAAGGCATTCCTTGGTCTCGGCAGTTTGGGACACACAGAGCACCCTGTGAAGAACGCTTGAATCAAGTATGTACTAGGTCGCTTTGGACTTGGATAGAAAGCACAGATACTTACGCTCCGTGTCAACCTGGAGCCGGTGCCTGACGGGACTAGCCTTGTTTTCGCACCTTGAAGAATCCTCTATTGCGCCCTGAATCTCCCTGGGAAACACTGCTGTCGCCGGGCCTCTTCTCACGGCAGGCATGGCTGTGAGAGGGAGAAGACGGTTTCACACGGAACCGGGGTACTGCAGTTTCTCGGTCAGAGCTCATCCTGTCCTGTTGTATAGCTAAGGGGAAACTCCAAGTGAGGCCTAGCTTCGAAGGAGCACCCTGATACGCCACGCAGCAGGGTAGGAGTGCAGCAGCTTCCGTGAGGCCTTAGTTCTCTCTTCTGCTTCACTTGAAGGGTTGGAAGCTCTTCAGGACTCCTAGACTCCTCCCGGCAGCATCCGTTTCCATACAATGACACTGAGTACCCCGAGGCTCTCCTGAGTTGAAGAGCAACATTCAGACCAGGAGACACTTAGGGATACTCGTGTGTGTGCCAAGTGAAGGGCAGCAGCTTGCACACTGCCTCGGGGGAGCTAGATTTCCTCAGCACACCAACAGCCTCAGGAACACTGCGGTAGCCTGTGCAGCAGGCCATGGAAGGCTGCGTCATTACTGTAGTCGGAGCTGCACTGAGCAAAACGTCTTGCTCACAGTTCCTTCTAGTACCTCATCCCTGAAGTCAACCTACCTCAAGGAGTAAGTCGGCTTGCCGTCCAAGTGCCTCTAGAGCACAGTGTCTAGGGTAACGCTGCAGGCATTTGGAAGACGCACGTGAGCCTAGGACACCTAAGGCATTCTTTCATTTATGCAGTTCGCTACACGCAGAGCACCCTGCATAGAGAAGGTGATCCTCGAAGGACCCAGCGAACAGCCAGGTCTCTTTGGAATTGTTAGAAAGCGCAGATGCTTCTTCTGCATGGAAACCTGGAAAAGGCAGCCCTCTGAGGCAAGCCTGGTCTTCCCGGCTTGAAAGCTCCAGTCATGCGGCCTTGCAGCTTCGTGAACAACGCTTTGGTTGCTGGGCTTGTACTCAGTGCAGGCATGGCTCTGGAAGAAACTGAGTTTTCTCGAAAGGAAGAGGGTGCTTTCAGGCCCCGGGCGGGAGCATATCCTGCCCTGCTCTAGAGCGAAGGGCGATCCCAAGGTGGGCCGTAGCCTCTACCTAAGGCTCTGATTTGCCATCCAGAAGGGTAGTTTTGCGGCCTTTTCCTTGAGGCCTTGGTCGCCCTCCTGCCCTCGTGTAACGGTACTAATCCTGTCAGGACTCCTCGCCCCCTCGCGTCAGCACCCGTTCCCCTACGAGAACTCTGAGTACCCTCAGGCTCCCCTGGGCCTGCTGGGCCACACTCAGACACGTAGGCCCTTCAGGGTGCCCCTGGCTAGGCCGAGTGAAGCGTAACGCAGTGCACTCTCTCCTGGGGGGGAGCTAGATATCTTCGGCTCAGCAACGGCTTCAGGAACACGGTTCTCGCAAGTCCAGCATACCATGCAAGTCGGCCTCGTTGCCCTAGTCTGAGCTACACTGGGAGAAACTCTCTGCTTACATGCCCTTCTAGGAACTCATACCTGAAATCACCGTATCTCAGGGGGAAAGGCGGCTTGCCTTCCAACGTCCACTAAAGCACAGGGCTCTGTGGAACACTTCAGGCTTTCAGTAGATGCAAGGTACCCTAGCAGACCAAAGGCATTCCTTGGTCTCGGCAGTTTGGGACACACAGAGCACCCTGTGAAGAACGCTTGAATCAAGTATGTACTAGGTCGCTTTGGACTTGGATAGAAAGCACAGATACTTACGCTCCGTGTCAACCTGGAGCCGGTGCCTGACGGGACTAGCCTTGTTTTCGCACCTTGAAGAATCCTCTATTGCGCCCTGAATCTCCCTGGGAAACACTGCTGTCGCCGGGCCTCTTCTCACGGCAGGCATGGCTGTGAGAGGGAGAAGACGGTTTCACACGGAACCGGGGTACTGCAGTTTCTCGGTCAGAGCTCATCCTGTCCTGTTGTATAGCTAAGGGGAAACTCCAAGTGAGGCCTAGCTTCGAAGGAGCACCCTGATACGCCACGCAGCAGGGTAGGAGTGCAGCAGCTTCCGTGAGGCCTTAGTTCTCTCTTCTGCTTCACTTGAAGGGTTGGAAGCTCTTCAGGACTCCTAGACTCCTCCCGGCAGCATCCGTTTCCATACAATGACACTGAGTACCCCGAGGCTCTCCTGAGTTGAAGAGCAACATTCAGACCAGGAGACAGGAATACTCGTGTGTGTGCCGAGTGAAGGGCATCAGCTTGCACACTGCCTCGGGGTAGCTAGATTTCCTCAGCACACCAACAGCCTCAGGAACACTGCGGTAGCCTGTGCAGCAGGCCATGGAAGGCTGCGTCATTACTGTAGTCGGAGCTGCACTGAGCAAAACGTCTTGCTCACAGTTCCTTCTAGGACCTCATCCCTGAAGTCAACCTACCTCAAGGAATAAGTCGGCTTGCCGTCCAAGTGCCTCTAGAGCACAGTGTCTAGGGTAACGCTGCAGGCATTTGGAAGATGCACGTGAGCCTACGACACCTAAGGCATTCTTTCATTTAAGCAGTTCGCTACACGCAGAGGACCCTGCATAGAGAAGGTGATCCTCGAAGGACCCAGCGAGCAGCCAGGTCTCTTTGGACTTGTTAGAAAGCGCAGATGCTTCTTCTGCATGGAAACCTGTAAAGGGCAGCCCTCTGAGGCAAGCCTGGTCTTCCCGGCTTGAAAGCTCCAGTCATGCGGCCTTGCAGCTTCCTGAACAACGCTTTGGTTGCTGGGCTTGTACTCAGTGCAGGCATGACTCTGGAAGAAACTGAGTTTTCTCGAAAGGAAGAGGGTGCTTTCAGGCCCCGGGCAGGAGCTTATCCTGCCTTGCTCTAGAGCGAAGGGGGATCCCAAGGTGGGCCGTAGCCTCTACCTAAGGCTCTGATTTGCCATCCAGAAGGGTAGTTTTGCGGCCTTTTCCTTGAGGCCTTGGTCACCCTCCTGCCCTCGTGTAACGGTACTAATCCTGTCAGGACTCCTGGCCCCCTCGCGTCAGCACCCGTTTCCCTACGAGAACTCTGAGTACCCTCAGGCTCCCCTGGGCCTGCTGGGCCACACTCAGACACGTAGGCCCTTCAGGGTGCCCCTGGCTAGGCCGAGTGAAGCGTAACGCACTGCACTCTCTCCTGGGGGGGAGCTAGATATCTTCGGCTCAGCAACGGCTTCAGGAACACGGTTCTCGCAAGTCCAGCATACCATGCAAGTCGGCCTCGTTGCCCTAGTCTGAGCTACACTGGGAGAAACTCTCTGCTTACATGCCCTTCTAGGAACTCATACCTGAAATCACCGTATCTCAGGGGGAAAGGCGGCTTGCCTTCCAACTTCCACTAAAGCACAGGTCTCTGTGGAACACTTCAGGCTTTCAGTAGATGCAAGGGACCCTAGGAGACCAAAGGCATTCCTTGGTCTCGGCAGTTTGGGACACACAGAGCACCCTGTGAAGAACGCTTGAATCAAGTATGTACTAGGTCGCATTGGACTTGGATAGAAAGCACAGATACTTACGCTCCGTGTCAACCTGGAGCCGGTGCCTGACGGGACTAGCCTTGTTTTCGCACCTTGAAGAATCCTCTATTGCTCCCTGGGAAACACTGCTGTCGCCGGGCCTCTTCTCACGGCAGGCATGGCTGTGAGAGGGAGAAGACGGTTTCACACGGAACCGGGGTACTGCAGTTTCTCGGTCAGAGCTCATCCTGTCCTGTTGTATAGCTAAGGGGAAACTCCAAGTGAGGCCTAGCTTCGAAGGAGCACCCTGATACGCCACGCAGCAGGGTAGGAGTGCAGCAGCTTCCGTGAGGCCTTAGTTCTCTCTTCTGCTTCACTTGAAGGGTTGGAAGCTCTTCAGGACTCCTAGACTCCTCCCGGCAGCATCCGTTTCCATACAATGACACTGAGTACCCCGAGGCTCTCCTGAGTTGAAGAGCAACATTCAGACCAGGAGACACTTAGGGATACTCGTGTGTGTGCCGAGTGAAGGGCAGCAGCTTGCACACTGCCTCGGGGGAGCTAGATTTCCTCAGCACACCAACAGCCTCAGGAACACTGCGGTAGCCTGTGCAGCAGGCCATGGAAGGCTGCGTCATTACTGTAGTCGGAGCTGCACTGAGCAAAACGTCTTGCTTACAGTTCCTTCTAGGACCTCATACCTGAAGTCAACCTACCTCAAGGAGTAAGTCGGCTTGCCGTCCAAGTGCCTCTAGAGCACAGTCTCTAGGGTAACGCTGCAGGCATTTTGAAGACGCACGTGAGCCTACGACACCTAAGGCATTCTTTCATTTAAGCAGTTCGCTACACGCAGAGCACCCTGCATAGAGAAGGTGATCCTCGAAGGACCCAGCGAGCAGCCAGGTCTCTTTGGAATTGTTAGAAAGCGCAGATGCTTCTTCTGCATGGAAACCTGGAAAAGGCAGCCCTCTGAGGCAAGCCTGGTCTTCCCGGCTTGAAAGCTCCAGTCATGCGGCCTTGCAGCTTCCGGAACAACGCTTTGGTTGCTGGGCTTGTACTCACTGCAGGCATGGCTCTGGAAGAAACTGAGTTTTCTCGAAAGGAAGAGGGTGCTTTCAGGCCCCGGGCGGGAGCTTATCCTGCCCTGCTCTAGAGCGAAGGGGGATCCCAAGGTGGGCCGTAGCCTCTACCTAAGGCTCTGATTTGCCATCCAGAAGGGTAGTTTTGCGGCCTTTTCCTTGAGGCCTTGGTCGCCCTCCTGCCCTCGTGTAACGGTACTAATCCTGTCAGGACTCCTGGCCCCCTCGCGTCAGCACCCGTTTCCCTACGAGAACTCTGAGTACCCTCAGGCTCCCCTGGGCCTGCTGGGCCACACTCAGACACGTAGGCCCTTCAGGGTGCCCCTGGCTAGGCCGAGTGAAGCGTAACGCACTGCACTCTCTCCTGGGGGGGAGCTAGATATCTTCGGCTCAGCAACGGCTTCAGGAACACGGTTCTCGCAAGTCCAGCATACCATGCAAGTCGGCCTCGTTGCCCTAGTCTGAGCTACACTGGGAGAAACTCTCTGCTTACATGCCCTTCTAGGAACTCATACCTGAAATCACCGTATCTCAGGGGGAAAGGCGGCTTGCCTTCCAACTTCCACTAAAGCACAGGTCTCTGTGGAACACTTCAGGCTTTCAGTAGATGCAAGGGACCCTAGGAGACCAAAGGCATTCCTTGGTCTCGGCAGTTTGGGACACACAGAGCACCCTGTGAAGAACGCTTGAATCAAGTATGTACTAGGTCGCTTTGGACTTGGATAGAAAGCACAGATACTTACGCTCCGTGTCAACCTGGAGCCGGTGCCTGACGGGACTAGCCTTGTTTTCGCACCTTGAAGAATCCTCTATTGCGCCCTGAATCTCCCTGGGAAACACTGCTGTCGCCGGGCCTCTTCTCACGGCAGGCATGGCTGTGAGAGGGAGAAGACGGTTTCACACGGAACCGGGGTACTGCAGTTTCTCGGTCAGAGCTCATCCTGTCCTGTTGTATAGCTAAGGGGAAACTCCAAGTGAGGCCTAGCTTCGAAGGAGCACCCTGATACGCCACGCAGCAGGGTAGGAGTGCAGCAGCTTCCGTGAGGCCTTAGTTCTCTCTTCTGCTTCACTTGAAGGGTTGGAAGCTCTTCAGGACTCCTAGACTCCTCCCGGCAGCATCCGTTTCCATACAATGACACTGAATACCCGGAGGCTCTCCTGAGTTGAAGAGCAACATTCAGACCAGGAGACAGGAATACTGGTGTGTGTGCCGAGTGAAGGGCATCAGCTTGCACACTGTCTCGGGGGAGCTAGATTTCCTCAGCACACCAACAGCCTCAGGAACACTGCGGTAGCCTGTGCAGCAGGCCATGGAAGGCTGCGTCATTACTGTAGTCGGAGCTGCACTGAGCAAAACGTCTTGCTCACAGTTCCTTCTAGGACCTCATCACTGAAGTCAACCTACCTCAAGGAGTAAGTCGGCTTGCCGTCCAAGTGCCTCTAGAGCACAGTGTCTAGGGTAACGCTGCAGGCATTTGGAAGATGCACGTGAGCCTAGGACACCTAAGGCATTCTTTCATTTAAGCAGTTCGCTACACGCAGAGCACCCTGCATAGAGAAGGTGATCCTCGAAGGACCCAGCGAGCAGCCAGGTCTCTTTGGAATTGTTAGAAAGCGCAGATGCTTTTCTGCATGGAAACCTGGAAAAGGCAGCCCTCTGAGGCAAGCCTGGTCTTCCCGGCTTGAAAGCTCCAGTCATGCGGCCTTGCAGCTTCCTGAACAACGCTTTGGTTGCTGGGCTTGTACTCAGTGCAGGCATGGCTCTGGAAGAAACTGAGTTTTCTCGAAAGGAAGAGGGTGCTTTCAGGCCTCGGCCGGGAGCTTATCCTGCCCTGCTCTAGAGCGAAGGGGGATCCCAAGGTGGGCCGTAGCCTCTACCTAAGGCTCTGATTTGCCATCCAGAAGGGTAGTTTTGCGGCCTTTTCCTTGAGGCCTTGGTCGCCCTCCTGCCCTCGTGTAACGGTACTAATCCTGTCAGGACTCCTGGCCCCCTCGCGTCAGCACCCGTTTCCCTACGAGAACTCTGAGTACCCTCAGGCTCCCCTGGGCCTGCTGGGCCACACTCAGACACGTAGGCCCTTCAGGGTGCCCCTGGCTAGGCCGAGTGAAGCGTAACACACTGCACTCTCTCCTGGGGGGGAGCTAGATATCTTCGGCTCACCAACGGCTTCAGGAACACGGTTCTCGCAAGTCCAGCATACCATGCAAGTCGGCCCCGTTGCCCTAGTCTGAGCTACACTGGGAGAAACTCTCTGCTTACATGCCCTTCTAGGAACTCATGCCTGAAATCACCGTATCTCAGGGGGAAAGTCGGCTTGACTTCCAACTTCCACTAAAGCACAGGTATCTGTGGAACGCTTCAGGCTTTCAGTAGATGCAAGGGACCCTAGGAGACCAAAGGCATTCCTTGGTCTCGGCAGTTTGGGACACACAGAGCACCCTGTGAAGAACGCTTGAATCAAGTATGTACTAGGTCGCTTTGGACTTGGATAGAAAGCACAGATACTTACGCTCCGTGTCAACCTGGAGCCGGTGCCTGACGGGACTAGCCTTGTTTTCGCACCTTGAAGAATCCTCTATTGCGCCCTGAATCTCCCTGGGAAACACTGCTGTCGCCGGGCCTCTTCTCACGGCAGGCATGGCTGTGAGATGGAGAAGACGGTTTCACACGGAACCGGGGTACTGCAGTTTCTCGGTCAGAGCTCATCCTGTCCTGTTGTATAGCTAAGGGGAAACTCCAAGTGAGGCCTAGCTTCGAAGGAGCACCCTGATACGCCACGCAGCAGGGTAGGAGTGCAGCAGCTTCCGTGAGGCCTTAGTTCTCTCTTCTGCTTCACTTGAAGGGTTGGAAGCTCTTCAGGACTCCTAGACTCCTCCCGGCAGCATCCGTTTCCATACAATGACACTGAGTACCCCGAGGCTCTCCTGAGTTGAAGACCAACATTCAGACCAGGAGACACTTAGGGATACTCGTGTGTGTGCCAAGTGAAGGGCAGCAGCTTGCACACTGCCTCGGGGGAGCTAGATTTCCTCAGCACACCAACAGCCTCAGGAACACTGCGGTAGCCTGTGCAGCAGGCCATGGAAGGCTGCGTCATTACTGTAGTCGGAGCTGCACTGAGCAAAACGTCTTGCTCACAGTTCCTTCTAGGACCTCATCCCTGAAGTCAACCTACCTCAAGGAGTAAGTCGGCTTGCCGTCCAAGTGCCTCTAGAGCACAGTGTCTAGGGTAACGCTGCAGGCATTTGGAAGACGCACGTGAGCCTAGGACACCTAAGGCATTCTTTCATTTAAGCAGTTCGCTACACGCAGAGCACCCTGCATAGAGAAGGTGATCCTCGAAGGACCCAGCGAACAGCCAGGTCTCTTTGGAATTGTTAGAAAGTGCAGATGCTTCTTCTGCATGGAAACCTGGAAAAGGCAGCCCTCTGAGGCAAGCCTGGTCTTCCCGGCTTGAAAGCTCCAGTCATGCGGCCTTGCAGCTTCGTGAACAACGCTTTGGTTGCTTTGCTTGTACTCAGTGCAGGCATGGCTCTGGAAGAAACTGAGTTTTCTCGAAAGGAAGAGGGTGCTTTCAGGCCCCGGGCGGGAGCATATCCTGCCCTGCTCTAGAGCGAAGGGCGATCCCAAGGTGGGCCGTAGCCTCTACCTAAGGCTCTGATTTGCCATCCAGAAGGGTAGTTTTGCGGCCTTTTCCTTGAGGCCTTGGTCGCCCTCCTGCCCTCGTGTAACGGTACTAATCCTGTCAGGACTCCTGGCCCCCTCGCGTCAGCACCCGTTTCCCTACGAGAACTCTGAGTACCCTCAGGCTCCCCTGGGCCTGCTGGGCCACACTCAGACACGTAGGCCCTTCAGGGTGCCCCTGGCTAGGCCGAGTGAAGCGTAACGCACTGCACTCTCTCCTGGGGGGGAGCTAGATATCTTCGGCTCAGCAACGGCTTCAGGAACACGGTTCTCGCAAGTCCAGCATACCATGCAAGTCGGCCTCGTTGCCCTAGTCTGAGCTACACTGGGAGAAACTCTCTGCTTACATGCCCTTCTAGGAACTCATACCTGAAATCACCGTATCTCAGGGGGAAAGGCGGCTTGCCTTCCAACTTCCACTAAAGCACAGGTCTCTGTGGAACACTTCAGGCTTTCAGTAGATGCAAGGGACCCTAGGAGACCAAAGGCATTCCTTGGTCTCGGCAGTTTGGGACACACAGAGCACCCTGTAAAGAACGCTTGAATCAAGTATATACTAGGTCGCTTTGGACTTGGATAGAAAGCACAGATACTTACGCTCCGTGTCAACCTGGAGCCGGTGCCTGACGGGACTAGCCTTGTTTTCGCACCTTGAAGAATCCTCTATTGCGCCCTGAATCTCCCTGGGAAACACTGCTGTCGCCGGGCCTCTTCTCACGGCAGGCATGGCTGTGAGAGGGAGAAGACGGTTTCACACGGAACCGGGGTACTGCAGTTTCTCGGTCAGAGCTCATCCTGTCCTGTTGTATAGCTAAGGGGAAACTCCAAGTGAGGCCTAGCTTCGAAGGAGCACCCTGATACGCCACGCAGCAGGGTAGGAGTGCAGCAGCTTCCGTGAGGCCTTAGTTCTCTCTTCTGCTTCACTTGAAGTGTTGGAAGCTCTTCAGGACTCCTAGACTCCTCCCGGCAGCATCCGTTTCCATACAATGACACTGAGTACCCCGAGGCTCTCCTGAGTTGAAGAGCAACATTCAGACCAGGAGACACTTAGGGATACTCGTGTGTGTGCCGAGTGAAGGGCAGCAGCTTGCACACTGCCTCGGGGGAGCTAGATTTCCTCAGCACACCAACAGCCTCAGGAACACTGCGGTAGCCTGTGCAGCAGGCCATGGAAGGCTGCGTCATTACTGTAGTCGGAGCTGCACTGAGCAAAACGTCTTGCTCACAGTTCCTTCTAGGACCTCATCCCTGAAGTCAACCTACCTCAAGGAGTAAGTCGGCTTGCCGTCCAAGTGCCTCTAGAGCACAGTGTCTAGGGTAACGCTGCAGGCATTTGGAAGATGCACGTGAGCCTACGACACCTAAGGCATTCTTTCATTTAAGCAGTTCGCTACACGCAGAGCACCCTGCATAGAGAAGGTGATCCTCGAAGGACCCAGCGAACAGCCAGGTCTCTTTGGAATTGTTAGAAAGCGCAGATGCTTCTTCTGCATGGAAACCTGGAAAAGGCAGCCCTCTGAGGCAAGCCTGGTCTTCCCGGCTTGAAAGCTCCAGTCATGCGGCCTTGCAGCTTCCTGAACAACGCTTTGGTTGCTGGGCTTGTACTCAGTGCAGGCATGGCTCCGGAAGAAACTGAGTTTTCTCGAAAGGAAGAGGGTGCTTTCAGGCGCCGGGCGGGAGCTTATCCTGCCCTGCTCTAGAGCCAAGGGGGATCCCAAGGTGGGCCGTAGCCTCTACCTAAGGCTCTGATTTGCCATCCAGAAGGGTAGTTTTGCGGCCTTTTCCTTGAGGCCTTGGTCGCCCTCCTGCCCTCGTGTAACGGTACTAATCCTGTCAGGACTCCTGGCCCCCTCGCGTCAGCACCCGTTTCCCTACGAGAACTCTGAGTACCCTCAGGCTCCCCTGGGCCTGCTGGGCCACACTCAGACACGTAGGCCCTTCAGGGTGCCCCTGGCTAGGCCGAGTGAAGCGTAACGCAGTGCACTCTCTCCTGGGGGGGAGCTAGATATCTTCGGCTCAGCAACGGCTTCAGGAACACGGTTCTCGCAAGTCCAGCATACCATGCAAGTCGGCCTCGTTGCCCTAGTCTGAGCTACACTGGGAGAAACTCTCTGCTTACATGCCCTTCTAGGAACTCATACCTGAAATCACCGTATCTCAGGGGGAAAGGCGGCTTGCCTTCCAACTTCCACTAAAGCACAGGTCTCTGTGGAACACTTCAGGCTTTCAGTAGATGCAAGGGACCCTAGGAGACCAAAGGCATTCCTTGGTCTCGGCAGTTTGGGACACACAGAGCACCCTGTGAAGAACGCTTGAATCAAGTATGTACTAGGTCGCTTTGGACTTGGATAGAAAGCACAGATACTTACGCTCCGTGTCAACCTGGAGCCGGTGCCTGACGGGACTAGCCTTGTTTTCGCACCTTGAAGAATCCTCTATTGCGCCCTGAATCTCCCTGGGAAACACTGCTGTCGCCGGGCCTCTTCTCACGGCAGGCATGGCTGTGAGAGGGAGAAGACGGTTTCACACGGAACCGGGGTACTGCAGTTTCTCGGTCAGAGCTCATCCTGTCCTGTTGTATAGCTAAGGGGAAACTCCAAGTGAGGCCTAGCTTCGAAGGAGCACCCTGATACGCCACGCAGCAGGGTAGGAGTGCAGCAGCTTCCGTGAGGCCTTAGTTCTCTCTTCTGCTTCACTTGAAGGGTTGGAAGCTCTTCAGGACTCCTAGACTCCTCCCGGCAGCATCCGTTTCCATACAATGACACTGAGTACCCCGAGGCTCTCCTGAGTTGAAGAGCAACATTCAGACCAGGAGACACTTAGGGATACTCGTGTGTGTGCCAAGTGAAGGGCAGCAGCTTGCACACTGCCTCGGGGGAGCTAGATTTCCTCAGCACACCAACAGCCTCAGGAACACTGCGGTAGCCTGTGCAGCAGGCCATGGAAGGCTGCGTCATTACTGTAGTCGGAGCTGCACTGAGCAAAACGTCTTGCTCACAGTTCCTTCTAGTACCTCATCCCTGAAGTCAACCTACCTCAAGGAGTAAGTCGGCTTGCCGTCCAAGTGCCTCTAGAGCACAGTGTCTAGGGTAACGCTGCAGGCATTTGGAAGACGCACGTGAGCCTAGGACACCTAAGGCATTCTTTCATTTATGCAGTTCGCTACACGCAGAGCACCCTGCATAGAGAAGGTGATCCTCGAAGGACCCAGCGAACAGCCAGGTCTCTTTGGAATTGTTAGAAAGCGCAGATGCTTCTTCTGCATGGAAACCTGGAAAAGGCAGCCCTCTGAGGCAAGCCTGGTCTTCCCGGCTTGAAAGCTCCAGTCATGCGGCCTTGCAGCTTCGTGAACAACGCTTTGGTTGCTGGGCTTGTACTCAGTGCAGGCATGGCTCTGGAAGAAACTGAGTTTTCTCGAAAGGAAGAGGGTGCTTTCAGGCCCCGGGCGGGAGCATATCCTGCCCTGCTCTAGAGCGAAGGGCGATCCCAAGGTGGGCCGTAGCCTCTACCTAAGGCTCTGATTTGCCATCCAGAAGGGTAGTTTTGCGGCCTTTTCCTTGAGGCCTTGGTCGCCCTCCTGCCCTCGTGTAACGGTACTAATCCTGTCAGGACTCCTCGCCCCCTCGCGTCAGCACCCGTTCCCCTACGAGAACTCTGAGTACCCTCAGGCTCCCCTGGGCCTGCTGGGCCACACTCAGACACGTAGGCCCTTCAGGGTGCCCCTGGCTAGGCCGAGTGAAGCGTAACGCAGTGCACTCTCTCCTGGGGGGGAGCTAGATATCTTCGGCTCAGCAACGGCTTCAGGAACACGGTTCTCGCAAGTCCAGCATACCATGCAAGTCGGCCTCGTTGCCCTAGTCTGAGCTACACTGGGAGAAACTCTCTGCTTACATGCCCTTCTAGGAACTCATACCTGAAATCACCGTATCTCAGGGGGAAAGGCGGCTTGCCTTCCAACGTCCACTAAAGCACAGGGCTCTGTGGAACACTTCAGGCTTTCAGTAGATGCAAGGTACCCTAGCAGACCAAAGGCATTCCTTGGTCTCGGCAGTTTGGGACACACAGAGCACCCTGTGAAGAACGCTTGAATCAAGTATGTACTAGGTCGCTTTGGACTTGGATAGAAAGCACAGATACTTACGCTCCGTGTCAACCTGGAGCCGGTGCCTGACGGGACTAGCCTTGTTTTCGCACCTTGAAGAATCCTCTATTGCGCCCTGAATCTCCCTGGGAAACACTGCTGTCGCCGGGCCTCTTCTCACGGCAGGCATGGCTGTGAGAGGGAGAAGACGGTTTCACACGGAACCGGGGTACTGCAGTTTCTCGGTCAGAGCTCATCCTGTCCTGTTGTATAGCTAAGGGGAAACTCCAAGTGAGGCCTAGCTTCGAAGGAGCACCCTGATACGCCACGCAGCAGGGTAGGAGTGCAGCAGCTTCCGTGAGGCCTTAGTTCTCTCTTCTGCTTCACTTGAAGGGTTGGAAGCTCTTCAGGACTCCTAGACTCCTCCCGGCAGCATCCGTTTCCATACAATGACACTGAGTACCCCGAGGCTCTCCTGAGTTGAAGAGCAACATTCAGACCAGGAGACAGGAATACTCGTGTGTGTGCCGAGTGAAGGGCATCAGCTTGCACACTGCCTCGGGGTAGCTAGATTTCCTCAGCACACCAACAGCCTCAGGAACACTGCGGTAGCCTGTGCAGCAGGCCATGGAAGGCTGCGTCATTACTGTAGTCGGAGCTGCACTGAGCAAAACGTCTTGCTCACAGTTCCTTCTAGGACCTCATCCCTGAAGTCAACCTACCTCAAGGAATAAGTCGGCTTGCCGTCCAAGTGCCTCTAGAGCACAGTGTCTAGGGTAACGCTGCAGGCATTTGGAAGATGCACGTGAGCCTACGACACCTAAGGCATTCTTTCATTTAAGCAGTTCGCTACACGCAGAGGACCCTGCATAGAGAAGGTGATCCTCGAAGGACCCAGCGAGCAGCCAGGTCTCTTTGGACTTGTTAGAAAGCGCAGATGCTTCTTCTGCATGGAAACCTGTAAAGGGCAGCCCTCTGAGGCAAGCCTGGTCTTCCCGGCTTGAAAGCTCCAGTCATGCGGCCTTGCAGCTTCCTGAACAAAGCTTTGGTTGCTGGGCTTGTACTCAGTGCAGGCATGGCTCTGGAAGAAACTGAGTTTTCTCGAAAGGAAGAGGGTGCTTTCAGGCCCCGGGCAGGAGCTTATCCTGCCTTGCTCTAGAGCGAAGGGGGATCCCAAGGTGGGCCGTAGCCTCTACCTAAGGCTCTGATTTGCCATCCAGAAGGGTAGTTTTGCGGCCTTTTCCTTGAGGCCTTGGTCACCCTCCTGCCCTCGTGTAACGGTACTAATCCTGTCAGGACTCCTGGCCCCCTCGCGTCAGCACCCGTTTCCCTACGAGAACTCTGAGTACCCTCAGGCTCCCCTGGGCCTGCTGGGCCACACTCAGACACGTAGGCCCTTCAGGGTGCCCCTGGCTAGGCCGAGTGAAGCGTAACGCACTGCACTCTCTCCTGGGGGGGAGCTAGATATCTTCGGCTCAGCAACGGCTTCAGGAACACGGTTCTCGCAAGTCCAGCATACCATGCAAGTCGGCCTCGTTGCCCTAGTCTGAGCTACACTGGGAGAAACTCTCTGCTTACATGCCCTTCTAGGAACTCATACCTGAAATCACCGTATCTCAGGGGGAAAGGCGGCTTGCCTTCCAACTTCCACTAAAGCACAGGTCTCTGTGGAACACTTCAGGCTTTCAGTAGATGCAAGGGACCCTAGGAGACCAAAGGCATTCCTTGGTCTCGGCAGTTTGGGACACACAGAGCACCCTGTGAAGAACGCTTGAATCAAGTATGTACTAGGTCGCATTGGACTTGGATAGAAAGCACAGATACTTACGCTCCGTGTCAACCTGGAGCCGGTGCCTGACGGGACTAGCCTTGTTTTCGCACCTTGAAGAATCCTCTATTGCTCCCTGGGAAACACTGCTGTCGCCGGGCCTCTTCTCACGGCAGGCATGGCTGTGAGAGGGAGAAGACGGTTTCACACGGAACCGGGGTACTGCAGTTTCTCGGTCAGAGCTCATCCTGTCCTGTTGTATAGCTAAGGGGAAACTCCAAGTGAGGCCTAGCTTCGAAGGAGCACCCTGATACGCCACGCAGCAGGGTAGGAGTGCAGCAGCTTCCGTGAGGCCTTAGTTCTCTCTTCTGCTTCACTTGAAGGGTTGGAAGCTCTTCAGGACTCCTAGACTCCTCCCGGCAGCATCCGTTTCCATACAATGACACTGAGTACCCCGAGGCTCTCCTGAGTTGAAGAGCAACATTCAGACCAGGAGACACTTAGGGATACTCGTGTGTGTGCCGAGTGAAGGGCAGCAGCTTGCACACTGCCTCGGGGGAGCTAGATTTCCTCAGCACACCAACAGCCTCAGGAACACTGCGGTAGCCTGTGCAGCAGGCCATGGAAGGCTGCGTCATTACTGTAGTCGGAGCTGCACTGAGCAAAACGTCTTGCTTACAGTTCCTTCTAGGACCTCATACCTGAAGTCAACCTACCTCAAGGAGTAAGTCGGCTTGCCGTCCAAGTGCCTCTAGAGCACAGTCTCTAGGGTAACGCTGCAGGCATTTTGAAGACGCACGTGAGCCTACGACACCTAAGGCATTCTTTCATTTAAGCAGTTCGCTACACGCAGAGCACCCTGCATAGAGAAGGTGATCCTCGAAGGACCCAGCGAGCAGCCAGGTCTCTTTGGAATTGTTAGAAAGCGCAGATGCTTCTTCTGCATGGAAACCTGGAAAAGGCAGCCCTCTGAGGCAAGCCTGGTCTTCCCGGCTTGAAAGCTCCAGTCATGCGGCCTTGCAGCTTCCGGAACAACGCTTTGGTTGCTGGGCTTGTACTCACTGCAGGCATGGCTCTGGAAGAAACTGAGTTTTCTCGAAAGGAAGAGGGTGCTTTCAGGCCCCGGGCGGGAGCTTATCCTGCCCTGCTCTAGAGCGAAGGGGGATCCCAAGGTGGGCCGTAGCCTCTACCTAAGGCTCTGATTTGCCATCCAGAAGGGTAGTTTTGCGGCCTTTTCCTTGAGGCCTTGGTCGCCCTCCTGCCCTCGTGTAACGGTACTAATCCTGTCAGGACTCCTGGCCCCCTCGCGTCAGCACCCGTTTCCCTACGAGAACTCTGAGTACCCTCAGGCTCCCCTGGGCCTGCTGGGCCACACTCAGACACGTAGGCCCTTCAGGGTGCCCCTGGCTAGGCCGAGTGAAGCGTAACGCACTGCACTCTCTCCTGGGGGGGAGCTAGATATCTTCGGCTCAGCAACGGCTTCAGGAACACGGTTCTCGCAAGTCCAGCATACCATGCAAGTCGGCCTCGTTGCCCTAGTCTGAGCTACACTGGGAGAAACTCTCTGCTTACATGCCCTTCTAGGAACTCATACCTGAAATCACCGTATCTCAGGGGGAAAGGCGGCTTGCCTTCCAACTTCCACTAAAGCACAGGTCTCTGTGGAACACTTCAGGCTTTCAGTAGATGCAAGGGACCCTAGGAGACCAAAGGCATTCCTTGGTCTCGGCAGTTTGGGACACACAGAGCACCCTGTGAAGAACGCTTGAATCAAGTATGTACTAGGTCGCTTTGGACTTGGATAGAAAGCACAGATACTTACGCTCCGTGTCAACCTGGAGCCGGTGCCTGACGGGACTAGCCTTGTTTTCGCACCTTGAAGAATCCTCTATTGCGCCCTGAATCTCCCTGGGAAACACTGCTGTCGCCGGGCCTCTTCTCACGGCAGGCATGGCTGTGAGAGGGAGAAGACGGTTTCACACGGAACCGGGGTACTGCAGTTTCTCGGTCAGAGCTCATCCTGTCCTGTTGTATAGCTAAGGGGAAACTCCAAGTGAGGCCTAGCTTCGAAGGAGCACCCTGATACGCCACGCAGCAGGGTAGGAGTGCAGCAGCTTCCGTGAGGCCTTAGTTCTCTCTTCTGCTTCACTTGAAGGGTTGGAAGCTCTTCAGGACTCCTAGACTCCTCCCGGCAGCATCCGTTTCCATACAATGACACTGAATACCCGGAGGCTCTCCTGAGTTGAAGAGCAACATTCAGACCAGGAGACAGGAATACTCGTGTGTGTGCCGAGTGAAGGGCATCAGCTTGCACACTGTCTCGGGGGAGCTAGATTTCCTCAGCACACCAACAGCCTCAGGAACACTGCGGTAGCCTGTGCAGCAGGCCATGGAAGGCTGCGTCATTACTGTAGTCGGAGCTGCACTGAGCAAAACGTCTTGCTCACAGTTCCTTCTAGGACCTCATCCCTGAAGTCAACCTACCTCAAGGAGTAAGTCGGCTTGCCGTCCAAGTGCCTCTAGAGCACAGTGTCTAGGGTAACGCTGCAGGCATTTGGAAGATGCACGTGAGCCTAGGACACCTAAGGCATTCTTTCATTTAAGCAGTTCGCTACACGCAGAGCACCCTGCATAGAGAAGGTGATCCTCGAAGGACCCAGCGAGCAGCCAGGTCTCTTTGGAATTGTTAGAAAGCGCAGATGCTTTTCTGCATGGAAACCTGGAAAAGGCAGCCCTCTGAGGCAAGCCTGGTCTTCCCGGCTTGAAAGCTCCAGTCATGCGGCCTTGCAGCTTCCTGAACAACGCTTTGGTTGCTGGGCTTGTACTCAGTGCAGGCATGGCTCTGGAAGAAACTGAGTTTTCTCGAAAGGAAGAGGGTGCTTTCAGGCCGTGGGCGGGAGCTTATCCTGCCCTGCTCTAGAGCGAAGGGGGATCCCAAGGTGGGCCGTAGCCTCTACCTAAGGCTCTGATTTGCCATCCAGAAGGGTAGTTTTGCGGCCTTTTCCTTGAGGCCTTGGTCGCCCTCCTGCCCTCGTGTAACGGTACTAATCCTGTCAGGACTCCTGGCCCCCTCGCGTCAGCACCCGTTTCCCTACGAGAACTCTGAGTACCCTCAGGCTCCCCTGGGCCTGCTGGGCCACACTCAGACACGTAGGCCCTTCAGGGTGCCCCTGGCTAGGCCGAGTGAAGCGTAACACACTGCACTCTCTCCTGGGGGGGAGCTAGATATCTTCGGCTCACCAACGGCTTCAGGAACACGGTTCTCGCAAGTCCAGCATACCATGCAAGTCGGCCCCGTTGCCCTAGTCTGAGCTACACTGGGAGAAACTCTCTGCTTACATGCCCTTCTAGGAACTCATGCCTGAAATCACCGTATCTCAGGGGGAAAGTCGGCTTGACTTCCAACTTCCACTAAAGCACAGGTATCTGTGGAACGCTTCAGGCTTTCAGTAGATGCAAGGGACCCTAGGAGACCAAAGGCATTCCTTGGTCTCGGCAGTTTGGGACACACAGAGCACCCTGTGAAGAACGCTTGAATCAAGTATGTACTAGGTCGCTTTGGACTTGGATAGAAAGCACAGATACTTACGCTCCGTGTCAACCTGGAGCCGGTGCCTGACGGGACTAGCCTTGTTTTCGCACCTTGAAGAATCCTCTATTGCTCCCTGGGAAACACTGCTGTCGCCTGGCCTCTTCTCACAGCAGGCATGCCTGTGAGAGGGAAAAGACGGTTTCACACGGAACCGGGGTACTGCAGTTTCTCGGTCAGAGCTCATCCTGTCCTGCTGTATAGCTAAGGGGAAACTTCAAGTGAGGCCTAGCTTCGAAGGAGCACCCTGATACGCCACGCAGCAGGGTAGGAGTGCAGCAGCTTCTGTGAGGCCTTAGTTCTCTCTTCTGCTTCACTTGAAGGGTTGGAAGCTCTTCAGGACTCCTAGACTCCTCCCGGCAGCATCCGTTTCCGTACAATGACACTGAGTACCCCGAGGCTCTCCTGAGTTGAAGAGCAACATTCAGACCAGGAGACACTTAGGGATACTCTTGTGTGTGCCGAGTGAAGGGCATCAGCTTGCACACTGCCTTGGGGGAGCTAGATTTCCTCAGCACACCAACAGCCTCAGAAACACTGCGGTAGCCTGTGCAGCAGGCCATGGAAGGCTGCGTCATTACTGTAGTCGGAGCTGCACTGAGCAAAACGTCTTGCTTACAGTTCCTTCTAGGACCTCATACCTGAAGTCAACCTACCTCAAGGAGTAAGTCGGCTTGCCGTCCAAGTGCCTCTAGAGCACAGTCTCTAGGGTAACGCTGCAGGCATTTTGAAGACGCACGTGAGCCTACGACACCTAAGGCATTCTTTCATTTAAGCAGTTCGCTACACGCAGAGCACCCTGCATAGAGAAGGTGATCCTCGAAGGACCCAGCGAGCAGCCAGGTCTCTTTGGACTTGTTAGAAAGCGCAGATGCTTCTTCTGCATGGAAACCTGGAAAAGGCAGCCCTCTGAGGCAAGCCTGGTCTTCCCGGCTTGAAAGCTCCAGTCATGCGGCCTTGCAGCTTCCTGAACAACGCTTTGGTTGCTGGGCTTGTACTCAGTGCAGGCATGGCTCTGGAAGAAACTGAGTTTTCTCGAAAGGAAGAGGGTGCTTTCAGGCCCCGGGCGGGAGCTTACCCTGCCTTGCTCTAGAGCAAAGGGGGATCCCAAGTTGTGCCGTAGCCTCTACCTAAGTCTCTGATTTGCCATCCAGAAGGGTAGTTTTGCGTCCTTTTCCTTGAGGCCTTGGTCGCCCTCCTGCCCTCGTATAACGGTACTAATCCTGTCAGGACTCCTGGCCCCCTCGCGTCAGCACCCGTTTCCCTATGAGAACTCTGAGTACCCTCAGGCTCCCCTGGGCCTGCTGGGCCACACTCAGACACGTAGGCCCTTCAGGGTGCCCCTGGCTAGGCCGAGTGAAGCGTAACGCACTGCACTCTCTCCTGGGGGGGAGCTAGATATCTTCGGCTCAGCAACGGCTTCAGGAACACGGTTCTCGCAAGTCCAGCATACCATGCAAGTCGGCCCCGTTGCCCTAGTCTGAGCTACACTGGGAGAAACTCTCTGCTTACATGCCCTTCTAGGAACTCATACCTGAAATCACCGTATCTCAGGGGGAAAGGCGGCTTGCCTTCCAACTTCCACTAAAGCACAGGTCTCTGTGGAACACTTCAGGCTTTCAGTAGATGCAAGGGACCCTAGGAGACCAAAGGCATTCCTTGGTCTCGGCAGTTTGGGACACACAGAGCACCCTGTGAAGAACGCTTGAATCAAGTATGTACTAGGTCGCTTTGGACTTGGATAGAAAGCACAGATACTTACGCTCCGTGTCAACCTGGAGCCGGTGCCTGACGGGACTAGCCTTGTTTTCGCACCTTGAAGAATCCTCTATTGCGCCCTGAATCTCCCTGGGAAACACTGCTGTCGCCGGGCCTCTTCTCACGGCAGGCATGGCTGTGAGAGGGAGAAGACGGTTTCACACGGAACCGGGGTACTGCAGTTTCTCGGTCAGAGCTCATCCTGTCCTGTTGTATAGCTAAGGGGAAACTCCAAGTGAGGCCTAGCTTCGAAGGAGCACCCTGATACGCCACGCAGCAGGGTAGGAGTGCAGCAGCTTCCGTGAGGCCTTAGTTCTCTCTTCTGCTTCACTTGAAGGGTTGGAAGCTCTTCAGGACTCCTAGACTCCTCCCGGCAGCATCCGTTTCCATACAATGACACTGAGTACCCCGAGGCTCTCCTGAGTTGAAGAGCAACATTCAGACCAGGAGACACTTAGGGATACTCGTGTGTGTGCCAAGTGAAGGGCAGCAGCTTGCACACTGCCTCGGGGGAGCTAGATTTCCTCAGCACACCAACAGCCTCAGGAACACTGCGGTAGCCTGTGCAGCAGGCCATGGAAGGCTGCGTCATTACTGTAGTCGGAGCTGCACTGAGCAAAACGTCTTGCTCACAGTTCCTTCTAGGACCTCATCCCTGAAGTCAACCTACCTCAAGGAGTAAGTCGGCTTGCCGTCCAAGTGCCTCTAGAGCACAGTGTCTAGGGTAACGCTGCAGGCATTTGGAAGATGCACGTGAGCCTAGGACACCTAAGGCATTCTTTCATTTAAGCAGTTCGCTACACGCAGAGCACCCTGCATAGAGAAGGTGATCCTCGAAGGACCCAGCGAGCAGCCAGGTCTCTTTGGACTTGTTAGAAAGCGCAGATGCTTCTTCTGCATGGAAACCTGTAAAGGGCAGCCCTCTGAGGCAAGCCTGGTCTTCCCGGCTTGAAAGCTCCAGTCATGCGGCCTTGCAGCTTCCTGAACAACGCTTTGGTTGCTGGGCTTGTACTCAGTGCAGGCATGGCTCTGGAAGAAACTGAGTTTTCTCGAAAGGAAGAGGGTGCTTTCAGGCCCCGGGCAGGAGCTTATCCTGCCTTGCTCTAGAGCGAAGGGGGATCCCAAGGTGGGCCGTAGCCTCTACCTAAGGCTCTGATTTGCCATCCAGAAGGGTAGTTTTGCGGCCTTTTCCTTGAGGCCTTGGTCGCCCTCCTGCCCTCGTGTAACGGTACTAATCCTGTCAGGACTCCTGGCCCCCTCGCGTCAGCACCCGTTTCCCTACGAGAACTCTGAGTACCCTCAGGCTCCCCTGGGCCTGCTGGGCCACACTCAGACACGTAGGCCCTTCAGGGTGCCCCTGGCTAGGCCGAGTGAAGCGTAACGCACTGCACTCTCTCCTGGGGGGGAGCTAGATATCTTCGGCTCAGCAACGGCTTCAGGAACACGGTTCTCGCAAGTCCAGCATACCATGCAAGTCGGCCTCGTTGCCCTAGTCTGAGCTACACTGGGAGAAACTCTCTGCTTACATGCCCTTCTAGGAACTCATACCTGAAATCACCGTATCTCAGGGGGAAAGGCGGCTTGCCTTCCAACTTCCACTAAAGCACAGGTCTCTGTGGAACACTTCAGGCTTTCAGTAGATGCAAGGGACCCTAGGAGACCAAAGGCATTCCTTGGTCTCGGCAGTTTGGGACACACAGAGCACCCTGTGAAGAACGCTTGAATCAAGTATGTACTAGGTCGCATTGGACTTGGATAGAAAGCACAGATACTTACGCTCCGTGTCAACCTGGAGCCGGTGCCTGACGGGACTAGCCTTGTTTTCGCACCTTGAAGAATCCTCTATTGCTCCCTGGGAAACACTGCTGTCGCCGGGCCTCTTCTCACGGCAGGCATGGCTGTGAGAGGGAGAAGACGGTTTCACACGGAACCGGGGTACTGCAGTTTCTCGGTCAGAGCTCATCCTGTCCTGTTGTATAGCTAAGGGGAAACTCCAAGTGAGGCCTAGCTTCGAAGGAGCACCCTGATACGCCACGCAGCAGGGTAGGAGTGCAGCAGCTTCCGTGAGGCCTTAGTTCTCTCTTCTGCTTCACTTGAAGGGTTGGAAGCTCTTCAGGACTCCTAGACTCCTCCCGGCAGCATCCGTTTCCATACAATGACACTGAGTACCCCGAGGCTCTCCTGAGTTGAAGAGCAACATTCAGACCAGGAGACACTTAGGGATACTCGTGTGTGTGCCGAGTGAAGGGCAGCAGCTTGCACACTGCCTCGGGGGAGCTAGATTTCCTCAGCACACCAACAGCCTCAGGAACACTGCGGTAGCCTGTGCAGCAGGCCATGGAAGGCTGCGTCATTACTGTAGTCGGAGCTGCACTGAGCAAAACGTCTTGCTTACAGTTCCTTCTAGGACCTCATACCTGAAGTCAACCTACCTCAAGGAGTAAGTCGGCTTGCCGTCCAAGTGCCTCTAGAGCACAGTCTCTAGGGTAACGCTGCAGGCATTTTGAAGACGCACGTGAGCCTACGACACCTAAGGCATTCTTTCATTTAAGCAGTTCGCTACACGCAGAGCACCCTGCATAGAGAAGGTGATCCTCGAAGGACCCAGCGAGCAGCCAGGTCTCTTTGGAATTGTTAGAAAGCGCAGATGCTTCTTCTGCATGGAAACCTGGAAAAGGCAGCCCTCTGAGGCAAGCCTGGTCTTCCCGGCTTGAAAGCTCCAGTCATGCGGCCTTGCAGCTTCCGGAACAACGCTTTGGTTGCTGGGCTTGTACTCACTGCAGGCATGGCTCTGGAAGAAACTGAGTTTTCTCGAAAGGAAGAGGGTGCTTTCAGGCCCCGGGCGGGAGCTTATCCTGCCCTGCTCTAGAGCGAAGGGGGATCCCAAGGTGGGCCGTAGCCTCTACCTAAGGCTCTGATTTGCCATCCAGAAGGGTAGTTTTGCGGCCTTTTCCTTGAGGCCTTGGTCGCCCTCCTGCCCTCGTGTAACGGTACTAATCCTGTCAGGACTCCTGGCCCCCTCGCGTCAGCACCCGTTTCCCTACGAGAACTCTGAGTACCCTCAGGCTCCCCTGGGCCTGCTGGGCCACACTCAGACACGTAGGCCCTTCAGGGTGCCCCTGGCTAGGCCGAGTGAAGCGTAACGCACTGCACTCTCTCCTGGGGGGGAGCTAGATATCTTCGGCTCAGCAACGGCTTCAGGAACACGGTTCTCGCAAGTCCAGCATACCATGCAAGTCGGCCTCGTTGCCCTAGTCTGAGCTACACTGGGAGAAACTCTCTGCTTACATGCCCTTCTAGGAACTCATACCTGAAATCACCGTATCTCAGGGGGAAAGGCGGCTTGCCTTCCAACTTCCACTAAAGCACAGGTCTCTGTGGAACACTTCAGGCTTTCAGTAGATGCAAGGGACCCTAGGAGACCAAAGGCATTCCTTGGTCTCGGCAGTTTGGGACACACAGAGCACCCTGTGAAGAACGCTTGAATCAAGTATGTACTAGGTCGCTTTGGACTTGGATAGAAAGCACAGATACTTACGCTCCGTGTCAACCTGGAGCCGGTGCCTGACGGGACTAGCCTTGTTTTCGCACCTTGAAGAATCCTCTATTGCGCCCTGAATCTCCCTGGGAAACACTGCTGTCGCCGGGCCTCTTCTCACGGCAGGCATGGCTGTGAGAGGGAGAAGACGGTTTCACACGGAACCGGGGTACTGCAGTTTCTCGGTCAGAGCTCATCCTGTCCTGTTGTATAGCTAAGGGGAAACTCCAAGTGAGGCCTAGCTTCGAAGGAGCACCCTGATACGCCACGCAGCAGGGTAGGAGTGCAGCAGCTTCCGTGAGGCCTTAGTTCTCTCTTCTGCTTCACTTGAAGGGTTGGAAGCTCTTCAGGACTCCTAGACTCCTCCCGGCAGCATCCGTTTCCATACAATGACACTGAATACCCGGAGGCTCTCCTGAGTTGAAGAGCAACATTCAGACCAGGAGACAGGAATACTCGTGTGTGTGCCGAGTGAAGGGCATCAGCTTGCACACTGTCTCGGGGGAGCTAGATTTCCTCAGCACACCAACAGCCTCAGGAACACTGCGGTAGCCTGTGCAGCAGGCCATGGAAGGCTGCGTCATTACTGTAGTCGGAGCTGCACTGAGCAAAACGACTTGCTCACAGTTCCTTCTAGGACCTCATCCCTGAAGTCAACCTACCTCAAGGAGTAAGTCGGCTTGCCGTCCAAGTGCCTCTAGAGCACAGTGTCTAGGGTAACGCTGCAGGCATTTGGAAGATGCACGTGAGCCTAGGACACCTAAGGCATTCTTTCATTTAAGCAGTTCGCTACACGCAGAGCACCCTGCATAGAGAAGGTGATCCTCGAAGGACCCAGCGAGCAGCCAGGTCTCTTTGGAATTGTTAGAAAGCGCAGATGCTTTTCTGCATGGAAACCTGGAAAAGGCAGCCCTCTGAGGCAAGCCTGGTCTTCCCGGCTTGAAAGCTCCAGTCATGCGGCCTTGCAGCTTCCTGAACAACGCTTTGGTTGCTGGGCTTGTACTCAGTGCAGGCATGGCTCTGGAAGAAACTGAGTTTTCTCGAAAGGAAGAGGGTGCTTTCAGGCCTCGGCCGGGAGCTTATCCTGCCCTGCTCTAGAGCGAAGGGGGATCCCAAGGTGGGCCGTAGCCTCTACCTAAGGCTCTGATTTGCCATCCAGAAGGGTAGTTTTGCCGCCTTTTCCTTGAGGCCTTGGTCGCCCTCCTGCCCTCGTGTAACGGTACTAATCCTGTCAGGACTCCTGGCCCCCTCGCGTCAGCACCCGTTTCCCTACGAGAACTCTGAGTACCCTCAGGCTCCCCTGGGCCTGCTGGGCCACACTCAGACACGTAGGCCCTTCAGGGTGCCCCTGGCTAGGCCGAGTGAAGCGTAACACACTGCACTCTCTCCTGGGGGGGAGCTAGATATCTTCGGCTCACCAACGGCTTCAGGAACACGGTTCTCGCAAGTCCAGCATACCATGCAAGTCGGCCCCGTTGCCCTAGTCTGAGCTACACTGGGAGAAACTCTCTGCTTACATGCCCTTCTAGGAACTCATGCCTGAAATCACCGTATCTCAGGGGGAAAGTCGGCTTGACTTCCAACTTCCACTAAAGCACAGGTATCTGTGGAACGCTTCAGGCTTTCAGTAGATGCAAGGGACCCTAGGAGACCAAAGGCATTCCTTGGTCTCGGCAGTTTGGGACACACAGAGCACCCTGTGAAGAACGCTTGAATCAAGTATGTACTAGGTCGCTTTGGACTTGGATAGAAAGCACAGATACTTACGCTCCGTGTCAACCTGGAGCCGGTGCCTGACGGGACTAGCCTTGTTTTCGCACCTTGAAGAATCCTCTATTGCTCCCTGGGAAACACTGCTGTCGCCTGGCCTCTTCTCACAGCAGGCATGCCTGTGAGAGGGAAAAGACGGTTTCACACGGAACCGGGGTACTGCAGTTTCTCGGTCAGAGCTCATCCTGTCCTGCTGTATAGCTAAGGGGAAACTTCAAGTGAGGCCTAGCTTCGAAGGAGCACCCTGATACGCCACGCAGCAGGGTAGGAGTGCAGCAGCTTCTGTGAGGCCTTAGTTCTCTCTTCTGCTTCACTTGAAGGGTTGGAAGCTCTTCAGGACTCCTAGACTCCTCCCGGCAGCATCCGTTTCCGTACAATGACACTGAGTACCCCGAGGCTCTCCTGAGTTGAAGAGCAACATTCAGACCAGGAGACACTTAGGGATACTCTTGTGTGTGCCGAGTGAAGGGCATCAGCTTGCACACTGCCTTGGGGGAGCTAGATTTCCTCAGCACACCAACAGCCTCAGAAACACTGCGGTAGCCTGTGCAGCAGGCCATGGAAGGCTGCGTCATTACTGTAGTCGGAGCTGCACTGAGCAAAACGTCTTGCTTACAGTTCCTTCTAGGACCTCATACCTGAAGTCAACCTACCTCAAGGAGTAAGTCGGCTTGCCGTCCAAGTGCCTCTAGAGCACAGTCTCTAGGGTAACGCTGCAGGCATTTTGAAGACGCACGTGAGCCTACGACACCTAAGGCATTCTTTCATTTAAGCAGTTCGCTACACGCAGAGCACCCTGCATAGAGAAGGTGATCCTCGAAGGACCCAGCGAGCAGCCAGGTCTCTTTGGACTTGTTAGAAAGCGCAGATGCTTCTTCTGCATGGAAACCTGGAAAAGGCAGCCCTCTGAGGCAAGCCTGGTCTTCCCGGCTTGAAAGCTCCAGTCATGCGGCCTTGCAGCTTCCTGAACAACGCTTTGGTTGCTGGGCTTGTACTCAGTGCAGGCATGGCTCTGGAAGAAACTGAGTTTTCTCGAAAGGAAGAGGGTGCTTTCAGGCCCCGGGCGGGAGCTTACCCTGCCTTGCTCTAGAGCAAAGGGGGATCCCAAGTTGTGCCGTAGCCTCTACCTAAGTCTCTGATTTGCCATCCAGAAGGGTAGTTTTGCGTCCTTTTCCTTGAGGCCTTGGTCGCCCTCCTGCCCTCGTGTAACGGTACTAATCCTGTCAGGACTCCTGGCCCCCTCGCGTCAGCACCCGTTTCCCTACGAGAACTCTGAGTACCCTCAGGCTCCCCTGGGCCTGCTGGGCCACACTCAGACACGTAGGCCCTTCAGGGTGCCCCTGGCTAGGCCGAGTGAAGCGTAACGCAGTGCACTCTCTCCTGGGGGGGAGCTAGATATCTTCGGCTCACCAACGGCTTCAGGAACACGGTTCTCGCAAGTCCAGCATACCATGCAAGTCGGCCTCGTTGCCCTACTCTGAGCTACACTGGGAGAAACTCTCTGCTTACATGCCCTTCTAGGAACTCATACCTGAAATCACCGTATCTCAGGGGGAAAGGCGGCTTGCCTTCCAACTTCCACTAAAGCACAGGTCTCTGTGGAACACTTCAGGCTTTCAGTAGATGCAAGGGACCCTAGGAGACCAAAGGCATTCCTTGGTCTCGGCAGTTTGGGACACACAGAGCACCCTGTGAAGAACGCTTGAATCAAGTATGTACTAGGTCGCTTTGGACTTGGATAGAAAGCACAGATACTTACGCTCCGTGTCAACCTGGAGCCGGTGCCTGACGGGACTAGCCTTGTTTTCGCACCTTGAAGAATCCTCTATTGCGCCCTGAATCTCCATGGGAAACACTGCTGTCGCCGGGCCTCTTCTCACGGCAGGCATGGCTGTGAGAGGGAGAAGACGGTTTCACACGGAACCGGGGTACTGCAGTTTCTCGGTCAGAGCTCATCCTGTCCTGTTGTATAGCTAAGGGGAAACTCCAAGTGAGGCCTAGCTTCGAAGGAGCACCCTGATACGCCACGCAGCAGGGTAGGAGTGCAGCAGCTTCCGTGAGGCCTTAGTTCTCTCTTCTGCTTCACTTGAAGGGTTGGAAGCTCTTCAGGACTCCTAGACTCCTCCCGGCAGCATCCGTTTCCATACAATGACACTGAGTACCCCGAGGCTCTCCTGAGTTGAAGAGCAACATTCAGACCAGGAGACACTTAGGGATACTCGTGTGTGTGCCGAGTGAAGGGCAGCAGCTTGCACATTGCCTCGGGGGAGCTAGATTTCCTCAGCACACCAACAGCCTCAGGAACACTGCGGTAGCCTGTGCAGCAGGCCATGGAAGGCTGCGTCATTACTGTAGTCGGAGCTGCACTGAGCAAAACGTCTTGCTCACAGTTCCTTCTAGGACCTCATCCCTGAAGTCAACCTACCTCAAGGAGTAAGTCGGCTTGCCGTCCAAGTGTCTCTAGAGCACAGTCTCTAGGGTAACGCTGCAGGCATTTGGAAGACGCACGTGAGCCTACGACACCTAAGGCATTCTTTCATTTAAGCAGTTCGCTACACGCAGAGCACCCTGCATAGAGAAGGCGATCCTCGAAGGACCCAGCGAGCAGCCAGATCTCTTTGGACTTGTTGGAAAGCGCAGATGCTTCTTCTGCATGGAAACCTGGAAAGGGCAGCCCTCTGAGGCAAGCCTGGTCTTCCCGGCTTGAAAGCTCCAGTCATGCGGCCTTGCAGCTTCCTGAACAACGCTTTGGTTGCTGGGCTTGTACTCAGTGCAGGCATGGCTCTGGAAGAAACTGAGTTTTCTCGAAAGGAAGAGGGTGCTTTCAGGCCCCAGGCGGGAGCATATCCTGCCAAGCTCTAGAGCGAAGGGGGATCCCAAGCTGGGCCGTAGCCTCTACCTAAGGCTCTGATTTGCCATCCAGAAGAGTAGTTTTGCGACCTTTTCCTTGAGGCCTTGGTCGCCCTCCTGCCCTCGTGTAACGGTACTAATCCTGTCAGGACTCCTGGCCCCCTCGCGTCAGCACCCGTTTCCCTACGAGAACTCTGAGTACCCTCAGGCTCCCCTGGGCCTGCTGGGCCACACTCAGACACGTAGGCCCTTCAGGGTGCCCCTGGCTAGGCCGAGTGAAGCGTAACGCACTGCACTCTCTCCTGGGGGGGAGCTAGATATCTTCGGCTCAGCAACGGCTTCAGGAACACGGTTCTCGCAAGTCCAGCATACCATGCAAGTCGGCCTCGTTGCCCTAGTCTGAGCTACACTGGGAGAAACTCTCTGCTTACATGCCCTTCTAGGAACTCATACCTGAAATCACCGTATCTCAGGGGGAAAGGCGGCTTGCCTTCCAACTTCCACTAAAGCACAGGTCTCTGTGGAACACTTCAGGCTTTCAGTAGATGCAAGGGACCCTAGGAGACCAAAGGCATTCCTTGGTCTCGGCAGTTTGGGACACACAGAGCACCCTGTGAAGAACGCTTGAATCAAGTATGTACTAGGTCGCTTTGGACTTGGATAGAAAGCACAGATACTTACGCTCCGTGTCAACCTGGAGCCGGTGCCTGACGGGACTAGCCTTGTTTTCGCACCTTGAAGAATCCTCTATTGCTCCCTGGGAAACACTGCTGTCGCCGGGCCTCTTCTCACGGCAGGCATGGCTGTGAGAGGGAGAAGACGGTTTCACACGGAACCGGGGTACTGCAGTTTCTCGGTCAGAGCTCATCCTGTCCTGTTGTATAGCTAAGGGGAAACTCCAAGTGAGGCCTAGCTTCGAAGGAGCACCCTGATACGCCACGCAGCAGGGTAGGAGTGCAGCAGCTTCCGTGAGGCCTTAGTTCTCTCTTCTGCTTCACTTGAAGGGTTGGAAGCTCTTCAGGACTCCTAGACTCCTCCCGGCAGCATCCGTTTCCATACAATGACACTGAGTACCCCGAGGCTCTCCTGAGTTGAAGAGCAACATTCAGACCAGGAGACACTTAGGGATACTCGTGTGTGTGCCGAGTGAAGGGCAGCAGCTTGCACACTGCCTCGGGGGAGCTAGATTTCCTCAGCACACCAACAGCCTCAGGAACACTGCGGTAGCCTGTGCAGCAGGCCATGGAAGGCTGCGTCATTACTGTAGTCGGAGCTGCACTGAGCAAAACGTCTTGCTCACAGTTCCTTCTAGGACCTCATCCCTGAAGTCAACCTACCTCAAGGAGTAAGTCGGCTTGCCGTCCAAGTGCCTCTAGAGCACAGTGTCTAGGGTAACGCTGCAGGCATTTGGAAGATACACGTGAGCCTAGGACACCTAAGGCATTCTTTCATTTAAGCAGTTCGCTACACGCAGAGCACCCTGCATAGAGAAGGTGATCCTCAAAGGACCCAGCGAACAGCCAGGTCTCTTTGGAATTGTTAGAAAGCGCAGATGCTTCTTCTGCATGGAAACCTGGAAAGGGCAGCCCTCTGAGGCAAGCCTGGTCTTCCCAGCTTGAAAGCTCCAGTCATGCGGCCTTGCAGCTTCCTGAACAACGCTTTGGTTGCTGGGCTTGTACTCAGTGCAGGCATGGCTCTGGAAGAAACTGAGTTTTCTCGAAAGGAAGAGGGTGCTTTCAGGCCGTGGGCGGGAGCTTATCCTGCCCTGCTCTAGAGCGAAGGGGGATCCCAAGGTGGGCCGTAGCCTCTACCTAAGGCTCTGATTTGCCATCCAGAAGGGTAATTTTGCGGCCTTTTCCTTGAGGCCTTGGTCGCCCTCCTGCCCTCGTGTAACGGTACTAATCCTGTCAGGACTCCTGGCCCCCTCGCGTCAGCACCCGTTTCCCTACGAGAACTCTGAGTACCCTCAGGCTCCCCTGGGCCTGCTGGGCCACACTCAGACACGTAGGCCCTTCAGGGTGCCCCTGGCTAGGCCGAGTGAAGCGTAACGCACTGCACTCTCTCCTGGGGGGGAGCTAGATATCTTCGGCTCAGCAACGGCTTCAGGAACACGGTTCTCGCAAGTCCAGCATACCATGCAAGTCGGCCTCGTTGCCCTAGTCTGAGCTACACTGGGAGAAACTCTCTGCTTACATGCCCTTCTAGGAACTCATACCTGAAATCACCGTATCTCAGGGGGAAAGGCGGCTTGCCTTCCAACTTCCACTAAAGCACAGGTCTCTGTGGAACACTTCAGGCTTTCAGTAGATGCAAGGGACCCTAGGAGACCAAAGGCATTCCTTGGTCTCGGCAGTTTGGGACACACAGAGCACCCTGTGAAGAACGCTTGAATCAAGTATGTACTAGGTCGCTTTGGACTTGGATAGAAAGCACAGATACTTACGCTCCGTGTCAACCTGGAGCCGGTGCCTGACGGGACTAGCCTTGTTTTCGCATCTTGAAGAATCCTCTATTGCGCCCTGAATCTCCCTGGGAAACACTGCTGTCGCCGGGCCTCTTCTCACGGCAGGCATGGCTGTGAGAGGGAGAAGACGGTTTCACACGGAACCGGGGTACTGCAGTTTCTCGGTCAGAGCTCATCCTGTCCTGTTGTATAGCTAAGGGGAAACTCCAAGTGAGGCCTAGCTTCGAAGGAGCACCCTGATACGCCACGCAGCAGGGTAGGAGTGCAGCAGCTTCCGTGAGGCCTTAGTTCTCTCTTCTGCTTCACTTGAAGGGTTGGAAGCTCTTCAGGACTCCTAGACTCCTCCCGGCAGCATCCGTTTCCATACAATGACACTGAGTACCCCGAGGCTCTCCTGAGTTGAAGAGCAACATTCAGACCAGGAGACACTTAGGGATACTCGTGTGTGTGCCGAGTGAAGGGCAGCAGCTTGCACACTGCCTCGGGGGAGCTAGATTTCCTCAGCACACCAACAGCCTCAGGAACACTGCGGTAGCCTGTGCAGCAGGCCATGGAAGGCTGCGTCATTACTGTAGTTGGAGCTGCACTGACCAAAACGTCTTGCTTACAGTTCCTTCTAGGACCTCATACCTGAAGTCAACCTACCTCAAGGAGTAAGTCGGCTTGCCGTCCAAGTGCCTCTAGAGCACAGTCTCTAGGGTAACGCTGCAGGCATTTGGAAGACGCACGTGAGCCTACGACACCTAAGGCATTCTTTCATTTAAGCAGTTCGCTACACGCAGAGCACCCTGCATAGAGAAGGTGATCCTCGAAGGACCCAGCGAGCAGCCAGGTCTCTTTGGACTTGTTAGAAAGGGCAGATGCTTCTTCTGCATGGAAACCTGGAAAGGGCAGCCCTCTGAGGCAAGCCTGGTCTTCCCGGCTTGAAAGCTCCAGTCATGCGGCCTTGCAGCTTCCTGAACAACGCTTTGGTTGCTGGGCTTGTACTCAGTGCAGGCATGGCTCTGGAAGAAACTGAGTTTTCTCGAAAGGAAGAGGGTGCTTTCAGGCCCCGGGCGGGAGCTTATCCTGCCCTGCTCTAGAGCGAAGGGGGATCCCAAGGTGGGCCGTAGCCTCTACCTAAGGCTCTGATTTGCCATCCAGAAGGGTAGTTTTGCGGCCTTTTCCTTGAGGCCTTGGTCGCCCTCCTGCCCTCGTGTAACGGTACTAATCCTGTCAGGACTCCTGGCCCCCTCGCGTCAGCACCCGTTTCCCTACGAGAACTCTGAGTACCCTCAGGCTCCCCTGGGCCTGCTGGGCCACACTCAGACACGTAGGCCCTTCAGGGTGCCCCTGGCTAGGCCGAGTGAAGCGTAACGCACTGCACTCTCTCCTGGGGGGGAGCTAGATATCTTCGGCTCAGCAACGGCTTCAGGAACACGGTTCTCGCAAGTCCAGCATACCATGCAAGTCGGCCTCGTTGCCCTAGTCTGAGCTACACTGGGAGAAACTCTCTGCTTACATGCCCTTCTAGGAACTCATACCTGAAATCACCGTATCTCAGGGGGAAAGGCGGCTTGCCTTCCAACTTCCACTAAAGCACAGGTCTCTGTGGAACACTTCAGGCTTTCAGTAGATGCAAGGGACCCTAGGAGACCAAAGGCATTCCTTGGTCTCGGCAGTTTGGGACACACAGAGCACCCTGTGAAGAACGCTTGAATCAAGTATGTACTAGGTCGCTTTGGACTTGGATAGAAAGCACAGATACTTACGCTCCGTGTCAACCTGGAGCCGGTGCCTGACGGGACTAGCCTTGTTTTCGCACCTTGAAGAATCCTCTATTGCGCCCTGAATCTCCCTGGGAAACACTGCTGTCGCCGGGCCTCTTCTCACGGCAGGCATGGCTGTGAGATGGAGAAGACGGTTTCACACGGAACCGGGGTACTGCAGTTTCTCGGTCAGAGCTCATCCTGTCCTGTTGTATAGCTAAGGGGAAACTCCAAGTGAGGCCTAGCTTCGAAGGAGCACCCTGATACGCCACGCAGCAGGGTAGGAGTGCAGCAGCTTCCGTGAGGCCTTAGTTCTCTCTTCTGCTTCACTTGAAGGGTTGGAAGCTCTTCAGGACTCCTAGACTCCTCCCGGCAGCATCCGTTTCCATACAATGACACTGAGTACCCCGAGGCTCTCCTGAGTTGAAGACCAACATTCAGACCAGGAGACACTTAGGGATACTCGTGTGTGTGCCAAGTGAAGGGCAGCAGCTTGCACACTGCCTCGGGGGAGCTAGATTTCCTCAGCACACCAACAGCCTCAGGAACACTGCGGTAGCCTGTGCAGCAGGCCATGGAAGGCTGCGTCATTACTGTAGTCGGAGCTGCACTGAGCAAAACGTCTTGCTCACAGTTCCTTCTAGGACCTCATCCCTGAAGTCAACCTACCTCAAGGAGTAAGTCGGCTTGCCGTCCAAGTGCCTCTAGAGCACAGTGTCTAGGGTAACGCTGCAGGCATTTGGAAGACGCACGTGAGCCTAGGACACCTAAGGCATTCTTTCATTTAAGCAGTTCGCTACACGCAGAGCACCCTGCATAGAGAAGGTGATCCTCGAAGGACCCAGCGAACAGCCAGGTCTCTTTGGAATTGTTAGAAAGTGCAGATGCTTCTTCTGCATGGAAACCTGGAAAAGGCAGCCCTCTGAGGCAAGCCTGGTCTTCCCGGCTTGAAAGCTCCAGTCATGCGGCCTTGCAGCTTCCTGAACAACGCTTTGGTTGCTTTGCTTGTACTCAGTGCAGGCATGGCTCTGGAAGAAACTGAGTTTTCTCGAAAGGAAGAGGGTGCTTTCAGGCCCCGGGCGGGAGCATATCCTGCCCTGCTCTAGAGCGAAGGGCGATCCCAAGGTGGGCCGTAGCCTCTACCTAAGGCTCTGATTTGCCATCCAGAAGGGTAGTTTTGCGGCCTTTTCCTTGAGGCCTTGGTCGCCCTCCTGCCCTCGTGTAACGGTACTAATCCTGTCAGGACTCCTGGCCCCCTCGCGTCAGCACCCGTTTCCCTACGAGAACTCTGAGTACCCTCAGGCTCCCCTGGGCCTGCTGGGCCACACTCAGACACGTAGGCCCTTCAGGGTGCCCCTGGCTAGGCCGAGTGAAGCGTAACGCACTGCACTCTCTCCTGGGGGGGAGCTAGATATCTTCGGCTCAGCAACGGCTTCAGGAACACGGTTCTCGCAAGTCCAGCATACCATGCAAGTCGGCCTCGTTGCCCTAGTCTGAGCTACACTGGGAGAAACTCTCTGCTTACATGCCCTTCTAGGAACTCATACCTGAAATCACCGTATCTCAGGGGGAAAGGCGGCTTGCCTTCCAACTTCCACTAAAGCACAGGTCTCTGTGGAACACTTCAGGCTTTCAGTAGATGCAAGGGACCCTAGGAGACCAAAGGCATTCCTTGGTCTCGGCAGTTTGGGACACACAGAGCACCCTGTAAAGAACGCTTGAATCAAGTATATACTAGGTCGCTTTGGACTTGGATAGAAAGCACAGATACTTACGCTCCGTGTCAACCTGGAGCCGGTGCCTGACGGGACTAGCCTTGTTTTCGCACCTTGAAGAATCCTCTATTGTGCCCTGAATCTCCCTGGGAAACACTGCTGTCGCCGGGCCTCTTCTCACGGCAGGCATGGCTGTGAGAGGGAGAAGACGGTTTCACACGGAACCGGGGTACTGCAGTTTCTCGGTCAGAGCTCATCCTGTCCTGTTGTATAGCTAAGGGGAAACTCCAAGTGAGGCCTAGCTTCGAAGGAGCACCCTGATACGCCACGCAGCAGGGTAGGAGTGCAGCAGCTTCCGTGAGGCCTTAGTTCTCTCTTCTGCTTCACTTGAAGGGTTGGAAGCTCTTCAGGACTCCTAGACTCCTCCCGGCAGCATCCGTTTCCATACAATGACACTGAGTACCCCGAGGCTCTCCTGAGTTGAAGAGCAACATTCAGAGCAGGAGACACTTAGGGATACTCGTGTGTGTGCCGAGTGAAGGGCAGCAGCTTGCACATTGCCTCGGGGGAGCTAGATTTCCTCAGCACACCAACAGCCTCAGGAACACTGCGGTAGCCTGTGCAGCAGGCCATGGAAGGCTGCGTCATTACTGTAGTCGGAGCTGCACTGAGCAAAACGTCTTGCTCACAGTTCCTTCTAGGACCTCATCCCTGAAGTCAACCTACCTCAAGGAGTAAGTCGGCTTGCCGTCCAAGTGTCTCTAGAGCACAGTCTCTAGGGTAACGCTGCAGGCATTTGGAAGACGCACGTGAGCCTACGACACCTAAGGCATTCTTTCATTTAAGCAGTTCGCTACACGCAGAGCACCCTGCATAGAGAAGGCGATCCTCGAAGGACCCAGCGAGCAGCCAGGTCTCTTTGGACTTGTTGGAAAGCGCAGATGCTTCTTCTGCATGGAAACCTGGAAAAGGCAGCCCTCTGAGGCAAGCCTGGTCTTCCCGGCTTGAAAGCTCCAGTCATGCGGCCTTGCAGCTTCCTGAACAACGCTTTGGTTGCTGGGCTTGTACTCAGTGCAGGCATGGCTCTGGAAGAAACTGAGTTTTCTCGAAAGGAAGAGGGTGCTTTCAGGCCCCAGGCGGGAGCATATCCTGCCAAGCTCTAGAGCGAAGGGGGATCCCAAGCTGGGCCGTAGCCTCTACCTAAGGCTCTGATTTGCCATCCAGAAGAGTAGTTTTGCGACCTTTTCCTTGAGGCCTTGGTCGCCCTCCTGCCCTCGTGTAACGGTACTAATCCTGTCAGGACTCCTGGCCCCCTCGCGTCAGCACCCGTTTCCCTACGAGAACTCTGAGTACCCTCAGGCTCCCCTGGGCCTGCTGGGCCACACTCAGACACGTAGGCCCTTCAGGGTGCCCCTGGCTAGGCCGAGTGAAGCGTAACGCACTGCACTCTCTCCTGGGGGGGAGCTAGATATCTTCGGCTCAGCAACGGCTTCAGGAACACGGTTCTCGCAAGTCCAGCATACCATGCAAGTCGGCCTCGTTGCCCTAGTCTGAGCTACACTGGGAGAAACTCTCTGCTTACATGCCCTTCTAGGAACTCATACCTGAAATCACCGTATCTCAGGGGGAAAGGCGGCTTGCCTTCCAACTTCCACTAAAGCACAGGTCTCTGTGGAACACTTCAGGCTTTCAGTAGATGCAAGGGACCCTAGGAGACCAAAGGCATTCCTTGGTCTCGGCAGTTTGGGACACACAGAGCACCCTGTGAAGAACGCTTGAATCAAGTATGTACTAGGTCGCTTTGGACTTGGATAGAAAGCACAGATACTTACGCTCCGTGTCAACCTGGAGCCGGTGCCTGACGGGACTAGCCTTGTTTTCGCACCTTGAAGAATCCTCTATTGCTCCCTGGGAAACACTGCTGTCGCCGGGCCTCTTCTCACGGCAGGCATGGCTGTGAGAGGGAGAAGACGGTTTCACACGGAACCGGGGTACTGCAGTTTCTCGGTCAGAGCTCATCCTGTCCTGTTGTATAGCTAAGGGGAAACTCCAAGTGAGGCCTAGCTTCGAAGGAGCACCCTGATACGCCACGCAGCAGGGTAGGAGTGCAGCAGCTTCCGTGAGGCCTTAGTTCTCTCTTCTGCTTCACTTGAAGGGTTGGAAGCTCTTCAGGACTCCTAGACTCCTCCCGGCAGCATCCGTTTCCATACAATGACACTGAGTACCCCGAGGCTCTCCTGAGTTGAAGAGCAACATTCAGACCAGGAGACACTTAGGGATACTCGTGTGTGTGCCGAGTGAAGGGCAGCAGCTTGCACACTGCCTCGGGGGAGCTAGATTTCCTCAGCACACCAACAGCCTCAGGAACACTGCGGTAGCCTGTGCAGCAGGCCATGGAAGGCTGCGTCATTACTGTAGTCGGAGCTGCACTGAGCAAAACGTCTTGCTCACAGTTCCTTCTAGGACCTCATCCCTGAAGTCAACCTACCTCAAGGAGTAAGTCGGCTTGCCGTCCAAGTGCCTCTAGAGCACAGTGTCTAGGGTAACGCTGCAGGCATTTGGAAGATGCACGTGAGCCTAGGACACCTAAGGCATTCTTTCATTTAAGCAGTTCGCTACACGCAGAGCACCCTGCATAGAGAAGGTGATCCTCAAAGGACCCAGCGAACAGCCAGGTCTCTTTGGAATTGTTAGAAAGCGCAGATGCTTCTTCTGCATGGAAACCTGGAAAAGGCAGCCCTCTGAGGCAAGCCTGGTCTTCCCAGCTTGAAAGCTCCAGTCATGCGGCCTTGCAGCTTCCTGAACAACGCTTTGGTTGCTGGGCTTGTACTCAGTGCAGGCATGGCTCTGGAAGAAACTGAGTTTTCTCGAAAGGAAGAGGGTGCTTTCAGGCCGTGGGCGGGAGCTTATCCTGCCCTGCTCTAGAGCGAAGGGGGATCCCAAGGTGGGCCGTAGCCTCTACCTAAGGCTCTGATTTGCCATCCAGAAGGGTAATTTTGCGGCCTTTTCCTTGAGGCCTTGGTCGCCCTCCTGCCCTCGTGTAACGGTACTAATCCTGTCAGGACTCCTGGCCCCCTCGCGTCAGCACCCGTTTCCCTACGAGAACTCTGAGTACCCTCAGGCTCCCCTGGGCCTGCTGGGCCACACTCAGACACGTAGGCCCTTCAGGGTGCCCCTGGCTAGGCCGAGTGAAGCGTAACGCACTGCACTCTCTCCTGGGGGGGAGCTAGATATCTTCGGCTCAGCAACGGCTTCAGGAACACGGTTCTCGCAAGTCCAGCATACCATGCAAGTCGGCCTCGTTGCCCTAGTCTGAGCTACACTGGGAGAAACTCTCTGCTTACATGCCCTTCTAGGAACTCATACCTGAAATCACCGTATCTCAGGGGGAAAGGCGGCTTGCCTTCCAACTTCCACTAAAGCACAGGTCTCTGTGGAACACTTCAGGCTTTCAGTAGATGCAAGGGACCCTAGGAGACCAAAGGCATTCCTTGGTCTCGGCAGTTTGGGACACACAGAGCACCCTGTGAAGAACGCTTGAATCAAGTATGTACTAGGTCGCTTTGGACTTGGATAGAAAGCACAGATACTTACGCTCCGTGTCAACCTGGAGCCGGTGCCTGACGGGACTAGCCTTGTTTTCGCACCTTGAAGAATCCTCTATTGCGCCCTGAATCTCCCTGGGAAACACTGCTGTCGCCGGGCCTCTTCTCACGGCAGGCATGGCTGTGAGATGGAGAAGACGGTTTCACACGGAACCGGGGTACTGCAGTTTCTCGGTCAGAGCTCATCCTGTCCTGTTGTATAGCTAAGGGGAAACTCCAAGTGAGGCCTAGCTTCGAAGGAGCACCCTGATACGCCACGCAGCAGGGTAGGAGTGCAGCAGCTTCCGTGAGGCCTTAGTTCTCTCTTCTGCTTCACTTGAAGGGTTGGAAGCTCTTCAGGACTCCTAGACTCCTCCCGGCAGCATCCGTTTCCATACAATGACACTGAGTACCCCGAGGCTCTCCTGAGTTGAAGACCAACATTCAGACCAGGAGACACTTAGGGATACTCGTGTGTGTGCCAAGTGAAGGGCAGCAGCTTGCACACTGCCTCGGGGGAGCTAGATTTCCTCAGCACACCAACAGCCTCAGGAACACTGCGGTAGCCTGTGCAGCAGGCCATGGAAGGCTGCGTCATTACTGTAGTCGGAGCTGCACTGAGCAAAACGTCTTGCTCACAGTTCCTTCTAGGACCTCATCCCTGAAGTCAACCTACCTCAAGGAGTAAGTCGGCTTGCCGTCCAAGTGCCTCTAGAGCACAGTGTCTAGGGTAACGCTGCAGGCATTTGGAAGACGCACGTGAGCCTAGGACACCTAAGGCATTCTTTCATTTAAGCAGTTCGCTACACGCAGAGCACCCTGCATAGAGAAGGTGATCCTCGAAGGACCCAGCGAACAGCCAGGTCTCTTTGGAATTGTTAGAAAGTGCAGATGCTTCTTCTGCATGGAAACCTGGAAAAGGCAGCCCTCTGAGGCAAGCCTGGTCTTCCCGGCTTGAAAGCTCCAGTCATGCGGCCTTGCAGCTTCATGAACAACGCTTTGGTTGCTTTGCTTGTACTCAGTGCAGGCATGGCTCTGGAAGAAACTGAGTTTTCTCGAAAGGAAGAGGGTGCTTTCAGGCCCCGGGCGGGAGCTTATCCTGCCCTGCTCTAGAGCGAAGGGGGATCCCAAGGTGGGCCGTAGCCTCTACCTAGGGCTCTGATTTGCCATCCAGAAGGGTAGTTTTGCGGCCTTTTCCTTGAGGCCTTGGTCGCCCTCCTGCCCTCGTGTAACGGTACTAATCCTGTCAGGACTCCTGGCCCCCTCGCGTCAGCACCCGTTTCCCTACGAGAACTCTGAGTACCCTCAGGCTCCCCTGGGCCTGCTGGGCCACACTCAGACACGTAGGCCCTTCAGGGTGCCCCTGGCTAGGCCGAGTGAAGCGTAACGCACTGCACTCTCTCCTGGGGGGGAGCTAGATATCTTCGGCTCAGCAACGGCTTCAGGAACACGGTTCTCGCAAGTCCAGCATACCATGCAAGTCGGCCTCGTTGCCCTAGTCTGAGCTACACTGGGAGAAACTCTCTGCTTACATGCCCTTCTAGGAACTCATACCTGAAATCACCGTATCTCAGGGGGAAAGGCGGCTTGCCTTCCAACTTCCACTAAAGCACAGGTCTCTGTGGAACACTTCAGGCTTTCAGTAGATGCAAGGGACCCTAGGAGACCAAAGGCATTCCTTGGTCTCGGCAGTTTGGGACACACAGAGCACCCTGTGAAGAACGCTTGAATCAAGTATGTACTAGGTCGCTTTGGACTTGGATAGAAAGCACAGATACTTACGCTCCGTGTCAACCTGGAGCCGGTGCCTGACGGGACTAGCCTTGTTTTCGCACCTTGAAGAATCCTCTATTGCTCCCTGGGAAACACTGCTGTCGCCGGGCCTCTTCTCACGGCAGGCATGGCTGTGAGAGGGAGAAGACGGTTTCACACGGAACCGGGGTACTGCAGTTTCTCGGTCAGAGCTCATCCTGTCCTGTTGTATAGCTAAGGGGAAACTCCAAGTGAGGCCTAGCTTCGAAGGAGCACCCTGATACGCCACGCAGCAGGGTAGGAGTGCAGCAGCTTCCGTGAGGCCTTAGTTCTCTCTTCTGCTTCACTTGAAGGGTTGGAAGCTCTTCAGGACTCCTAGACTCCTCCCGGCAGCATCCGTTTCCATACAATGACACTGAGTACCCCGAGGCTCTCCTGAGTTGAAGAGCAACATTCAGACCAGGAGACACTTAGGGATACTCGTGTGTGTGCCGAGTGAAGGGCAGCAGCTTGCACACTGCCTCGGGGGAGCTAGATTTCCTCAGCACACCAACAGCCTCAGGAACACTGCGGTAGCCTGTGCAGCAGGCCATGGAAGGCTGCGTCATTACTGTAGTCGGAGCTGCACTGAGCAAAACGTCTTGCTCACAGTTCCTTCTAGGACCTCATCCCTGAAGTCAACCTACCTCAAGGAGTAAGTCGGCTTGCCGTCCAAGTGCCTCTAGAGCACAGTGTCTAGGGTAACGCTGCAGGCATTTGGAAGATGCACGTGAGCCTAGGACACCTAAGGCATTCTTTCATTTAAGCAGTTCGCTACACGCAGAGCACCCTGCATAGAGAAGGTGATCCTCAAAGGACCCAGCGAACAGCCAGGTCTCTTTGGAATTGTTAGAAAGCGCAGATGCTTCTTCTGCATGGAAACCTGGAAAAGGCAGCCCTCTGAGGCAAGCCTGGTCTTCCCAGCTTGAAAGCTCCAGTCATGCGGCCTTGCAGCTTCCTGAACAACGCTTTGGTTGCTGGGCTTGTACTCAGTGCAGGCATGGCTCTGGAAGAAACTGAGTTTTCTCGAAAGGAAGAGGGTGCTTTCAGGCCGTGGGCGGGAGCTTATCCTGCCCTGCTCTAGAGCGAAGGGGGATCCCAAGGTGGGCCGTAGCCTCTACCTAAGGCTCTGATTTGCCATCCAGAAGGGTAATTTTGCGGCCTTTTCCTTGAGGCCTTGGTCGCCCTCCTGCCCTCGTGTAACGGTACTAATCCTGTCAGGACTCCTGGCCCCCTCGCGTCAGCACCCGTTTCCCTACGAGAACTCTGAGTACCCTCAGGCTCCCCTGGGCCTGCTGGGCCACACTCAGACACGTAGGCCCTTCAGGGTGCCCCTGGCTAGGCCGAGTGAAGCGTAACGCACTGCACTCTCTCCTGGGGGGGAGCTAGATATCTTCGGCTCAGCAACGGCTTCAGGAACACGGTTCTCGCAAGTCCAGCATACCATGCAAGTCGGCCTCGTTGCCCTAGTCTGAGCTACACTGGGAGAAACTCTCTGCTTACATGCCCTTCTAGGAACTCATACCTGAAATCACCGTATCTCAGGGGGAAAGGCGGCTTGCCTTCCAACTTCCACTAAAGCACAGGTCTCTGTGGAACACTTCAGGCTTTCAGTAGATGCAAGGGACCCTAGGAGACCAAAGGCATTCCTTGGTCTCGGCAGTTTGGGACACACAGAGCACCCTGTGAAGAACGCTTGAATCAAGTATGTACTAGGTCGCTTTGGACTTGGATAGAAAGCACAGATACTTACGCTCCGTGTCAACCTGGAGCCGGTGCCTGACGGGACTAGCCTTGTTTTCGCACCTTGAAGAATCCTCTATTGCGCCCTGAATCTCCCTGGGAAACACTGCTGTCGCCGGGCCTCTTCTCACGGCAGGCATGGCTGTGAGATGGAGAAGACGGTTTCACACGGAACCGGGGTACTGCAGTTTCTCGGTCAGAGCTCATCCTGTCCTGTTGTATAGCTAAGGGGAAACTCCAAGTGAGGCCTAGCTTCGAAGGAGCACCCTGATACGCCACGCAGCAGGGTAGGAGTGCAGCAGCTTCCGTGAGGCCTTAGTTCTCTCTTCTGCTTCACTTGAAGGGTTGGAAGCTCTTCAGGACTCCTAGACTCCTCCCGGCAGCATCCGTTTCCATACAATGACACTGAGTACCCCGAGGCTCTCCTGAGTTGAAGACCAACATTCAGACCAGGAGACACTTAGGGATACTCGTGTGTGTGCCAAGTGAAGGGCAGCAGCTTGCACACTGCCTCGGGGGAGCTAGATTTCCTCAGCACACCAACAGCCTCAGGAACACTGCGGTAGCCTGTGCAGCAGGCCATGGAAGGCTGCGTCATTACTGTAGTCGGAGCTGCACTGAGCAAAACGTCTTGCTCACAGTTCCTTCTAGGACCTCATCCCTGAAGTCAACCTACCTCAAGGAGTAAGTCGGCTTGCCGTCCAAGTGCCTCTAGAGCACAGTGTCTAGGGTAACGCTGCAGGCATTTGGAAGACGCACGTGAGCCTAGGACACCTAAGGCATTCTTTCATTTAAGCAGTTCGCTACACGCAGAGCACCCTGCATAGAGAAGGTGATCCTCGAAGGACCCAGCGAACAGCCAGGTCTCTTTGGAATTGTTAGAAAGTGCAGATGCTTCTTCTGCATGGAAACCTGGAAAAGGCAGCCCTCTGAGGCAAGCCTGGTCTTCCCGGCTTGAAAGCTCCAGTCATGCGGCCTTGCAGCTTCGTGAACAACGCTTTGGTTGCTTTGCTTGTACTCAGTGCAGGCATGGCTCTGGAAGAAACTGAGTTTTCTCGAAAGGAAGAGGGTGCTTTCAGGCCCCGGGCGGGAGCATATCCTGCCCTGCTCTAGAGCGAAGGGCGATCCCAAGGTGGGCCGTAGCCTCTACCTAAGGCTCTGATTTGCCATCCAGAAGGGTAGTTTTGCGGCCTTTTCCTTGAGGCCTTGGTCGCCCTCCTGCCCTCGTGTAACGGTACTAATCCTGTCAGGACTCCTGGCCCCCTCGCGTCAGCACCCGTTTCCCTACGAGAACTCTGAGTACCCTCAGGCTCCCCTGGGCCTGCTGGGCCACACTCAGACACGTAGGCCCTTCAGGGTGCCCCTGGCTAGGCCGAGTGAAGCGTAACGCACTGCACTCTCTCCTGGGGGGGAGCTAGATATCTTCGGCTCAGCAACGGCTTCAGGAACACGGTTCTCGCAAGTCCAGCATACCATGCAAGTCGGCCTCGTTGCCCTAGTCTGAGCTACACTGGGAGAAACTCTCTGCTTACATGCCCTTCTAGGAACTCATACCTGAAATCACCGTATCTCAGGGGGAAAGGCGGCTTGCCTTCCAACTTCCACTAAAGCACAGGTCTCTGTGGAACACTTCAGGCTTTCAGTAGATGCAAGGGACCCTAGGAGACCAAAGGCATTCCTTGGTCTCGGCAGTTTGGGACACACAGAGCACCCTGTAAAGAACGCTTGAATCAAGTATATACTAGGTCGCTTTGGACTTGGATAGAAAGCACAGATACTTACGCTCCGTGTCAACCTGGAGCCGGTGCCTGACGGGACTAGCCTTGTTTTCGCACCTTGAAGAATCCTCTATTGCGCCCTGAATCTCCCTGGGAAACACTGCTGTCGCCGGGCCTCTTCTCACGGCAGGCATGGCTGTGAGAGGGAGAAGACGGTTTCACACGGAACCGGGGTACTGCAGTTTCTCGGTCAGAGCTCATCCTGTCCTGTTGTATAGCTAAGGGGAAACTCCAAGTGAGGCCTAGCTTCGAAGGAGCACCCTGATACGCCACGCAGCAGGGTAGGAGTGCAGCAGCTTCCGTGAGGCCTTAGTTCTCTCTTCTGCTTCACTTGAAGTGTTGGAAGCTCTTCAGGACTCCTAGACTCCTCCCGGCAGCATCCGTTTCCATACAATGACACTGAGTACCCCGAGGCTCTCCTGAGTTGAAGAGCAACATTCAGACCAGGAGACACTTAGGGATACTCGTGTGTGTGCCGAGTGAAGGGCAGCAGCTTGCACACTGCCTCGGGGGAGCTAGATTTCCTCAGCACACCAACAGCCTCAGGAACACTGCGGTAGCCTGTGCAGCAGGCCATGGAAGGCTGCGTCATTACTGTAGTCGGAGCTGCACTGAGCAAAACGTCTTGCTCACAGTTCCTTCTAGGACCTCATCCCTGAAGTCAACCTACCTCAAGGAGTAAGTCGGCTTGCCGTCCAAGTGCCTCTAGAGCACAGTGTCTAGGGTAACGCTGCAGGCATTTGGAAGATGCACGTGAGCCTACGACACCTAAGGCATTCTTTCATTTAAGCAGTTCGCTACACGCAGAGCACCCTGCATAGAGAAGGTGATCCTCGAAGGACCCAGCGAACAGCCAGGTCTCTTTGGAATTGTTAGAAAGCGCAGATGCTTCTTCTGCATGGAAACCTGGAAAAGGCAGCCCTCTGAGGCAAGCCTGGTCTTCCCGGCTTGAAAGCTCCAGTCATGCGGCCTTGCAGCTTCCTGAACAACGCTTTGGTTGCTGGGCTTGTACTCAGTGCAGGCATGGCTCTGGAAGAAACTGAGTTTTCTCGAAAGGAAGAGGGTGCTTTCAGGCCCCGGGCGGGAGCTTACCCTGCCTTGCTCTAGAGCAAAGGGGGATCCCAAGTTGTGCCGTAGCCTCTACCTAAGTCTCTGATTTGCCATCCAGAAGGGTAGTTTTGCGTCCTTTTCCTTGAGGCCTTGGTCGCCCTCCTGCCCTCGTGTAACGGTACTAATCCTGTCAGGACTCCTGGCCCCCTCGCGTCAGCACCCGTTTCCCTACGAGAACTCTGAGTACCCTCAGGCTCCCCTGGGCCTGCTGGGCCACACTCAGACACGTAGGCCCTTCAGGGTGCCCCTGGCTAGGCCGAGTGAAGCGTAACGCAGTGCACTCTCTCCTGGGGGGGAGCTAGATATCTTCGGCTCACCAACGGCTTCAGGAACACGGTTCTCGCAAGTCCAGCATACCATGCAAGTCGGCCTCGTTGCCCTACTCTGAGCTACACTGGGAGAAACTCTCTGCTTACATGCCCTTCTAGGAACTCATACCTGAAATCACCGTATCTCAGGGGGAAAGGCGGCTTGCCTTCCAACTTCCACTAAAGCACAGGTCTCTGTGGAACACTTCAGGCTTTCAGTAGATGCAAGGGACCCTAGGAGACCAAAGGCATTCCTTGGTCTCGGCAGTTTGGGACACACAGAGCACCCTGTGAAGAACGCTTGAATCAAGTATGTACTAGGTCGCTTTGGACTTGGATAGAAAGCACAGATACTTACGCTCCGTGTCAACCTGGAGCCGGTGCCTGACGGGACTAGCCTTGTTTTCGCACCTTGAAGAATCCTCTATTGCGCCCTGAATCTCCATGGGAAACACTGCTGTCGCCGGGCCTCTTCTCACGGCAGGCATGGCTGTGAGAGGGAGAAGACGGTTTCACACGGAACCGGGGTACTGCAGTTTCTCGGTCAGAGCTCATCCTGTCCTGTTGTATAGCTAAGGGGAAACTCCAAGTGAGGCCTAGCTTCGAAGGAGCACCCTGATACGCCACGCAGCAGGGTAGGAGTGCAGCAGCTTCCGTGAGGCCTTAGTTCTCTCTTCTGCTTCACTTGAAGGGTTGGAAGCTCTTCAGGACTCCTAGACTCCTCCCGGCAGCATCCGTTTCCATACAATGACACTGAGTACCCCGAGGCTCTCCTGAGTTGAAGAGCAACATTCAGACCAGGAGACACTTAGGGATACTCGTGTGTGTGCCGAGTGAAGGGCAGCAGCTTGCACATTGCCTCGGGGGAGCTAGATTTCCTCAGCACACCAACAGCCTCAGGAACACTGCGGTAGCCTGTGCAGCAGGCCATGGAAGGCTGCGTCATTACTGTAGTCGGAGCTGCACTGAGCAAAACGTCTTGCTCACAGTTCCTTCTAGGACCTCATCCCTGAAGTCAACCTACCTCAAGGAGTAAGTCGGCTTGCCGTCCAAGTGTCTCTAGAGCACAGTCTCTAGGGTAACGCTGCAGGCATTTGGAAGACGCACGTGAGCCTACGACACCTAAGGCATTCTTTCATTTAAGCAGTTCGCTACACGCAGAGCACCCTGCATAGAGAAGGCGATCCTCGAAGGACCCAGCGAGCAGCCAGGTCTCTTTGGACTTGTTGGAAAGCGCAGATGCTTCTTCTGCATGGAAACCTGGAAAGGGCAGCCCTCTGAGGCAAGCCTGGTCTTCCCGGCTTGAAAGCTCCAGTCATGCGGCCTTGCAGCTTCCTGAACAACGCTTTGGTTGCTGGGCTTGTACTCAGTGCAGGCATGGCTCTGGAAGAAACTGAGTTTTCTCGAAAGGAAGAGGGTGCTTTCAGGCCCCAGGCGGGAGCATATCCTGCCAAGCTCTAGAGCGAAGGGGGATCCCAAGCTGGGCCGTAGCCTCTACCTAAGGCTCTGATTTGCCATCCAGAAGAGTAGTTTTGCGACCTTTTCCTTGAGGCCTTGGTCGCCCTCCTGCCCTCGTGTAACGGTACTAATCCTGTCAGGACTCCTGGCCCCCTCGCGTCAGCACCCGTTTCCCTACGAGAACTCTGAGTACCCTCAGGCTCCCCTGGGCCTGCTGGGCCACACTCAGACACGTAGGCCCTTCAGGGTGCCCCTGGCTAGGCCGAGTGAAGCGTAACGCACTGCACTCTCTCCTGGGGGGGAGCTAGATATCTTCGGCTCAGCAACGGCTTCAGGAACACGGTTCTCGCAAGTCCAGCATACCATGCAAGTCGGCCTCGTTGCCCTAGTCTGAGCTACACTGGGAGAAACTCTCTGCTTACATGCCCTTCTAGGAACTCATACCTGAAATCACCGTATCTCAGGGGGAAAGGCGGCTTGCCTTCCAACTTCCACTAAAGCACAGGTCTCTGTGGAACACTTCAGGCTTTCAGTAGATGCAAGGGACCCTAGGAGACCAAAGGCATTCCTTGGTCTCGGCAGTTTGGGACACACAGAGCACCCTGTGAAGAACGCTTGAATCAAGTATGTACTAGGTCGCTTTGGACTTGGATAGAAAGCACAGATACTTACGCTCCGTGTCAACCTGGAGCCGGTGCCTGACGGGACTAGCCTTGTTTTCGCACCTTGAAGAATCCTCTATTGCTCCCTGGGAAACACTGCTGTCGCCGGGCCTCTTCTCACGGCAGGCATGGCTGTGAGAGGGAGAAGACGGTTTCACACGGAACCGGGGTACTGCAGTTTCTCGGTCAGAGCTCATCCTGTCCTGTTGTATAGCTAAGGGGAAACTCCAAGTGAGGCCTAGCTTCGAAGGAGCACCCTGATACGCCACGCAGCAGGGTAGGAGTGCAGCAGCTTCCGTGAGGCCTTAGTTCTCTCTTCTGCTTCACTTGAAGGGTTGGAAGCTCTTCAGGACTCCTAGACTCCTCCCGGCAGCATCCGTTTCCATACAATGACACTGAGTACCCCGAGGCTCTCCTGAGTTGAAGACCAACATTCAGACCAGGAGACACTTAGGGATACTCGTGTGTGTGCCGAGTGAAGGGCAGCAGCTTGCACACTGCCTCGGGGGAGCTAGATTTCCTCAGCACACCAACAGCCTCAGGAACACTGCGGTAGCCTGTGCAGCAGGCCATGGAAGGCTGCGTCATTACTGTAGTCGGAGCTGCACTGAGCAAAACGTCTTGCTCACAGTTCCTTCTAGGACCTCATCCCTGAAGTCAACCTACCTCAAGGAGTAAGTCGGCTTGCCGTCCAAGTGCCTCTAGAGCACAGTGTCTAGGGTAACGCTGCAGGCATTTGGAAGATGCACGTGAGCCTAGGACACCTAAGGCATTCTTTCATTTAAGCAGTTCGCTACACGCAGAGCACCCTGCATAGAGAAGGTGATCCTCAAAGGACCCAGCGAACAGCCAGGTCTCTTTGGAATTGTTAGAAAGCGCAGATGCTTCTTCTGCATGGAAACCTGGAAAAGGCAGCCCTCTGAGGCAAGCCTGGTCTTCCCAGCTTGAAAGCTCCAGTCATGCGGCCTTGCAGCTTCCTGAACAACGCTTTGGTTGCTGGGCTTGTACTCAGTGCAGGCATGGCTCTGGAAGAAACTGAGTTTTCTCGAAAGGAAGAGGGTGCTTTCAGGCCGTGGGCGGGAGCTTATCCTGCCCTGCTCTAGAGCGAAGGGGGATCCCAAGGTGGGCCGTAGCCTCTACCTAAGGCTCTGATTTGCCATCCAGAAGGGTAATTTTGCGGCCTTTTCCTTGAGGCCTTGGTCGCCCTCCTGCCCTCGTGTAACGGTACTAATCCTGTCAGGACTCCTGGCCCCCTCGCGTCAGCACCCGTTTCCCTACGAGAACTCTGAGTACCCTCAGGCTCCCCTGGGCCTGCTGGGCCACACTCAGACACGTAGGCCCTTCAGGGTGCCCCTGGCTAGGCCGAGTGAAGCGTAACGCACTGCACTCTCTCCTGGGGGGGAGCTAGATATCTTCGGCTCAGCAACGGCTTCAGGAACACGGTTCTCGCAAGTCCAGCATACCATGCAAGTCGGCCTCGTTGCCCTAGTCTGAGCTACACTGGGAGAAACTCTCTGCTTACATGCCCTTCTAGGAACTCATACCTGAAATCACCGTATCTCAGGGGGAAAGGCGGCTTGCCTTCCAACTTCCACTAAAGCACAGGTCTCTGTGGAACACTTCAGGCTTTCAGTAGATGCAAGGGACCCTAGGAGACCAAAGGCATTCCTTGGTCTCGGCAGTTTGGGACACACAGAGCACCCTGTGAAGAACGCTTGAATCAAGTATGTACTAGGTCGCTTTGGACTTGGATAGAAAGCACAGATACTTACGCTCCGTGTCAACCTGGAGCCGGTGCCTGACGGGACTAGCCTTGTTTTCGCATCTTGAAGAATCCTCTATTGCGCCCTGAATCTCCCTGGGAAACACTGCTGTCGCCGGGCCTCTTCTCACGGCAGGCATGGCTGTGAGAGGGAGAAGACGGTTTCACACGGAACCGGGGTACTGCAGTTTCTCGGTCAGAGCTCATCCTGTCCTGTTGTATAGCTAAGGGGAAACTCCAAGTGAGGCCTAGCTTCGAAGGAGCACCCTGATACGCCACGCAGCAGGGTAGGAGTGCAGCAGCTTCCGTGAGGCCTTAGTTCTCTCTTCTGCTTCACTTGAAGGGTTGGAAGCTCTTCAGGACTCCTAGACTCCTCCCGGCAGCATCCGTTTCCATACAATGACACTGAGTACCCCGAGGCTCTCCTGAGTTGAAGAGCAACATTCAGACCAGGAGACACTTAGGGATACTCGTGTGTGTGCCGAGTGAAGGGCAGCAGCTTGCACACTGCCTCGGGGGAGCTAGATTTCCTCAGCACACCAACAGCCTCAGGAACACTGCGGTAGCCTGTGCAGCAGGCCATGGAAGGCTGCGTCATTACTGTAGTCGGAGCTGCACTGATCAAAACGTCTTGCTTACAGTTCCTTCTAGGACCTCTAACCTGAAGTCAACCTACCTCAAGGAGTAAGTCGGCTTGCCGTCCAAGTGCCTCTAGAGCACAGTCTCTAGGGTAACGCTGCAGGCATTTGGAAGACGCACGTGAGCCTACGACACCTAAGGCATTCTTTCATTTAAGCAGTTCGCTACACGCAGAGCACCCTGCATAGAGAAGGTGATCCTCGAAGGACCCAGCGAGCAGCCAGGTCTCTTTGGACTTGTTAGAAAGGGCAGATGCTTCTTCTGCATGGAAACCTGGAAAGGGCAGCCCTCTGAGGCAAGCCTGGTCTTCCCGGCTTGAAAGCTCCAGTCATGCGGCCTTGCAGCTTCCTGAACAACGCTTTGGTTGCTGGGCTTGTACTCAGTGCAGGCATGGCTCTGGAAGAAACTGAGTTTTCTCGAAAGGAAGAGGGTGCTTTCAGGCCCCGGGCGGGAGCTTATCCTGCCCTGCTCTAGAGCGAAGGGGGATCCCAAGGTGGGCCGTAGCCTCTACCTAAGGCTCTGATTTGCCATCCAGAAGGGTAGTTTTGCGGCCTTTTCCTTGAGGCCTTGGTCGCCCTCCTGCCCTCGTGTAACGGTACTAATCCTGTCAGGACTCCTGGCCCCCTCGCGTCAGCACCCGTTTCCCTACGAGAACTCTGAGTACCCTCAGGCTCCCCTGGGCCTGCTGGGCCACACTCAGACACGTAGGCCCTTCAGGGTGCCCCTGGCTAGGCCGAGTGAAGCGTAACGCACTGCACTCTCTCCTGGGGGGGAGCTAGATATCTTCGGCTCAGCAACGGCTTCAGGAACACGGTTCTCGCAAGTCCAGCATACCATGCAAGTCGGCCTCGTTGCCCTAGTCTGAGCTACACTGGGAGAAACTCTCTGCTTACATGCCCTTCTAGGAACTCATACCTGAAATCACCGTATCTCAGGGGGAAAGGCGGCTTGCCTTCCAACTTCCACTAAAGCACAGGTCTCTGTGGAACACTTCAGGCTTTCAGTAGATGCAAGGGACCCTAGGAGACCAAAGGCATTCCTTGGTCTCGGCAGTTTGGGACACACAGAGCACCCTGTGAAGAACGCTTGAATCAAGTATGTACTAGGTCGCTTTGGACTTGGATAGAAAGCACAGATACTTACGCTCCGTGTCAACCTGGAGCCGGTGCCTGACGGGACTAGCCTTGTTTTCGCACCTTGAAGAATCCTCTATTGCGCCCTGAATCTCCCTGGGAAACACTGCTGTCGCCGGGCCTCTTCTCACGGCAGGCATGGCTGTGAGATGGAGAAGACGGTTTCACACGGAACCGGGGTACTGCAGTTTCTCGGTCAGAGCTCATCCTGTCCTGTTGTATAGCTAAGGGGAAACTCCAAGTGAGGCCTAGCTTCGAAGGAGCACCCTGATACGCCACGCAGCAGGGTAGGAGTGCAGCAGCTTCCGTGAGGCCTTAGTTCTCTCTTCTGCTTCACTTGAAGGGTTGGAAGCTCTTCAGGACTCCTAGACTCCTCCCGGCAGCATCCGTTTCCATACAATGACACTGAGTACCCCGAGGCTCTCCTGAGTTGAAGACCAACATTCAGACCAGGAGACACTTAGGGATACTCGTGTGTGTGCCAAGTGAAGGGCAGCAGCTTGCACACTGCCTCGGGGGAGCTAGATTTCCTCAGCACACCAACAGCCTCAGGAACACTGCGGTAGCCTGTGCAGCAGGCCATGGAAGGCTGCGTCATTACTGTAGTCGGAGCTGCACTGAGCAAAACGTCTTGCTCACAGTTCCTTCTAGGACCTCATCCCTGAAGTCAACCTACCTCAAGGAGTAAGTCGGCTTGCCGTCCAAGTGCCTCTAGAGCACAGTGTCTAGGGTAACGCTGCAGGCATTTGGAAGACGCACGTGAGCCTAGGACACCTAAGGCATTCTTTCATTTAAGCAGTTCGCTACACGCAGAGCACCCTGCATAGAGAAGGTGATCCTCGAAGGACCCAGCGAACAGCCAGGTCTCTTTGGAATTGTTAGAAAGTGCAGATGCTTCTTCTGCATGGAAACCTGGAAAAGGCAGCCCTCTGAGGCAAGCCTGGTCTTCCCGGCTTGAAAGCTCCAGTCATGTGGCCTTGCAGCTTCCTGAACAACGCTTTGGTTGCTGGGCTTGTACTCAGTGCAGGCATGGCTCCGGAAGAAACTGAGTTTTCTCGAAAGGAAGAGGGTGCTTTCAGGCGCCGGGCGGGAGCTTATCCTGCCGTGCTCTAGAGCGAAGGGGGATCCCAAGGTGGGCCGTAGCCTCTACCTAAGGCTCTGATTTGCCATCCAGAAGGGTAGTTTTGCGGCCTTTTCCTTGAGGCCTTGGTCGCCCTCCTGCCCTCGTGTAACGGTACTAATCCTGTCAGGACTCCTGGCCCCCTCGCGTCAGCACCCGTTTCCCTACGAGAACTCTGAGTACCCTCAGGCTCCCCTGGGCCTGCTGGGCCACACTCAGACACGTAGGCCCTTCAGGGTGCCCCTGGCTAGGCCGAGTGAAGCGTAACGCACTGCACTCTCTCCTGGGGGGGAGCTAGATATCTTCGGCTCAGCAACGGCTTCAGGAACACGGTTCTCGCAAGTCCAGCATACCATGCAAGTCGGCCTCGTTGCCCTAGTCTGAGCTACACTGGGAGAAACTCTCTGCTTACATGCCCTTCTAGGAACTCATACCTGAAATCACCGTATCTCAGGGGGAAAGGCGGCTTGCCTTCCAACTTCCACTAAAGCACAGGTCTCTGTGGAACACTTCAGGCTTTCAGTAGATGCAAGGGACCCTAGGAGACCAAAGGCATTCCTTGGTCTCGGCAGTTTGGGACACACAGAGCACCCTGTGAAGAACGCTTGAATCAAGTATGTACTAGGTCGCTTTGGACTTGGATAGAAAGCACAGATACTTACGCTCCGTGTCAACCTGGAGCCGGTGCCTGACGGGACTAGCCTTGTTTTCGCACCTTGAAGAATCCTCTATTGCGCCCTGAATCTCCCTGGGAAACACTGCTGTCGCCGGGCCTCTTCTCACGGCAGGCATGGCTGTGAGAGGGAGAAGACGGTTTCACACGGAACCGGGGTACTGCAGTTTCTCGGTCAGAGCTCATCCTGTCCTGTTGTATAGCTAAGGGGAAACTCCAAGTGAGGCCTAGCTTCGAAGGAGCACCCTGATACGCCACGCAGCAGGGTAGGAGTGCAGCAGCTTCCGTGAGGCCTTAGTTCTCTCTTCTGCTTCACTTGAAGGGTTGGAAGCTCTTCAGGACTCCTAGACTCCTCCCGGCAGCATCCGTTTCCATACAATGACACTGAATACCCGGAGGCTCTCCTGAGTTGAAGAGCAACATTCAGACCAGGAGACAGGAATACTCGTGTGTGTGCCGAGTGAAGGGCATCAGCTTGCACACTGTCTCGGGGGAGCTAGATTTCCTCAGCACACCAACAGCCTCAGGAACACTGCGGTAGCCTGTGCAGCAGGCCATGGAAGGCTGCGTCATTACTGTAGTCGGAGCTGCACTGAGCAAAACGTCTTGCTCACAGTTCCTTCTAGGACCTCATCCCTGAAGTCAACCTACCTCAAGGAGTAAGTCGGCTTGCCGTCCAAGTGCCTCTAGAGCACAGTGTCTAGGGTAACGCTGCAGGCATTTATAAGATGCACGTGAACCTAGGACACCTAAGGCATTCTTTCATTTAAGCAGTTCGCTACACGCAGAGCACCCTGCATAGAGAAGGTGATCCTCGAAGGACCCAGCGAACAGCCAGGTCTCTTTGGAATTGTTAGAAAGCGCAGATGCTTCTTCTGCATGGAAACCTGGAAAAGGCAGCCCTCTGAGGCAAGCCTGGTCTTCCCGGCTTGAAAGCTCCAGTCATGCGGCCTTGCAGCTTCCTGAACAACGCTTTGGTTGCTGGGTTTGTACTCAGTGCAGGCATGGCTCTGGAAGAAACTGAGTTTTCTCGAAAGGAAGAGGGTGCTTTCAGGCCCCGGGCGGGAGCTTATCCTGCCCTGCTCTAGAGCGAAGGGGGATCCCAAGGTGGGCCGTAGCCTCTACCTAGGGCTCTGATTTGCCATCCAGAAGGGTAGTTTTGCGGCCTTTTCCTTGAGGCCTTGGTCGCCCTCCTGCCCTCGTGTAACGGTACTAATCCTGTCAGGACTCCTGGCCCCCTCGCGTCAGCACCCGTTTCCCTACGAGAACTCTGAGTACCCTCAGGCTCCCCTGGGCCTGCTGGGCCACACTCAGACACGTAGGCCCTTCAGGGTGCCCCTGGCTAGGCCGAGTGAAGCGTAACGCACTGCACTCTCTCCTGGGGGGGAGCTAGATATCTTCGGCTCAGCAACGGCTTCAGGAACACGGTTCTCGCAAGTCCAGCATACCATGCAAGTCGGCCTCGTTGCCCTAGTCTGAGCTACACTGGGAGAAACTCTCTGCTTACATGCCCTTCTAGGAACTCATACCTGAAATCACCGTATCTCAGGGGGAAAGGCGGCTTGCCTTCCAACTTCCACTAAAGCACAGGTCTCTGTGGAACACTTCAGGCTTTCAGTAGATGCAAGGGACCCTAGGAGACCAAAGGCATTCCTTGGTCTCGGCAGTTTGGGACACACAGAGCACCCTGTGAAGAACGCTTGAATCAAGTATGTACTAGGTCGCTTTGGACTTGGATAGAAAGCACAGATACTTACGCTCCGTGTCAACCTGGAGCCGGTGCCTGACGGGACTAGCCTTGTTTTCGCACCTTGAAGAATCCTCTATTGCGCCCTGAATCTCCCTGGGAAACACTGCTGTCGCCGGGCCTCTTCTCACGGCAGGCATGGCTGTGAGAGGGAGAAGACGGTTTCACACGGAACCGGGGTACTGCAGTTTCTCGGTCAGAGCTCATCCTGTCCTGTTGTATAGCTAAGGGGAAACTCCAAGTGAGGCCTAGCTTCGAAGGAGCACCCTGATACGCCACGCAGCAGGGTAGGAGTGCAGCAGCTTCCGTGAGGCCTTAGTTCTCTCTTCTGCTTCACTTGAAGGGTTGGAAGCTCTTCAGGACTCCTAGACTCCTCCCGGCAGCATCCGTTTCCATACAATGACACTGAGTACCCCGAGGCTCTCCTGAGTTGAAGAGCAACATTCAGACCAGGAGACACTTAGGGATACTCGTGTGTGTGCCAAGTGAAGGGCAGCAGCTTGCACACTGCCTCGGGGGAGCTAGATTTCCTCAGCACACCAACAGCCTCAGGAACACTGCGGTAGCCTGTGCAGCAGGCCATGGAAGGCTGCGTCATTACTGTAGTCGGAGCTGCACTGAGCAAAACGTCTTGCTCACAGTTCCTTCTAGGACCTCATCCCTGAAGTCAACCTACCTCAAGGAGTAAGTCGGCTTGCCGTCCAACTGCCTCTAGAGCACAGTGTCTAGGGTAACGCTGCAGGCATTTGGAAGATGCACGTGAGCCTACGACACCTAAGGCATTCTTTCATTTAAGCAGTTCGCTACACGCAGAGGACCCTGCATAGAGAAGGTGATCCTCGAAGGACCCAGCGAGCAGCCAGGTCTCTTTGGACTTGTTAGAAAGCGCAGATGCTTCTTCTGCATGGAAACCTGTAAAGGGCAGCCCTCTGAGGCAAGCCTGGTCTTCCCGGCTTGAAAGCTCCAGTCATGCGGCCTTGCAGCTTCCTGAACAACGCTTTGGTTGCTGGGCTTGTACTCAGTGCAGGCATGGCTCTGGAAGAAACTGAGTTTTCTCGAAAGGAAGAGGGTGCTTTCAGGCCCCGGGCAGGAGCTTATCCTGCCTTGCTCTAGAGCGAAGGGGGATCCCAAGGTGGGCCGTAGCCTCTACCTAAGGCTCTGATTTGCCATCCAGAAGGGTAGTTTTGCGGCCTTTTCCTTGAGGCCTTGGTCACCCTCCTGCCCTCGTGTAACGGTACTAATCCTGTCAGGACTCCTGGCCCCCTCGCGTCAGCACCCGTTTCCCTACGAGAACTCTGAGTACCCTCAGGCTCCCCTGGGCCTGCTGGGCCACACTCAGACACGTAGGCCCTTCAGGGTGCCCCTGGCTAGGCCGAGTGAAGCGTAACGCACTGCACTCTCTCCTGGGGGGGAGCTAGATATCTTCGGCTCACCAACGGCTTCAGGAACACGGTTCTCGCAAGTCCAGCATACCATGCAAGTCGGCCTCGTTGCCCTAGTCTGAGCTACACTGGGAGAAACTCTCTGCTTACATGCCCTTCTAGGAACTCATACCTGAAATCACCGTATCTCAGGGGGAAAGGCGGCTTGCCTTCCAAATTCCACTAAAGCACAGGTCTCTGTGGAACGCTTCAGGCTTTCAGTAGATGCAAGGGACCCTAGGAGACCAAAGGCATTCCTTGGTCTCGGCAGTTTGGTACACACAGAGCACCCTGTGAAGAACGCTTGAATCAAGTATGTACAAGGTCGCTTTGGACTTGGATAGAAAGCACAGATACTTACGCACCGTGTCAACCTGGAGCCGGTGCCTGACGGGACTAGCCTTGTTTTCGCACCTTGAAGAATCCTCTATTGCTCCCTGGGAAACACTGCTGTCGCCGGGCCTCTTCTCACGGCAGGCATGGCTGTGAGAGGGAGAAGACGGTTTCACACGGAACCGGGGTACTGCAGTTTCTCGGTCAGAGCTCATCCTGTCCTGTTGTATAGCTAAGGGGAAACTCCAAGTGAGGCCTAGCTTCGAAGGAGCACCCTGATACGCCACGCAGCAGGGTAGGAGTGCAGCAGCTTCCGTGAGGCCTTAGTTCTCTCTTCTGCTTCTCTTGAAGGGTTGGAAGCTCTTCAGCACTCCTAGACTCCTCCCGGCAGCATCCGTTTCCGTACAATGACACTGAGTACCCCGAGGCTCTCCTGAGTTGAAGAGCAACATTCAGACCAGGAGACACTTAGGGATACTCGTGTGTGTGCCGAGTGAAGGGCATCAGCTTGCACACTGCCTCGGGGGAGCTAGATTTCCTCAGCACACCAACAGCCTCAGGAACACTGCGGTAGCCTGTGCAGCAGGCCATGGAAGGCTGCGTCATTACTGTAGTCGGAGCTGCACTGAGCAAAACGTCTTGCTCACAGTTCCTTCTAGGACCTCATCCCTGAAGTCAACCTACCTCAAGGAGTAAGTCGGCTTGCCGTCCAAGTGCCTCTAGAGCACAGTGTCTAGGGTAACGCTGCAGGCATTTGGAAGATGCACGTGAGCCTAGGACACCTAAGGCATTCTTTCATTTAAGCAGTTCGCTACACGCAGAGCACCCTGCATAGAGAAGGTGAACCTCGAAGGACCCAGCGAACAGCCAGGTCTCTTTGGAATTGTTAGAAAGCGCAGATGCTTCTTCTGCATGGAAACCTGGAAAAGGCAGCCCTCTGAGGCAAGCCTGGTCTTCCCGGCTTGAAAGCTCCAGTCATGCGGCCTTGCAGCTTCCGGAACAACGCTTTGGTTGCTGGACTCGTACTCACTGCAGGCATGGCTCTGGAAGAAACTGAGTTTTCTCGAAAGGAAGAGGGTGCTTTCAGGCCCCGGGCGGGAGCTTATCCTGCCCTGCTCTAGAGCGAAGGGGGATCCCAAGGTGGGCCGTAGCCTCTACCTAAGGCTCTGATTTGCCATCCAGAAGGGTAGTTTTGCGGCCTTTTCCTTGAGGCCTTGGTCGCCCTCCTGCCCTCGTGTAACGGTACTAATCCTGTCAGGACTCCTGGCCCCCTCGCGTCAGCACCCGTTTCCCTACGAGAACTCTGAGTACCCTCAGGCTCCCCTGGGCCTGCTGGGCCACACTCAGACACGTAGGCCCTTCAGGGTGCCCCTGGCTAGGCCGAGTGAAGCGTAACGCACTGCACTCTCTCCTGGGGGGGAGCTAGATATCTTCGGCTCAGCAACGGCTTCAGGAACACGGTTCTCGCAAGTCCAGCATACCATGCAAGTCGGCCTCGTTGCCCTAGTCTGAGCTACACTGGGAGAAACTCTCTGCTTACATGCCCTTCTAGGAACTCATACCTGAAATCACCGTATCTCAGGGGGAAAGGCGGCTTGCCTTCCAACTTCCACTAAAGCACAGGTCTCTGTGGAACACTTCAGGCTTTCAGTAGATGCAAGGGACCCTAGGAGACCAAAGGCATTCCTTGGTCTCGGCAGTTTGGGACACACAGAGCACCCTGTGAAGAACGCTTGAATCAAGTATGTACTAGGTCGCTTTGGACTTGGATAGAAAGCACAGATACTTACGCTCCGTGTCAACCTGGAGCCGGTGCCTGACGGGACTAGCCTTGTTTTCGCACCTTGAAGAATCCTCTATTGCGCCCTGAATCTCCCTGGGAAACACTGCTGTCGCCGGGCCTCTTCTCACGGCAGGCATGGCTGTGAGAGGGAGAAGACGGTTTCACACGGAACCGGGGTACTGCAGTTTCTCGGTCAGAGCTCATCCTGTCCTGTTGTATAGCTAAGGGGAAACTCCAAGTGAGGCCTAGCTTCGAAGGAGCACCCTGATACGCCACGCAGCAGGGTAGGAGTGCAGCAGCTTCCGTGAGGCCTTAGTTCTCTCTTCTGCTTCACTTGAAGGGTTGGAAGCTCTTCAGGACTCCTAGACTCCTCCCGGCAGCATCCGTTTCCATACAATGACACTGAATACCCGGAGGCTCTCCTGAGTTGAAGAGCAACATTCAGACCAGGAGACAGGAATACTCGTGTGTGTGCGCAGTGAAGGGCATCAGCTTGCACACTGTCTCGGGGGAGCTAGATTTCCTCAGCACACCAACAGCCTCAGGAACACTGCGGTAGCCTGTGCAGCAGGCCATGGAAGGCTGCGTCATTACTGTAGTCGGAGCTGCACTGAGCAAAACGTCTTGCTCACAGTTCCTTCTAGGACCTCATCCCTGAAGTCAACCTACCTCAAGGAGTAAGTCGGCTTGCCGTCCAAGTGCCTCTAGAGCACAGTGTCTAGGGTAACGCTGCAGGCATTTGGAAGATGCACGTGAGCCTAGGACACCTAAGGCATTCTTTCATTTAAGCAGTTCGCTACACGCAGAGCACCCTGCATAGAGAAGGTGATCCTCGAAGGACCCAGCGAGCAGCCAGGTCTCTTTGGAATTGTTAGAAAGCGCAGATGCTTCTTCTGCATGGAAACCTGGAAAAGGCAGCCCTCTGAGGCAAGCCTGGTCTTCCCGGCTTGAAAGCTCCAGTCATGCGGCCTTGCAGCTTCGTGAACAACGCTTTGGTTGCTGGGCTTGTACTCAGTGCAGGCATGGCTCTGGAAGAAACTGAGTTTTCTCGAAAGGAAGAGGGTGCTTTCAGGCCCCGGGCGGGAGCATATCCTGCCGTGCTCTAGAGCGAAGGGCGATCCCAAGGTGGGCCGTAGCCTCTACCTAAGGCTCTGATTTGCCATCCAGAAGGGTAGTTTTGCGGCCTTTTCCTTGAGGCCTTGGTCGCCCTCCTGCCCTCGTGTAACGGTACTAATCCTGTCAGGACTCCTCGCCCCCTCGCGTCAGCACCCGTTCCCCTACGAGAACTCTGAGTACCCTCAGGCTCCCCTGGGCCTGCTGGGCCACACTCAGACACGTAGGCCCTTCAGGGTGCCCCTGGCTAGGCCGAGTGAAGCGTAACGCACTGCACTCTCTCCTGGGGGGGAGCTAGATATCTTCGGCTCAGCAACGGCTTCAGGAACACGGTTCTCGCAAGTCCAGCATACCATGCAAGTCGGCCTCGTTGCCCTAGTCTGAGCTACACTGGGAGAAACTCTCTGCTTACATGCCCTTCTAGGAACTCATACCTGAAATCACCGTATCTCAGGGGGAAAGGCGGCTTGCCTTCCAACGTCCACTAAAGCACAGGTCTCTGTGGAACACTTCAGGCTTTCAGTAGATGCAAGGGACCCTAGCAGACCAAAGGCATTCCTTGGTCTCGGCAGTTTGGGACACACAGAGCACCCTGTGAAGAACGCTTGAATCAAGTATGTACTAGGTCGCTTTGGACTTGGATAGAAAGCACAGATACTTACGCTCCGTGTCAACCTGGAGCCGGTGCCTGACGGGACTAGCCTTGTTTTCGCACCTTGAAGAATCCTCTATTGCGCCCTGAATCTCCCTGGGAAACACTGCTGTCGCCGGGCCTCTTCTCACGGCAGGCATGGCTGTGAGAGGGAGAAGACGGTTTCACACGGAACCGGGGTACTGCAGTTTCTCGGTCAGAGCTCATCCTGTCCTGTTGTATAGCTAAGGGGAAACTCCAAGTGAGGCCTAGCTTCGAAGGAGCACCCTGATACGCCACGCAGCAGGGTAGGAGTGCAGCAGCTTCCGTGAGGCCTTAGTTCTCTCTTCTGCTTCACTTGAAGTGTTGGAAGCTCTTCAGGACTCCTAGACTCCTCCCGGCAGCATCCGTTTCCATACAATGACACTGAGTACCCCGAGGCTCTCCTGAGTTGAAGAGCAACATTCAGACCAGGAGACAGGAATACTCGTGTGTGTGCCGAGTGAAGGGCATCAGCTTGCACACTGCCTCGGGGTAGCTAGATTTCCTCAGCACACCAACAGCCTCAGGAACACTGCGGTAGCCTGTGCAGCAGGCCATGGAAGGCTGCGTCATTACTGTAGTCGGAGCTGCACTGAGCAAAACGTCTTGCTCACAGTTCCTTCTAGGACCTCATCCCTGAGGTCAACCTACCTCAAGGAATAAGTCGGCTTGCCGTCCAAGTGCCTCTAGAGCACAGTGTCTAGGGTAACGCTGCAGGCATTTGGAAGATGCACGTGAGCCTACGACACCTAAGGCATTCTTTCATTTAAGCAGTTCGCTACACGCAGAGCACCCTGCATAGAGAAGGTGATCCTCGAAGGACCCAGCGAGCAGCCAGGTCTCTTTGGAATTGTTAGAAAGCGCAGATGCTTCTTCTGCATGGAAACCTGGAAAAGGCAGCCCTCTGAGGCAAGCCTGGTCTTCCCGGCTTGAAAGCTCCAGTCATGCGGCCTTGCAGCTTCCTGAACAACGCTTTGGTTGCTGGGCTTGTACTCAGTGCAGGCATGGCTCTGGAAGAAACTGAGTTTTCTCGAAAGGAAGAGGGTGCTTTCAGGCCTCGGGCGGGAGCTTATCCTGCCCTGCTCTAGAGCGAAGGGGGATCCCAAGGTGGGCCGTAGCCTCTACCTAAGGCTCTGATTTGCCATCCAGAAGGGTAGTTTTGCGGCCTTTTCCTTGAGGCCTTGGTCGCCCTCCTGCCCTCGTGTAACGGTACTAATCCTGTCAGGACTCCTGGCCCCCTCGCGTCAGCACCCGTTTCCCTACGAGAACTCTGAGTACCCTCAGGCTCCCCTGGGCCTGCTGGGCCACACTCAGACACGTAGGCCCTTCAGGGTGCCCCTGGCTAGGCCGAGTGAAGCGTAACGCACTGCACTCTCTCCTGGGGGGGAGCTAGATATCTTCGGCTCAGCAACGGCTTCAGGAACACGGTTCTCGCAAGTCCAGCATACCATGCAAGTCGGCCTCGTTGCCCTAGTCTGAGCTACACTGGGAGAAACTCTCTGCTTACATGCCCTTCTAGGAACTCATACCTGAAATCACCGTATCTCAGGGGGAAAGGCGGCTTGCCTTCCAACTTCCACTAAAGCACAGGTCTCTGTGGAACACTTCAGGCTTTCAGTAGATGCAAGGGACCCTAGGAGACCAAAGGCATTCCTTGGTCTCGGCAGTTTGGGACACACAGAGCACCCTGTGAAGAACGCTTGAATCAAGTATGTACTAGGTCGCTTTGGACTTGGATAGAAAGCACAGATACTTACGCTCCGTGTCAACCTGGAGCCGGTGCCTGACGGGACTAGCCTTGTTTTCGCACCTTGAAGAATCCTCTATTGCGCCCTGAATCTCCCTGGGAAACACTGCTGTCGCCGGGCCTCTTCTCACGGCAGGCATGGCTGTGAGAGGGAGAAGACGGTTTCACACGGAACCGGGGTACTGCAGTTTCTCGGTCAGAGCTCATCCTGTCCTGTTGTATAGCTAAGGGGAAACTCCAAGTGAGGCCTAGCTTCGAAGGAGCACCCTGATACGCCACGCAGCAGGGTAGGAGTGCAGCAGCTTCCGTGAGGCCTTAGTTCTCTCTTCTGCTTCACTTGAAGGGTTGGAAGCTCTTCAGGACTCCTAGACTCCTCCCGGCAGCATCCGTTTCCATACAATGACACTGAATACCCGGAGGCTCTCCTGAGTTGAAGAGCAACATTCAGACCAGGAGACACTTAGGGATACTCGTGTGTGTGCCAAGTGAAGGGCAGCAGCTTGCACACTGCCTCGGGGGAGCTAGATTTCCTCAGCACACCAACAGCCTCAGGAACACTGCGGTAGCCTGTGCAGCAGGCCATGGAAGGCTGCGTCATTACTGTAGTCGGAGCTGCACTGAGCAAAACGTCTTGCTCACAGTTCCTTCTAGTACCTCATCCCTGAAGTCAACCTACCTCAAGGAGTAAGTCGGCTTGCCGTCCAAGTGCCTCTAGAGCACAGTGTCTAGGGTAACGCTGCAGGCATTTGGAAGACGCACGTGAGCCTAGGACACCTAAGGCATTCTTTCATTTATGCAGTTCGCTACACGCAGAGCACCCTGCATAGAGAAGGTGATCCTCGAAGGACCCAGCGAACAGCCAGGTCTCTTTGGAATTGTTAGAAAGCGCAGATGCTTCTTCTGCATGGAAACCTGGAAAAGGCAGCCCTCTGAGGCAAGCCTGGTCTTCCCGGCTTGAAAGCTCCAGTCATGCGGCCTTGCAGCTTCGTGAACAACGCTTTGGTTGCTGGGCTTGTACTCAGTGCAGGCATGGCTCTGGAAGAAACTGAGTTTTCTCGAAAGGAAGAGGGTGCTTTCAGGCCCCGGGCGGGAGCATATCCTGCCCTGCTCTAGAGCGAAGGGCGATCCCAAGGTGGGCCGTAGCCTCTACCTAAGGCTCTGATTTGCCATCCAGAAGGGTAGTTTTGCGGCCTTTTCCTTGAGGCCTTGGTCGCCCTCCTGCCCTCGTGTAACGGTACTAATCCTGTCAGGACTCCTCGCCCCCTCGCGTCAGCACCCGTTCCCCTACGAGAACTCTGAGTACCCTCAGGCTCCCCTGGGCCTGCTGGGCCACACTCAGACATGTAGGCCCTTCAGGGTGCCCCTGGCTAGGCCGAGTGAAGCGTAACGCACTGCACTCTCTCCTGGGGGGGAGCTAGATATCTTCGGCTCAGCAACGGCTTCAGGAACACGGTTCTCGCAAGTCCAGCATACCATGCAAGTCGGCCTCGTTGCCCTAGTCTGAGCTACACTGGGAGAAACTCTCTGCTTACATGCCCTTCTAGGAACTCATACCTGAAATCACCGTATCTCAGGGGGAAAGGCGGCTTGCCTTCCAACGTCCACTAAAGCACAGGGCTCTGTGGAACACTTCAGGCTTTCAGTAGATGCAAGGTACCCTAGCAGACCAAAGGCATTCCTTGGTCTCGGCAGTTTGGGACACACAGAGCACCCTGTGAAGAACGCTTGAATCAAGTATGTACTAGGTCGCTTTGGACTTGGATAGAAAGCACAGATACTTACGCTCCGTGTCAACCTGGAGCCGGTGCCTGACGGGACTAGCCTTGTTTTCGCACCTTGAAGAATCCTCTATTGCGCCCTGAATCTCCCTGGGAAACACTGCTGTCGCCGGGCCTCTTCTCACGGCAGGCATGGCTGTGAGAGGGAGAAGACGGTTTCACACGGAACCGGGGTACTGCAGTTTCTCGGTCAGAGCTCATCCTGTCCTGTTGTATAGCTAAGGGGAAACTCCAAGTGAGGCCTAGCTTCGAAGGAGCACCCTGATACGCCACGCAGCAGGGTAGGAGTGCAGCAGCTTCCGTGAGGCCTTAGTTCTCTCTTCTGCTTCACTTGAAGGGTTGGAAGCTCTTCAGGACTCCTAGACTCCTCCCGGCAGCATCCGTTTCCATACAATGACACTGAGTACCCCGAGGCTCTCCTGAGTTGAAGAGCAACATTCAGACCAGGAGACAGGAATACTCGTGTGTGTGCCGAGTGAAGGGCATCAGCTTGCACACTGCCTCGGGGTAGCTAGATTTCCTCAGCACACCAACAGCCTCAGGAACACTGCGGTAGCCTGTGCAGCAGGCCATGGAAGGCTGCGTCATTACTGTAGTCGGAGCTGCACTGAGCAAAACGTCTTGCTCACAGTTCCTTCTAGGACCTCATCCCTGAAGTCAACCTACCTCAAGGAATAAGTCGGCTTGCCGTCCAAGTGCCTCTAGAGCACAGTGTCTAGGGTAACGCTGCAGGCATTTGGAAGATGCACGTGAGCCTACGACACCTAAGGCATTCTTTCATTTAAGCAGTTCGCTACACGCAGAGGACCCTGCATAGAGAAGGTGATCCTCGAAGGACCCAGCGAGCAGCCAGGTCTCTTTGGACTTGTTAGAAAGCGCAGATGCTTCTTCTGCATGGAAACCTGTAAAGGGCAGCCCTCTGAGGCAAGCCTGGTCTTCCCGGCTTGAAAGCTCCAGTCATGCGGCCTTGCAGCTTCCTGAACAACGCTTTGGTTGCTGGGCTTGTACTCAGTGCAGGCATGGCTCTGGAAGAAACTGAGTTTTCTCGAAAGGAAGAGGGTGCTTTCAGGCCCCGGGCAGGAGCTTATCCTGCCTTGCTCTAGAGCGAAGGGGGATCCCAAGGTGGGCCGTAGCCTCTACCTAAGGCTCTGATTTGCCATCCAGAAGGGTAGTTTTGCGGCCTTTTCCTTGAGGCCTTGGTCACCCTCCTGCCCTCGTGTAACGGTACTAATCCTGTCAGGACTCCTGGCCCCCTCGCGTCAGCACCCGTTTCCCTACGAGAACTCTGAGTACCCTCAGGCTCCCCTGGGCCTGCTGGGCCACACTCAGACACGTAGGCCCTTCAGGGTGCCCCTGGCTAGGCCGAGTGAAGCGTAACGCACTGCACTCTCTCCTGGGGGGGAGCTAGATATCTTCGGCTCACCAACGGCTTCAGGAACACGGTTCTCGCAAGTCCAGCATACCATGCAAGTCGGCCTCGTTGCCCTAGTCTGAGCTACACTGGGAGAAACTCTCTGCTTACATGCCCTTCTAGGAACTCATACCTGAAATCACCGTATCTCAGGGGGAAAGGCGGCTTGCCTTCCAAATTCCACTAAAGCACAGGTCTCTGTGGAACGCTTCAGGCTTTCAGTAGATGCAAGGGACCCTAGGAGACCAAAGGCATTCCTTGGTCTCGGCAGTTTGGTACACACAGAGCACCCTGTGAAGAACGCTTGAATCAAGTATGTACAAGGTCGCTTTGGACTTGGATAGAAAGCACAGATACTTACGCACCGTGTCAACCTGGAGCCGGTGCCTGACGGGACTAGCCTTGTTTTCGCACCTTGAAGAATCCTCTATTGCTCCCTGGGAAACACTGCTGTCGCCGGGCCTCTTCTCACGGCAGGCATGGCTGTGAGAGGGAGAAGACGGTTTCACACGGAACCGGGGTACTGCAGTTTCTCGGTCAGAGCTCATCCTGTCCTGTTGTATAGCTAAGGGGAAACTCCAAGTGAGGCCTAGCTTCGAAGGAGCACCCTGATACGCCACGCAGCAGGGTAGGAGTGCAGCAGCTTCCGTGAGGCCTTAGTTCTCTCTTCTGCTTCACTTGAAGGGTTGGAAGCTCTTCAGGACTCCTAGACTCCTCCCGGCAGCATCCGTTTCCATACAATGACACTGAATACCCGGAGGCTCTCCTGAGTTGAAGAGCAACATTCAGACCAGGAGACAGGAATACTCGTGTGTGTGCCGAGTGAAGGGCATCAGCTTGCACACTGTCTCGGGGGAGCTAGATTTCCTCAGCACACCAACAGCCTCAGGAACACTGCGGTAGCCTGTGCAGCAGGCCATGGAAGGCTGCGTCATTACTGTAGTCGGAGCTGCACTGAGCAAAACGTCTTGCTCACAGTTCCTTCTAGGACCTCATCCCTGAAGTCAACCTACCTCAAGGAGTAAGTCGGCTTGCCGTCCAAGTGCCTCTAGAGCACAGTGTCTAGGGTAACGCTGCAGGCATTTATAAGATGCACGTGAACCTAGGACACCTAAGGCATTCTTTCATTTAAGCAGTTCGCTACACGCAGAGCACCCTGCATAGAGAAGGTGATCCTCGAAGGACCCAGCGAACAGCCAGGTCTCTTTGGAATTGTTAGAAAGCGCAGATGCTTCTTCTGCATGGAAACCTGGAAAAGGCAGCCCTCTGAGGCAAGCCTGGTCTTCCCGGCTTGAAAGCTCCAGTCATGCGGCCTTGCAGCTTCCTGAACAACGCTTTGGTTGCTGGGTTTGTACTCAGTGCAGGCATGGCTCTGGAAGAAACTGAGTTTTCTCGAAAGGAAGAGGGTGCTTTCAGGCCCCGGGCGGGAGCTTATCCTGCCCTGCTCTAGAGCGAAGGGGGATCCCAAGGTGGGCCGTAGCCTCTACCTAGGGCTCTGATTTGCCATCCAGAAGGGTAGTTTTGCGGCCTTTTCCTTGAGGCCTTGGTCGCCCTCCTGCCCTCGTGTAACGGTACTAATCCTGTCAGGACTCCTGGCCCCCTCGCGTCAGCACCCGTTTCCCTACGAGAACTCTGAGTACCCTCAGGCTCCCCTGGGCCTGCTGGGCCACACTCAGACACGTAGGCCCTTCAGGGTGCCCCTGGCTAGGCCGAGTGAAGCGTAACGCACTGCACTCTCTCCTGGGGGGGAGCTAGATATCTTCGGCTCAGCAACGGCTTCAGGAACACGGTTCTCGCAAGTCCAGCATACCATGCAAGTCGGCCTCGTTGCCCTAGTCTGAGCTACACTGGGAGAAACTCTCTGCTTACATGCCCTTCTAGGAACTCATACCTGAAATCACCGTATCTCAGGGGGAAAGGCGGCTTGCCTTCCAACTTCCACTAAAGCACAGGTCTCTGTGGAACACTTCAGGCTTTCAGTAGATGCAAGGGACCCTAGGAGACCAAAGGCATTCCTTGGTCTCGGCAGTTTGGGACACACAGAGCACCCTGTGAAGAACGCTTGAATCAAGTATGTACTAGGTCGCTTTGGACTTGGATAGAAAGCACAGATACTTACGCTCCGTGTCAACCTGGAGCCGGTGCCTGACGGGACTAGCCTTGTTTTCGCACCTTGAAGAATCCTCTATTGCGCCCTGAATCTCCCTGGGAAACACTGCTGTCGCCGGGCCTCTTCTCACGGCAGGCATGGCTGTGAGAGGGAGAAGACGGTTTCACACGGAACCGGGGTACTGCAGTTTCTCGGTCAGAGCTCATCCTGTCCTGTTGTATAGCTAAGGGGAAACTCCAAGTGAGGCCTAGCTTCGAAGGAGCACCCTGATACGCCACGCAGCAGGGTAGGAGTGCAGCAGCTTCCGTGAGGCCTTAGTTCTCTCTTCTGCTTCACTTGAAGGGTTGGAAGCTCTTCAGGACTCCTAGACTCCTCCCGGCAGCATCCGTTTCCATACAATGACACTGAGTACCCCGAGGCTCTCCTGAGTTGAAGAGCAACATTCAGACCAGGAGACACTTAGGGATACTCGTGTGTGTGCCAAGTGAAGGGCAGCAGCTTGCACACTGCCTCGGGGGAGCTAGATTTCCTCAGCACACCAACAGCCTCAGGAACACTGCGGTAGCCTGTGCAGCAGGCCATGGAAGGCTGCGTCATTACTGTAGTCGGAGCTGCACTGAGCAAAACGTCTTGCTCACAGTTCCTTCTAGGACCTCATCCCTGAAGTCAACCTACCTCAAGGAGTAAGTCGGCTTGCCGACCAACTGCCTCTAGAGCACAGTGTCTAGGGTAACGCTGCAGGCATTTGGAAGATGCACGTGAGCCTACGACACCTAAGGCATTCTTTCATTTAAGCAGTTCGCTACACGCAGAGGACCCTGCATAGAGAAGGTGATCCTCGAAGGACCCAGCGAGCAGCCAGGTCTCTTTGGACTTGTTAGAAAGCGCAGATGCTTCTTCTGCATGGAAACCTGTAAAGGGCAGCCCTCTGAGGCAAGCCTGGTCTTCCCGGCTTGAAAGCTCCAGTCATGCGGCCTTGCAGCTTCCTGAACAACGCTTTGGTTGCTGGGCTTGTACTCAGTGCAGGCATGGCTCTGGAAGAAACTGAGTTTTCTCGAAAGGAAGAGGGTGCTTTCAGGCCCCGGGCAGGAGCTTATCCTGCCTTGCTCTAGAGCGAAGGGGGATCCCAAGGTGGGCCGTAGCCTCTACCTAAGGCTCTGATTTGCCATCCAGAAGGGTAGTTTTGCGGCCTTTTCCTTGAGGCCTTGGTCACCCTCCTGCCCTCGTGTAACGGTACTAATCCTGTCAGGACTCCTGGCCCCCTCGCGTCAGCACCCGTTTCCCTACGAGAACTCTGAGTACCCTCAGGCTCCCCTGGGCCTGCTGGGCCACACTCAGACACGTAGGCCCTTCAGGGTGCCCCTGGCTAGGCCGAGTGAAGCGTAACGCACTGCACTCTCTCCTGGGGGGGAGCTAGATATCTTCGGCTCACCAACGGCTTCAGGAACACGGTTCTCGCAAGTCCAGCATACCATGCAAGTCGGCCTCGTTGCCCTAGTCTGAGCTACACTGGGAGAAACTCTCTGCTTACATGCCCTTCTAGGAACTCATACCTGAAATCACCGTATCTCAGGGGGAAAGGCGGCTTGCCTTCCAAATTCCACTAAAGCACAGGTCTCTGTGGAACGCTTCAGGCTTTCAGTAGATGCAAGGGACCCTAGGAGACCAAAGGCATTCCTTGGTCTCGGCAGTTTGGTACACACAGAGCACCCTGTGAAGAACGCTTGAATCAAGTATGTACAAGGTCGCTTTGGACTTGGATAGAAAGCACAGATACTTACGCACCGTGTCAACCTGGAGCCGGTGCCTGACGGGACTAGCCTTGTTTTCGCACCTTGAAGAATCCTCTATTGCTCCCTGGGAAACACTGCTGTCGCCGGGCCTCTTCTCACGGCAGGCATGGCTGTGAGAGGGAGAAGACGGTTTCACACGGAACCGGGGTACTGCAGTTTCTCGGTCAGAGCTCATCCTGTCCTGTTGTATAGCTAAGGGGAAACTCCAAGTGAGGCCTAGCTTCGAAGGAGCACCCTGATACGCCACGCAGCAGGGTAGGAGTGCAGCAGCTTCCGTGAGGCCTTAGTTCTCTCTTCTGCTTCTCTTGAAGGGTTGGAAGCTCTTCAGCACTCCTAGACTCCTCCCGGCAGCATCCGTTTCCGTACAATGACACTGAGTACCCCGAGGCTCTCCTGAGTTGAAGAGCAACATTCAGACCAGGAGACACTTAGGGATACTCGTGTGTGTGCCGAGTGAAGGGCATCAGCTTGCACACTGCCTCGGGGGAGCTAGATTTCCTCAGCACACCAACAGCCTCAGGAACACTGCGGTAGCCTGTGCAGCAGGCCATGGAAGGCTGCGTCATTACTGTAGTCGGAGCTGCACTGAGCAAAACGTCTTGCTCACAGTTCCTTCTAGGACCTCATCCCTGAAGTCAACCTACCTCAAGGAGTAAGTCGGCTTGCCGTCCAAGTGCCTCTAGAGCACAGTGTCTAGGGTAACGCTGCAGGCATTTGGAAGATGCACGTGAGCCTAGGACACCTAAGGCATTCTTTCATTTAAGCAGTTCGCTACACGCAGAGCACCCTGCATAGAGAAGGTGAACCTCGAAGGACCCAGCGAACAGCCAGGTCTCTTTGGAATTGTTAGAAAGCGCAGATGCTTCTTCTGCATGGAAACCTGGAAAAGGCAGCCCTCTGAGGCAAGCCTGGTCTTCCCGGCTTGAAAGCTCCAGTCATGCGGCCTTGCAGCTTCCGGAACAACGCTTTGGTTGCTGGACTCGTACTCAGTGCAGGCATGGCTCTGGAAGAAACTGAGTTTTCTCGAAAGGAAGAGGGTGCTTTCAGGCCCCGGGCGGGAGCTTATCCTGCCCTGCTCTAGAGCGAAGGGGGATCCCAAGGTGGGCCGTAGCCTCTACCTAAGGCTCTGATTTGCCATCCAGAAGGGTAGTTTTGCGGCCTTTTCCTTGAGGCCTTGGTCGCCCTCCTGCCCTCGTGTAACGGTACTAATCCTGTCAGGACTCCTGGCCCCCTCGCGTCAGCACCCGTTTCCCTACGAGAACTCTGAGTACCCTCAGGCTCCCCTGGGCCTGCTGGGCCACACTCAGACACGTAGGCCCTTCAGGGTGCCCCTGGCTAGGCCGAGTGAAGCGTAACGCACTGCACTCTCTCCTGGGGGGGAGCTAGATATCTTCGGCTCAGCAACGGCTTCAGGAACACGGTTCTCGCAAGTCCAGCATACCATGCAAGTCGGCCTCGTTGCCCTAGTCTGAGCTACACTGGGAGAAACTCTCTGCTTACATGCCCTTCTAGGAACTCATACCTGAAATCACCGTATCTCAGGGGGAAAGGCGGCTTGCCTTCCAACTTCCACTAAAGCACAGGTCTCTGTGGAACACTTCAGGCTTTCAGTAGATGCAAGGGACCCTAGGAGACCAAAGGCATTCCTTGGTCTCGGCAGTTTGGGACACACAGAGCACCCTGTGAAGAACGCTTGAATCAAGTATGTACTAGGTCGCTTTGGACTTGGATAGAAAGCACAGATACTTACGCTCCGTGTCAACCTGGAGCCGGTGCCTGACGGGACTAGCCTTGTTTTCGCACCTTGAAGAATCCTCTATTGCGCCCTGAATCTCCCTGGGAAACACTGCTGTCGCCGGGCCTCTTCTCACGGCAGGCATGGCTGTGAGAGGGAGAAGACGGTTTCACACGGAACCGGGGTACTGCAGTTTCTCGGTCAGAGCTCATCCTGTCCTGTTGTATAGCTAAGGGGAAACTCCAAGTGAGGCCTAGCTTCGAAGGAGCACCCTGATACGCCACGCAGCAGGGTAGGAGTGCAGCAGCTTCCGTGAGGCCTTAGTTCTCTCTTCTGCTTCACTTGAAGGGTTGGAAGCTCTTCAGGACTCCTAGACTCCTCCCGGCAGCATCCGTTTCCATACAATGACACTGAATACCCGGAGGCTCTCCTGAGTTGAAGAGCAACATTCAGACCAGGAGACAGGAATACTCGTGTGTGTGCGCAGTGAAGGGCATCAGCTTGCACACTGTCTCGGGGGAGCTAGATTTCCTCAGCACACCAACAGCCTCAGGAACACTGCGGTAGCCTGTGCAGCAGGCCATGGAAGGCTGCGTCATTACTGTAGTCGGAGCTGCACTGAGCAAAACGTCTTGCTCACAGTTCCTTCTAGGACCTCATCCCTGAAGTCAACCTACCTCAAGGAGTAAGTCGGCTTGCCGTCCAAGTGCCTCTAGAGCACAGTGTCTAGGGTAACGCTGCAGGCATTTGGAAGATGCACGTGAGCCTAGGACACCTAAGGCATTCTTTCATTTAAGCAGTTCGCTACACGCAGAGCACCCTGCATAGAGAAGGTGATCCTCGAAGGACCCAGCGAGCAGCCAGGTCTCTTTGGAATTGTTAGAAAGCGCAGATGCTTCTTCTGCATGGAAACCTGGAAAAGGCAGCCCTCTGAGGCAAGCCTGGTCTTCCCGGCTTGAAAGCTCCAGTCATGCGGCCTTGCAGCTTCGTGAACAACGCTTTGGTTGCTGGGCTTGTACTCAGTGCAGGCATGGCTCTGGAAGAAACTGAGTTTTCTCGAAAGGAAGAGGGTGCTTTCAGGCCCCGGGCGGGAGCATATCATGCCCTGCTCTAGAGCGAAGGGCGATCCCAAGGTGGGCCGTAGCCTCTACCTAAGGCTCTGATTTGCCATCCAGAAGGGTAGTTTTGCGGCCTTTTCCTTGAGGCCTTGGTCGCCCTCCTGCCCTCGTGTAACGGTACTAATCCTGTCAGGACTCCTCGCCCCCTCGCGTCAGCACCCGTTCCCCTACGAGAACTCTGAGTACCCTCAGGCTCCCCTGGGCCTGCTGGGCCACACTCAGACACGTAGGCCCTTCAGGGTGCCCCTGGCTAGGCCGAGTGAAGCGTAACGCACTGCACTCTCTCCTGGGGGGGAGCTAGATATCTTCGGCTCAGCAACGGCTTCAGGAACACGGTTCTCGCAAGTCCAGCATACCATGCAAGTCGGCCTCGTTGCCCTAGTCTGAGCTACACTGGGAGAAACTCTCTGCTTACATGCCCTTCTAGGAACTCATACCTGAAATCACCGTATCTCAGGGGGAAAGGCGGCTTGCCTTCCAACGTCCACTAAAGCACAGGTCTCTGTGGAACACTTCAGGCTTTCAGTAGATGCAAGGGACCCTAGCAGACCAAAGGCATTCCTTGGTCTCGGCAGTTTGGGACACACAGAGCACCCTGTGAAGAACGCTTGAATCAAGTATGTACTAGGTCGCTTTGGACTTGGATAGAAAGCACAGATACTTACGCTCCGTGTCAACCTGGAGCCGGTGCCTGACGGGACTAGCCTTGTTTTCGCACCTTGAAGAATCCTCTATTGCGCCCTGAATCTCCCTGGGAAACACTGCTGTCGCCGGGCCTCTTCTCACGGCAGGCATGGCTGTGAGAGGGAGAAGACGGTTTCACACGGAACCGGGGTACTGCAGTTTCTCGGTCAGAGCTCATCCTGTCCTGTTGTATAGCTAAGGGGAAACTCCAAGTGAGGCCTAGCTTCGAAGGAGCACCCTGATACGCCACGCAGCAGGGTAGGAGTGCAGCAGCTTCCGTGAGGCCTTAGTTCTCTCTTCTGCTTCACTTGAAGTGTTGGAAGCTCTTCAGGACTCCTAGACTCCTCCCGGCAGCATCCGTTTCCATACAATGACACTGAGTACCCCGAGGCTCTCCTGAGTTGAAGAGCAACATTCAGACCAGGAGACAGGAATACTCGTGTGTGTGCCGAGTGAAGGGCATCAGCTTGCACACTGCCTCGGGGTAGCTAGATTTCCTCAGCACACCAACAGCCTCAGGAACACTGCGGTAGCCTGTGCAGCAGGCCATGGAAGGCTGCGTCATTACTGTAGTCGGAGCTGCACTGAGCAAAACGTCTTGCTCACAGTTCCTTCTAGGACCTCATCCCTGAGGTCAACCTACCTCAAGGAATAAGTCGGCTTGCCGTCCAAGTGCCTCTAGAGCACAGTGTCTAGGGTAACGCTGCAGGCATTTGGAAGATGCACGTGAGCCTACGACACCTAAGGCATTCTTTCATTTAAGCAGTTCGCTACACGCAGAGCACCCTGCATAGAGAAGGTGATCCTCGAAGGACCCAGCGAGCAGCCAGGTCTCTTTGGAATTGTTAGAAAGCGCAGATGCTTCTTCTGCATGGAAACCTGGAAAAGGCAGCCCTCTGAGGCAAGCCTGGTCTTCCCGGCTTGAAAGCTCCAGTCATGCGGCCTTGCAGCTTCCTGAACAACGCTTTGGTTGCTGGGCTTGTACTCAGTGCAGGCATGGCTCTGGAAGAAACTGAGTTTTCTCGAAAGGAAGAGGGTGCTTTCAGGCCCCGGGCGGGAGCTTATCCTGCCCTGCTCTAGAGCGAAGGGGGATCCCAAGGTGGGCCGTAGCCTCTACCTAAGGCTCTGATTTGCCATCCAGAAGGGTAGTTTTGCGGCCTTTTCCTTGAGGCCTTGGTCGCCCTCCTGCCCTCGTGTAACGGTACTAATCCTGTCAGGACTCCTGGCCCCCTCGCGTCAGCACCCGTTTCCCTACGAGAACTCTGAGTACCCTCAGGCTCCCCTGGGCCTGCTGGGCCACACTCAGACACGTAGGCCCTTCAGGGTGCCCCTGGCTAGGCCGAGTGAAGCGTAACGCACTGCACTCTCTCCTGGGGGGGAGCTAGATATCTTCGGCTCAGCAACGGCTTCAGGAACACGGTTCTCGCAAGTCCAGCATACCATGCAAGTCGGCCTCGTTGCCCTAGTCTGAGCTACACTGGGAGAAACTCTCTGCTTACATGCCCTTCTAGGAACTCATACCTGAAATCACCGTATCTCAGGGGGAAAGGCGGCTTGCCTTCCAACTTCCACTAAAGCACAGGTCTCTGTGGAACACTTCAGGCTTTCAGTAGATGCAAGGGACCCTAGGAGACCAAAGGCATTCCTTGGTCTCGGCAGTTTGGGACACACAGAGCACCCTGTGAAGAACGCTTGAATCAAGTATGTACTAGGTCGCTTTGGACTTGGATAGAAAGCACAGATACTTACGCTCCGTGTCAACCTGGAGCCGGTGCCTGACGGGACTAGCCTTGTTTTCGCACCTTGAAGAATCCTCTATTGCGCCCTGAATCTCCCTGGGAAACACTGCTGTCGCCGGGCCTCTTCTCACGGCAGGCATGGCTGTGAGAGGGAGAAGACGGTTTCACACGGAACCGGGGTACTGCAGTTTCTCGGTCAGAGCTCATCCTGTCCTGTTGTATAGCTAAGGGGAAACTCCAAGTGAGGCCTAGCTTCGAAGGAGCACCCTGATACGCCACGCAGCAGGGTAGGAGTGCAGCAGCTTCCGTGAGGCCTTAGTTCTCTCTTCTGCTTCACTTGAAGGGTTGGAAGCTCTTCAGGACTCCTAGACTCCTCCCGGCAGCATCCGTTTCCATACAATGACACTGAATACCCGGAGGCTCTCCTGAGTTGAAGAGCAACATTCAGACCAGGAGACAGGAATACTCGTGTGTGTGCGCAGTGAAGGGCATCAGCTTGCACACTGTCTCGGGGGAGCTAGATTTCCTCAGCACACCAACAGCCTCAGGAACACTGCGGTAGCCTGTGCAGCAGGCCATGGAAGGCTGCGTCATTACTGTAGTCGGAGCTGCACTGAGCAAAACGTCTTGCTCACAGTTCCTTCTAGGACCTCATCCCTGAAGTCAACCTACCTCAAGGAGTAAGTCGGCTTGCCGTCCAAGTGCCTCTAGAGCACAGTGTCTAGGGTAACGCTGCAGGCATTTGGAAGATGCACGTGAGCCTAGGACACCTAAGGCATTCTTTCATTTAAGCAGTTCGCTACACGCAGAGCACCCTGCATAGAGAAGGTGATCCTCGAAGGACCCAGCGAGCAGCCAGGTCTCTTTGGAATTGTTAGAAAGCGCAGATGCTTCTTCTGCATGGAAACCTGGAAAAGGCAGCCCTCTGAGGCAAGCCTGGTCTTCCCGGCTTGAAAGCTCCAGTCATGCGGCCTTGCAGCTTCGTGAACAACGCTTTGGTTGCTGGGCTTGTACTCAGTGCAGGCATGGCTCTGGAAGAAACTGAGTTTTCTCGAAAGGAAGAGGGTGCTTTCAGGCCCCGGGCGGGAGCATATCATGCCCTGCTCTAGAGCGAAGGGCGATCCCAAGGTGGGCCGTAGCCTCTACCTAAGGCTCTGATTTGCCATCCAGAAGGGTAGTTTTGCGGCCTTTTCCTTGAGGCCTTGGTCGCCCTCCTGCCCTCGTGTAACGGTACTAATCCTGTCAGGACTCCTCGCCCCCTCGCGTCAGCACCCGTTCCCCTACGAGAACTCTGAGTACCCTCAGGCTCCCCTGGGCCTGCTGGGCCACACTCAGACACGTAGGCCCTTCAGGGTGCCCCTGGCTAGGCCGAGTGAAGCGTAACGCACTGCACTCTCTCCTGGGGGGGAGCTAGATATCTTCGGCTCAGCAACGGCTTCAGGAACACGGTTCTCGCAAGTCCAGCATACCATGCAAGTCGGCCTCGTTGCCCTAGTCTGAGCTACACTGGGAGAAACTCTCTGCTTACATGCCCTTCTAGGAACTCATACCTGAAATCACCGTATCTCAGGGGGAAAGGCGGCTTGCCTTCCAACGTCCACTAAAGCACAGGTCTCTGTGGAACACTTCAGGCTTTCAGTAGATGCAAGGGACCCTAGCAGACCAAAGGCATTCCTTGGTCTCGGCAGTTTGGGACACACAGAGCACCCTGTGAAGAACGCTTGAATCAAGTATGTACTAGGTCGCTTTGGACTTGGATAGAAAGCACAGATACTTACGCTCCGTGTCAACCTGGAGCCGGTGCCTGACGGGACTAGCCTTGTTTTCGCACCTTGAAGAATCCTCTATTGCGCCCTGAATCTCCCTGGGAAACACTGCTGTCGCCGGGCCTCTTCTCACGGCAGGCATGGCTGTGAGAGGGAGAAGACGGTTTCACACGGAACCGGGGTACTGCAGTTTCTCGGTCAGAGCTCATCCTGTCCTGTTGTATAGCTAAGGGGAAACTCCAAGTGAGGCCTAGCTTCGAAGGAGCACCCTGATACGCCACGCAGCAGGGTAGGAGTGCAGCAGCTTCCGTGAGGCCTTAGTTCTCTCTTCTGCTTCACTTGAAGTGTTGGAAGCTCTTCAGGACTCCTAGACTCCTCCCGGCAGCATCCGTTTCCATACAATGACACTGAGTACCCCGAGGCTCTCCTGAGTTGAAGAGCAACATTCAGACCAGGAGACAGGAATACTCGTGTGTGTGCCGAGTGAAGGGCATCAGCTTGCACACTGCCTCGGGGTAGCTAGATTTCCTCAGCACACCAACAGCCTCAGGAACACTGCGGTAGCCTGTGCAGCAGGCCATGGAAGGCTGCGTCATTACTGTAGTCGGAGCTGCACTGAGCAAAACGTCTTGCTCACAGTTCCTTCTAGGACCTCATCCCTGAGGTCAACCTACCTCAAGGAATAAGTCGGCTTGCCGTCCAAGTGCCTCTAGAGCACAGTGTCTAGGGTAACGCTGCAGGCATTTGGAAGATGCACGTGAGCCTACGACACCTAAGGCATTCTTTCATTTAAGCAGTTCGCTACACGCAGAGCACCCTGCATAGAGAAGGTGATCCTCGAAGGACCCAGCGAGCAGCCAGGTCTCTTTGGAATTGTTAGAAAGCGCAGATGCTTCTTCTGCATGGAAACCTGGAAAAGGCAGCCCTCTGAGGCAAGCCTGGTCTTCCCGGCTTGAAAGCTCCAGTCATGCGGCCTTGCAGCTTCCTGAACAACGCTTTGGTTGCTGGGCTTGTACTCAGTGCAGGCATGGCTCTGGAAGAAACTGAGTTTTCTCGAAAGGAAGAGGGTGCTTTCAGGCCTCGGGCGGGAGCTTATCCTGCCCTGCTCTAGAGCGAAGGGGGATCCCAAGGTGGGCCGTAGCCTCTACCTAAGGCTCTGATTTGCCATCCAGAAGGGTAGTTTTGCGGCCTTTTCCTTGAGGCCTTGGTCGCCCTCCTGCCCTCGTGTAACGGTACTAATCCTGTCAGGACTCCTGGCCCCCTCGCGTCAGCACCCGTTTCCCTACGAGAACTCTGAGTACCCTCAGGCTCCCCTGGGCCTGCTGGGCCACACTCAGACACGTAGGCCCTTCAGGGTGCCCCTGGCTAGGCCGAGTGAAGCGTAACGCACTGCACTCTCTCCTGGGGGGGAGCTAGATATCTTCGGCTCAGCAACGGCTTCAGGAACACGGTTCTCGCAAGTCCAGCATACCATGCAAGTCGGCCTCGTTGCCCTAGTCTGAGCTACACTGGGAGAAACTCTCTGCTTACATGCCCTTCTAGGAACTCATACCTGAAATCACCGTATCTCAGGGGGAAAGGCGGCTTGCCTTCCAACTTCCACTAAAGCACAGGTCTCTGTGGAACACTTCAGGCTTTCAGTAGATGCAAGGGACCCTAGGAGACCAAAGGCATTCCTTGGTCTCGGCAGTTTGGGACACACAGAGCACCCTGTGAAGAACGCTTGAATCAAGTATGTACTAGGTCGCTTTGGACTTGGATAGAAAGCACAGATACTTACGCTCCGTGTCAACCTGGAGCCGGTGCCTGACGGGACTAGCCTTGTTTTCGCACCTTGAAGAATCCTCTATTGCGCCCTGAATCTCCCTGGGAAACACTGCTGTCGCCGGGCCTCTTCTCACGGCAGGCATGGCTGTGAGAGGGAGAAGACGGTTTCACACGGAACCGGGGTACTGCAGTTTCTCGGTCAGAGCTCATCCTGTCCTGTTGTATAGCTAAGGGGAAACTCCAAGTGAGGCCTAGCTTCGAAGGAGCACCCTGATACGCCACGCAGCAGGGTAGGAGTGCAGCAGCTTCCGTGAGGCCTTAGTTCTCTCTTCTGCTTCACTTGAAGGGTTGGAAGCTCTTCAGGACTCCTAGACTCCTCCCGGCAGCATCCGTTTCCATACAATGACACTGAATACCCGGAGGCTCTCCTGAGTTGAAGAGCAACATTCAGACCAGGAGACAGGAATACTCGTGTGTGTGCCGAGTGAAGGGCATCAGCTTGCACACTGTCTCGGGGGAGCTAGATTTCCTCAGCACACCAACAGCCTCAGGAACACTGCGGTAGCCTGTGCAGCAGGCCATGGAAGGCTGCGTCATTACTGTAGTCGGAGCTGCACTGAGCAAAACGTCTTGCTCACAGTTCCTTCTAGGACCTCATCCCTGAAGTCAACCTACCTCAAGGAGTAAGTCGGCTTGCCGTCCAAGTGCCTCTAGAGCACAGTGTCTAGGGTAACGCTGCAGGCATTTGGAAGATGCACGTGAGCCTAGGACACCTAAGGCATTCTTTCATTTAAGCAGTTCGCTACACGCAGAGCACCCTGCATAGAGAAGGTGATCCTCGAAGGACCCAGCGAACAGCCAGGTCTCTTTGGAATTGTTAGAAAGCGCAGATGCTTCTTCTGCATGGAAACCTGGAAAAGGCAGCCCTCTGAGGCAAGCCTGGTCTTCCCGGCTTGAAAGCTCCAGTCATGCGGCCTTGCAGCTTCCTGAACAACGCTTTGGTTGCTGGGCTTGTACTCAGTGCAGGCATGGCTCTGGAAGAAACTGAGTTTTCTCGAAAGGAAGAGGGTGCTTTCAGGCCCCGGGCGGGAGCTTATCCTGCCCTGCTCTAGAGCGAAGGGGGATCCCAAGGTGGGCCGTAGCCTCTACCTAAGGCTCTGATTTGCCATCCAGAAGGGTAGTTTTGCGGCCTTTTCCTTGAGGCCTTGGTCGCCCTCCTGCCCTCGTGTAACGGTACTAATCCTGTCAGGACTCCTGGCCCCCTCGCGTCAGCACCCGTTTCCCTACGAGAACTCTGAGTACCCTCAGGCTCCCCTGGGCCTGCTGGGCCACACTCAGACACGTAGGCCCTTCAGGGTGCCCCTGGCTAGGCCGAGTGAAGCGTAACGCACTGCACTCTCTCCTGGGGGGGAGCTAGATATCTTCGGCTCAGCAACGGCTTCAGGAACACGGTTCTCGCAAGTCCAGCATACCATGCAAGTCGGCCTCGTTGCCCTAGTCTGAGCTACACTGGGAGAAACTCTCTGCTTACATGCCCTTCTAGGAACTCATACCTGAAATCACCGTATCTCAGGGGGAAAGGCGGCTTGCCTTCCAACTTCCACTAAAGCACAGGTCTCTGTGGAACACTTCAGGCTTTCAGTAGATGCAAGGGACCCTAGGAGACCAAAGGCATTCCTTGGTCTCGGCAGTTTGGGACACACAGAGCACCCTGTGAAGAACGCTTGAATCAAGTATGTACTAGGTCGCTTTGGACTTGGATAGAAAGCACAGATACTTACGCTCCGTGTCAACCTGGAGCCGGTGCCTGACGGGACTAGCCTTGTTTTCGCACCTTGAAGAATCCTCTATTGCGCCCTGAATCTCCCTGGGAAACACTGCTGTCGCCGGGCCTCTTCTCACGGCAGGCATGGCTGTGAGAGGGAGAAGACGGTTTCACACGGAACCGGGGTACTGCAGTTTCTCGGTCAGAGCTCATCCTGTCCTGTTGTATAGCTAAGGGGAAACTCCAAGTGAGGCCTAGCTTCGAAGGAGCACCCTGATACGCCACGCAGCAGGGTAGGAGTGCAGCAGCTTCCGTGAGGCCTTAGTTCTCTCTTCTGCTTCACTTGAAGTGTTGGAAGCTCTTCAGGACTCCTAGACTCCTCCCGGCAGCATCCGTTTCCATACAATGACACTGAGTACCCCGAGGCTCTCCTGAGTTGAAGAGCAACATTCAGACCAGGAGACACTTAGGGATACTCGTGTGTGTGCCGAGTGAAGGGCAGCAGCTTGCACAGTGCCTCGGGGGAGCTAGATTTCCTCAGCACACCAACAGCCTCAGGAACACTGCGGTAGCCTGTGCAGCAGGCCATGGAAGGCTGCGTCATTACTGTAGTCGGAGCTGCACTGAGCAAAACGTCTTGCTCACAGTTCCTTCTAGGACCTCATCCCTGAAGTCAACCTACCTCAAGGAGTAAGTCGGCTTGCCGTCCAAGTGCCTCTAGAGCACAGTGTCTAGGGTAACGCTGCAGGCATTTGGAAGATGCACGTGAGCCTAGGACACCTAAGGCATTCTTTCATTTAAGCAGTTCGCTACACGCAGAGCACCCTGCATAGAGAAGGTGATCCTCGAAGGACCCAGCGAACAGCCAGGTCTCTTTGGAATTGTTAGAAAGCGCAGATGCTTCTTCTGCATGGAAACCTGGAAAAGGCAGCCCTCTGAGGCAAGCCTGGTCTTCCCGGCTTGAAAGCTCCAGTCATGCGGCCTTGCAGCTTCCTGAACAACGCTTTGGTTGCTGGGCTTGTACTCAGTGCAGGCATGGCTCTGGAAGAAACTGAGTTTTCTCGAAAGGAAGAGGGTGCTTTCAGGCCCCGGGCGGGAGCTTATCCTGCCCTGCTCTAGAGCGAAGGGGGATCCCAAGGTGGGCCGTAGCCTCTACCTAAGGCTCTGATTTGCCATCCAGAAGGGTAGTTTTGCGGCCTTTTCCTTGAGGCCTTGGTCGCCCTCCTGCCCTCGTGTAACGGTACTAATCCTGTCAGGACTCCTGGCCCCCTCGCGTCAGCACCCGTTTCCCTACGAGAACTCTGAGTACCCTCAGGCTCCCCTGGGCCTGCTGGGCCACACTCAGACACGTAGGCCCTTCAGGGTGCCCCTGGCTAGGCCGAGTGAAGCGTAACGCACTGCACTCTCTCCTGGGGGGGAGCTAGATATCTTCGGCTCAGCAACGGCTTCAGGAACACGGTTCTCGCAAGTCCAGCATACCATGCAAGTCGGCCTCGTTGCCCTAGTCTGAGCTACACTGGGAGAAACTCTCTGCTTACATGCCCTTCTAGGAACTCATACCTGAAATCACCGTATCTCAGGGGGAAAGGCGGCTTGCCTTCCAACTTCCACTAAAGCACAGGTCTCTGTGGAACACTTCAGGCTTTCAGTAGATACAAGGGACCCTAGGAGACCAAAGGCATTCCTTGGTCTCGGCAGTTTGGGACACACAGAGCACCCTGTGAAGAACGCTTGAATCAAGTATGTACTAGGTCGCTTTGGACTTGGATAGAAAGCACAGATACTTACGCTCCGTGTCAACCTGGAGCCGGTGCCTGACGGGACTAGCCTTGTTTTCGCACCTTGAAGAATCCTCTATTGCGCCCTGAATCTCCCTGGGAAACACTGCTGTCGCCGGGCCTCTTCTCACGGCAGGCATGGCTGTGAGAGGGAGAAGACGGTTTCACACGGAACCGGGGTACTGCAGTTTCTCGGTCAGAGCTCATCCTGTCCTGTTGTATAGCTAAGGGGAAACTCCAAGTGAGGCCTAGCTTCGAAGGAGCACCCTGATACGCCACGCAGCAGGGTAGGAGTGCAGCAGCTTCCGTGAGGCCTTAGTTCTCTCTTCTGCTTCACTTGAAGGGTTGGAAGCTCTTCAGGACTCCTAGACTCCTCCCGGCAGCATCCGTTTCCATACAATGACACTGAATACCCGGAGGCTCTCCTGAGTTGAAGAGCAACATTCAGACCAGGAGACAGGAATACTCGTGTGTGTGCCGAGTGAAGGGCATCAGCTTGCACACTGTCTCGGGGGAGCTAGATTTCCTCAGCACACCAACAGCCTCAGGAACACTGCGGTAGCCTGTGCAGCAGGCCATGGAAGGCTGCGTCATTACTGTAGTCGGAGCTGCACTGAGCAAAACGTCTTGCTCACAGTTCCTTCTAGGACCTCATCCCTGAAGTCAACCTACCTCAAGGAGTAAGTCGGCTTGCCGTCCAAGTGCCTCTAGAGCACAGTGTCTAGGGTAACGCTGCAGGCATTTGGAAGATGCACGTGAGCCTAGGACACCTAAGGCATTCTTTCATTTAAGCAGTTCGCTACACGCAGAGCACCCTGCATAGAGAAGGTGATCCTCGAAGGACCCAGCGAACAGCCAGGTCTCTTTGGAATTGTTAGAAAGCGCAGATGCTTCTTCTGCATGGAAACCTGGAAAAGGCAGCCCTCTGAGGCAAGCCTGGTCTTCCCGGCTTGAAAGCTCCAGTCATGCGGCCTTGCAGCTTCCTGAACAACGCTTTGGTTGCTGGGCTTGTACTCAGTGCAGGCATGGCTCTGGAAGAAACTGAGTTTTCTCGAAAGGAAGAGGGTGCTTTCAGGCCCCGGGCGGGAGCTTATCCTGCCCTGCTCTAGAGCGAAGGGGGATCCCAAGGTGGGCCGTAGCCTCTACCTAAGGCTCTGATTTGCCATCCAGAAGGGTAGTTTTGCGGCCTTTTCCTTGAGGCCTTGGTCGCCCTCCTGCCCTCGTGTAACGGTACTAATCCTGTCAGGACTCCTGGCCCCCTCGCGTCAGCACCCGTTTCCCTACGAGAACTCTGAGTACCCTCAGGCTCCCCTGGGCCTGCTGGGCCACACTCAGACACGTAGGCCCTTCAGGGTGCCCCTGGCTAGGCCGAGTGAAGCGTAACGCACTGCACTCTCTCCTGGGGGGGAGCTAGATATCTTCGGCTCAGCAACGGCTTCAGGAACACGGTTCTCGCAAGTCCAGCATACCATGCAAGTCGGCCTCGTTGCCCTAGTCTGAGCTACACTGGGAGAAACTCTCTGCTTACATGCCCTTCTAGGAACTCATACCTGAAATCACCGTATCTCAGGGGGAAAGGCGGCTTGCCTTCCAACTTCCACTAAAGCACAGGTCTCTGTGGAACACTTCAGGCTTTCAGTAGATGCAAGGGACCCTAGGAGACCAAAGGCATTCCTTGGTCTCGGCAGTTTGGGACACACAGAGCACCCTGTGAAGAACGCTTGAATCAAGTATGTACTAGGTCGCTTTGGACTTGGATAGAAAGCACAGATACTTACGCTCCGTGTCAACCTGGAGCCGGTGCCTGACGGGACTAGCCTTGTTTTCGCACCTTGAAGAATCCTCTATTGCGCCCTGAATCTCCCTGGGAAACACTGCTGTCGCCGGGCCTCTTCTCACGGCAGGCATGGCTGTGAGAGGGAGAAGACGGTTTCACACGGAACCGGGGTACTGCAGTTTCTCGGTCAGAGCTCATCCTGTCCTGTTGTATAGCTAAGGGGAAACTCCAAGTGAGGCCTAGCTTCGAAGGAGCACCCTGATACGCCACGCAGCAGGGTAGGAGTGCAGCAGCTTCCGTGAGGCCTTAGTTCTCTCTTCTGCTTCACTTGAAGGGTTGGAAGCTCTTCAGGACTCCTAGACTCCTCCCGGCAGCATCCGTTTCCATACAATGACACTGAATACCCGGAGGCTCTCCTGAGTTGAAGAGCAACATTCAGACCAGGAGACAGGAATACTCGTGTGTGTGCCGAGTGAAGGGCATCAGCTTGCACACTGTCTCGGGGGAGCTAGATTTCCTCAGCACACCAACAGCCTCAGGAACACTGCGGTAGCCTGTGCAGCAGGCCATGGAAGGCTGCGTCATTACTGTAGTCGGAGCTGCACTGAGCAAAACGTCTTGCTCACAGTTCCTTCTAGGACCTCATCCCTGAAGTCAACCTACCTCAAGGAGTAAGTCGGCTTGCCGTCCAAGTGCCTCTAGAGCACAGTGTCTAGGGTAACGCTGCAGGCATTTGGAAGATGCACGTGAGCCTAGGACACCTAAGGCATTCTTTCATTTAAGCAGTTCGCTACACGCAGAGCACCCTGCATAGAGAAGGTGATCCTCGAAGGACCCAGCGAACAGCCAGGTCTCTTTGGAATTGTTAGAAAGCGCAGATGCTTCTTCTGCATGGAAACCTGGAAAAGGCAGCCCTCTGAGGCAAGCCTGGTCTTCCCGGCTTGAAAGCTCCAGTCATGCGGCCTTGCAGCTTCCTGAACAACGCTTTGGTTGCTGGGCTTGTACTCAGTGCAGGCATGGCTCTGGAAGAAACTGAGTTTTCTCGAAAGGAAGAGGGTGCTTTCAGGCCCCGGGCGGGAGCTTATCCTGCCCTGCTCTAGAGCGAAGGGGGATCCCAAGGTGGGCCGTAGCCTCTACCTAAGGCTCTGATTGGCCATCCAGAAGGGTAGTTTTGCGGCCTTTTCCTTGAGGCCTTGGTCGCCCTCCTGCCCTCGTGTAACGGTACTAATCCTGTCAGGACTCCTGGCCCCCTCGCGTCAGCACCCGTTTCCCTACGAGAACTCTGAGTACCCTCAGGCTCCCCTGGGCCTGCTGGGCCACACTCAGACACGTAGGCCCTTCAGGGTGCCCCTGGCTAGGCCGAGTGAAGCGTAACGCACTGCACTCTCTCCTGGGGGGGAGCTAGATATCTTCGGCTCAGCAACGGCTTCAGGAACACGGTTCTCGCAAGTCCAGCATACCATGCAAGTCGGCCCCGTTGCCCTAGTCTGAGCTACACTGGGAGAAACTCTCTGCTTACATGCCCTTCTAGGAACTCATACCTGAAATCACCGTATCTCAGGGGGAAAGGCGGCTTGCCTTCCAACTTCCACTAAAGCACAGGTCTCTGTGGAACACTTCAGGCTTTCAGTAGATGCAAGGGACCCTAGGAGACCAAAGGCATTCCTTGGTCTCGGCAGTTTGGGACACACAGAGCACCCTGTGAAGAACGCTTGAATCAAGTATGTACTAGGTCGCTTTGGACTTGGATAGAAAGCACAGATACTTACGCTCCGTGTCAACCTGGAGCCGGTGCCTGATGGGAGTAGCCTTGTTTTCGCACCTTGAAGAATCCTCTATTGCGCCCTGAATCTCCCTGGGAAACACTGCTGTCGCCGGGCCTCTTCTCACGGCAGGCATGGCTGTGAGAGGGAGAAGACGGTTTCACACGGAACCGGGGTACTGCAGTTTCTCGGTCAGAGCTCATCCTGTCCTGTTGTATAGCTAAGGGGAAACTCCAAGTGAGTCCTAGCTTCGAAGGAGCACCCTGATACGCCACGCAGCAGGGTAGGAGTGCAGCAGCTTCCGTGAGGCCTTAGTTCTCTCTTCTGCTTCACTTGAAGGGTTGGAAGCTCTTCAGGACTCTTAGACTCCTCCCGGCAGCATCCGTTTCCATACAATGACACTGAGTACCCCGAGGCTCTCCTGAGTTGAAGAGCAACATTCAGACCAGGAGACACTTAGGGATACTCGTGTGTGTGCCGAGTGAAGGGCAGCAGCTTGCACACTGCCTCGGGGGAGCTAGATTTCCTCAGCACACCAACAGCCTCAGGAACACTGCGGTAGCCTGTGCAGCAGGCCATGGAAGGCTGCGTCATTACTGTAGTCGGAGCTGCACTGAGCAAAACGTCTTGCTCACAGTTCCTTCTAGGACCTCATCCCTGAAGTCAACCTACCTCAAGGAGTAAGTCGGCTTGCCGTCCAAGTGCCTCTAGAGCACAGTGTCTAGGGTAACGCTGCAGGCATTTGGAAGATGCACGTGAGCCTAGGACACCTAAGGCATTCTTTCATTTAAGCAGTTCGCTACACGCAGAGCACCCTGCATAGAGAAGGTGATCCTCGAAGGACCCAGCGAACAGCCAGGTCTCTTTGGAATTGTTAGAAAGCGCAGATGCTTCTTCTGCATGGAAACCTGGAAAAGGCAGCCCTCTGAGGCAAGCCTGGTCTTCCCGGCTTGAAAGCTCCAGTCATGCGGCCTTGCAGCTTCCTGAACAACGCTTTGGTTGCTGGGCTTGTACTCAGTGCAGGCATGGCTCTGGAAGAAACTGAGTTTTCTCGAAAGGAAGAGGGTGCTTTCAGGCCTCGGGCGGGAGCTTATCCTGCCCTGCTCTAGAGCGAAGGGGGATCCCAAGGTGGGCCGTAGCCTCTACCTAAGGCTCTGATTTGCCATCCAGAAGGGTAGTTTTGCGGCCTTTTCCTTGAGGCCTTGGTCGCCCTCCTGCCCTCGTGTAACGGTACTAATCCTGTCAGGACTCCTGGCCCCCTCGCGTCAGCACCCGTTTCCCTACGAGAACTCTGAGTACCCTCAGGCTCCCCTGGGCCTGCTGGGCCACACTCAGACACGTAGGCCCTTCAGGGTGCCCCTGGCTAGGCCGAGTGAAGCGTAACGCACTGCACTCTCTCCTGGGGGGGAGCTAGATATCTTCGGCTCAGCAACGGCTTCAGGAACACGGTTCTCGCAAGTCCAGCATACCATGCAAGTCGGCCTCGTTGCCCTAGTCTGAGCTACACTGGGAGAAACTCTCTGCTTACATGCCCTTCTAGGAACTCATACCTGAAATCACCGTATCTCAGGGGGAAAGGCGGCTTGCCTTCCAACTTCCACTAAAGCACAGGTCTCTGTGGAACACTTCAGGCTTTCAGTAGATGCAAGGGACCCTAGGAGACCAAAGGCATTCCTTGGTCTCGGCAGTTTGGGACACACAGAGCACCCTGTGAAGAACGCTTGAATCAAGTATGTACTAGGTCGCTTTGGACTTGGATAGAAAGCACAGATACTTACGCTCCGTGTCAACCTGGAGCCGGTGCCTGACGGGACTAGCCTTGTTTTCGCACCTTGAAGAATCCTCTATTGCGCCCTGAATCTCCCTGGGAAACACTGCTGTCGCCGGGCCTCTTCTCACGGCAGGCTTTGCTGTGAGAGGGAGAAGACGGTTTCACACGGAACCGGGGTACTGCAGTTTCTCGGTCAGAGCTCATCCTGTCCTGTTGTATAGCTAAGGGGAAACTCCAAGTGAGGCCTAGCTTCGAAGGAGCACCCTGATACGCCACGCAGCAGGGTAGGAGTGCAGCAGCTTCCGTGAGGCCTTAGTTCTCTCTTCTGCTTCACTTGAAGGGTTGGAAGCTCTTCAGGACTCCTAGACTCCTCCCGGCAGCATCCGTTTCCATACAATGACACTGAGTACCCCGAGGCTCTCCTGAGTTGAAGAGCAACATTCAGACCAGGAGACACTTAGGGATACTCGTGTGTGTGCCAAGTGAAGGGCAGCAGCTTGCACACTGCCTCGGGGGAGCTAGATTTCCTCAGCACACCAACAGCCTCAGGAACACTGCGGTAGCCTGTGCAGCAGGCCATGGAAGGCTGCGTCATTACTGTAGTCGGAGCTGCACTGAGCAAAACGTCTTGCTCACAGTTCCTTCTAGGACCTCATCCCTGAAGTCAACCTACCTCAAGGAGTAAGTCGGCTTGCCGTCCAAGTGCCTCTAGAGCACAGTGTCTAGGGTAACGCTGCAGGCATTTGGAAGATGCACGTGAGCCTAGGACACCTAAGGCATTCTTTCATTTAAGCAGTTCGCTACACGCAGAGCACCCTGCATAGAGAAGGTGATCCTCGAAGGACCCAGCGAACAGCCAGGTCTCTTTGGAATTGTTAGAAAGCGCAGATGCTTCTTCTGCATGGAAACCTGGAAAAGGCAGCCCTCTGAGGCAAGCCTGGTCTTCCCGGCTTGAAAGCTCCAGTCATGCGGCCTTGCAGCTTCCTGAACAACGCTTTGGTTGCTGGGCTTGTACTCAGTGCAGGCATGGCTCTGGAAGAAACTGAGTTTTCTCGAAAGGAAGAGGGTGCTTTCAGGCCCCGGGCGGGAGCTTATCCTGCCCTGCTCTAGAGCGAAGGGGGATCCCAAGGTGGGCCGTAGCCTCTACCTAAGGCTCTGATTTGCCATCCAGAAGGGTAGTTTTGCGGCCTTTTCCTTGAGGCCTTGGTCGCCCTCCTGCCCTCGTGTAACGGTACTAATCCTGTCAGGACTCCTGGCCCCCTCGCGTCAGCACCCGTTTCCCTACGAGAACTCTGAGTACCCTCAGGCTCCCCTGGGCCTGCTGGGCCACACTCAGACACGTAGGCCCTTCAGGGTGCCCCTGGCTAGGCCGAGTGAAGCGTAACGCACTGCACTCTCTCCTGGGGGGGAGCTAGATATCTTCGGCTCAGCAACGGCTTCAGGAACACGGTTCTCGCAAGTCCAGCATACCATGCAAGTCGGCCCCGTTGCCCTAGTCTGAGCTACACTGGGAGAAACTCTCTGCTTACATGCCCTTCTAGGAACTCATACCTGAAATCACCGTATCTCAGGGGGAAAGGCGGCTTGCCTTCCAACTTCCACTAAAGCACAGGTCTCTGTGGAACACTTCAGGCTTTCAGTAGATGCAAGGGACCCTAGGAGACCAAAGGCATTCCTTGGTCTCGGCAGTTTGGGACACACAGAGCACCCTGTGAAGAACGCTTGAATCAAGTATGTACTAGGTCGCTTTGGACTTGGATAGAAAGCACAGATACTTACGCTCCGTGTCAACCTGGAGCCGGTGCCTGATGGGACTAGCCTTGTTTTCGCACCTTGAAGAATCCTCTATTGCGCCCTGAATCTCCCTGGGAAACACTGCTGTCGCCGGGCCTCTTCTCACGGCAGGCATGGCTGTGAGAGGGAGAAGACGGTTTCACACGGAACCGGGGTACTGCAGTTTCTCGGTCAGAGCTCATCCTGTCCTGTTGTATAGCTAAGGGGAAACTCCAAGTGAGTCCTAGCTTCGAAGGAGCACCCTGATACGCCACGCAGCAGGGTAGGAGTGCAGCAGCTTCCGTGAGGCCTTAGTTCTCTCTTCTGCTTCACTTGAAGGGTTGGAAGCTCTTCAGGACTCTTAGACTCCTCCCGGCAGCATCCGTTTCCATACAATGACACTGAGTACCCCGAGGCTCTCCTGAGTTGAAGAGCAACATTCAGACCAGGAGACACTTAGGGATACTCGTGTGTGTGCCGAGTGAAGGGCAGCAGCTTGCACACTGCCTCGGGGGAGCTAGATTTCCTCAGCACACCAACAGCCTCAGGAACACTGCGGTAGCCTGTGCAGCAGGCCATGGAAGGCTGCGTCATTACTGTAGTCGGAGCTGCACTGAGCAAAACGTCTTGCTCACAGTTCCTTCTAGGACCTCATCCCTGAAGTCAACCTACCTCAAGGAGTAAGTCGGCTTGCCGTCCAAGTGCCTCTAGAGCACAGTGTCTAGGGTAACGCTGCAGGCATTTGGAAGATGCACGTGAGCCTAGGACACCTAAGGCATTCTTTCATTTAAGCAGTTCGCTACACGCAGAGCACCCTGCATAGAGAAGGTGATCCTCGAAGGACCCAGCGAACAGCCAGGTCTCTTTGGAATTGTTAGAAAGCGCAGATGCTTCTTCTGCATGGAAACCTGGAAAAGGCAGCCCTCTGAGGCAAGCCTGGTCTTCCCGGCTTGAAAGCTCCAGTCATGCGGCCTTGCAGCTTCCTGAACAACGCTTTGGTTGCTGGGCTTGTACTCAGTGCAGGCATGGCTCTGGAAGAAACTGAGTTTTCTCGAAAGGAAGAGGGTGCTTTCAGGCCCCGGGCGGGAGCTTATCCTGCCCTGCTCTAGAGCGAAGGGGGATCCCAAGGTGGGCCGTAGCCTCTACCTAAGGCTCTGATTTGCCATCCAGAAGGGTAGTTTTGCGGCCTTTTCCTTGAGGCCTTGGTCGCCCTCCTGCCCTCGTGTAACGGTACTAATCCTGTCAGGACTCCTGGCCCCCTCGCGTCAGCACCCGTTTCCCTACGAGAACTCTGAGTACCCTCAGGCTCCCCTGGGCCTGCTGGGCCACACTCAGACACGTAGGCCCTTCAGGGTGCCCCTGGCTAGGCCGAGTGAAGCGTAACGCACTGCACTCTCTCCTGGGGGGGAGCTAGATATCTTCGGCTCAGCAACGGCTTCAGGAACACGGTTCTCGCAAGTCCAGCATACCATGCAAGTCGGCCCCGTTGCCCTAGTCTGAGCTACACTGGGAGAAACTCTCTGCTTACATGCCCTTCTAGGAACTCATACCTGAAATCACCGTATCTCAGGGGGAAAGGCGGCTTGCCTTCCAACTTCCACTAAAGCACAGGTCTCTGTGGAACACTTCAGGCTTTCAGTAGATGCAAGGGACCCTAGGAGACCAAAGGCATTCCTTGGTCTCGGCAGTTTGGGACACACAGAGCACCCTGTGAAGAACGCTTGAATCAAGTATGTACTAGGTCGCTTTGGACTTGGATAGAAAGCACAGATACTTACGCTCCGTGTCAACCTGGAGCCGGTGCCTGACGGGACTAGCCATGTTTTCGCACCTTGAAGAATCCTCTATTGCGCCCTGAATCTCCCTGGGAAACACTGCTGTCGCCGGGCCTCTTCTCACGGCAGGCTTTGCTGTGAGAGGGAGAAGACGGTTTCACACGGAACCGGGGTACTGCAGTTTCTCGGTCAGAGCTCATCCTGTCCTGTTGTATAGCTAAGGGGAAACTCCAAGTGAGGCCTAGCTTCGAAGGAGCACCCTGATACGCCACGCAGCAGGGTAGGAGTGCAGCAGCTTCCGTGAGGCCTTAGTTCTCTCTTCTGCTTCACTTGAAGGGTTGGAAGCTCTTCAGGACTCTTAGACTCCTCCCGGCAGCATCCGTTTCCATACAATGACACTGAGTACCCCGAGGCTCTCCTGAGTTGAAGAGCAACATTCAGACCAGGAGACACTTAGGGATACTCGTGTGTGTGCCGAGTGAAGGGCAGCAGCTTGCACACTGCCTCGGGGGAGCTAGATTTCCTCAGCACACCAACAGCCTCAGGAACACTGCGGTAGCCTGTGCAGCAGGCCATGGAAGGCTGCGTCATTACTGTAGTCGGAGCTGCACTGAGCAAAACGTCTTGCTCACAGTTCCTTCTAGGACCTCATCCCTGAAGTCAACCTACCTCAAGGAGTAAGTCGGCTTGCCGTCCAAGTGCCTCTAGAGCACAGTGTCTAGGGTAACGCTGCAGGCATTTGGAAGATGCACGTGAGCCTAGGACACCTAAGGCATTCTTTCATTTAAGCAGTTCGCTACACGCAGAGCACCCTGCATAGAGAAGGTGATCCTCGAAGGACCCAGCGAACAGCCAGGTCTCTTTGGAATTGTTAGAAAGCGCAGATGCTTCTTCTGCATGGAAACCTGGAAAAGGCAGCCCTCTGAGGCAAGCCTGGTCTTCCCGGCTTGAAAGCTCCAGTCATGCGGCCTTGCAGCTTCCTGAACAACGCTTTGGTTGCTGGGCTTGTACTCAGTGCAGGCATGGCTCTGGAAGAAACTGAGTTTTCTCGAAAGGAAGAGGGTGCTTTCAGGCCCCGGGCGGGAGCTTATCCTGCCCTGCTCTAGAGCGAAGGGGGATCCCAAGGTGGGCCGTAGCCTCTACCTAAGGCTCTGATTTGCCATCCAGAAGGGTAGTTTTGCGGCCTTTTCCTTGAGGCCTTGGTCGCCCTCCTGCCCTCGTGTAACGGTACTAATCCTGTCAGGACTCCTGGCCCCCTCGCGTCAGCACCCGTTTCCCTACGAGAACTCTGAGTACCCTCAGGCTCCCCTGGGCCTGCTGGGCCACACTCAGACACGTAGGCCCTTCAGGGTGCCCCTGGCTAGGCCGAGTGAAGCGTAACGCACTGCACTCTCTCCTGGGGGGGAGCTAGATATCTTCGGCTCAGCAACGGCTTCAGGAACACGGTTCTCGCAAGTCCAGCATACCATGCAAGTCGGCCTCGTTGCCCTAGTCTGAGCTACACTGGGAGAAACTCTCTGCTTACATGCCCTTCTAGGAACTCATACCTGAAATCACCGTATCTCAGGGGGAAAGGCGGCTTGCCTTCCAACTTCCACTAAAGCACAGGTCTCTGTGGAACACTTCAGGCTTTCAGTAGATGCAAGGGACCCTAGGAGACCAAAGGCATTCCTTGGTCTCGGCAGTTTGGGACACACAGAGCACCCTGTGAAGAACGCTTGAATCAAGTATGTACTAGGTCGCTTTGGACTTGGATAGAAAGCACAGATACTTACGCTCCGTGTCAACCTGGAGCCGGTGCCTGACGGGACTAGCCATGTTTTCGCACCTTGAAGAATCCTCTATTGCGCCCTGAATCTCCCTGGGAAACACTGCTGTCGCCGGGCCTCTTCTCACGGCAGGCTTTGCTGTGAGAGGGAGAAGACGGTTTCACACGGAACCGGGGTACTGCAGTTTCTCGGTCAGAGCTCATCCTGTCCTGTTGTATAGCTAAGGGGAAACTCCAAGTGAGGCCTAGCTTCGAAGGAGCACCCTGATACGCCACGCAGCAGGGTAGGAGTGCAGCAGCTTCCGTGAGGCCTTAGTTCTCTCTTCTGCTTCACTTGAAGGGTTGGAAGCTCTTCAGGACTCCTAGACTCCTCCTGGCAGCATCCGTTTCCATACAATGACACTGAGTACCCCGAGGCTCTCCTGAGTTGAAGAGCAACATTCAGACCAGGAGACACTTAGGGATACTCGTGTGTGTGCCAAGTGAAGGGCAGCAGCTTGCACACTGCCTCGGGGGAGCTAGATTTCCTCAGCACACCAACAGCCTCAGGAACACTGCGGTAGCCTGTGCAGCAGGCCATGGAAGGCTGCGTCATTACTGTAGTCGGAGCTGCACTGAGCAAAACGTCTTGCTCACAGTTCCTTCTAGTACCTCATCCCTGAAGTCAACCTACCTCAAGGAGTAAGTCGGCTTGCCGTCCAAGTGCCTCTAGAGCACAGTGTCTAGGGTAACGCTGCAGGCATTTGGAAGATGCACGTGAGGCTACGACACCTAAGGCATTCTTTCATTTAACCAGTTCGCTACACGCAGAGCACCCTGCGTAGAGAAGGGGATCCTCGAAGGACCCGGCGAACAGCCAGGTCTCTTTGGAATTGTTAGAAAGCGCAGAAGCTTCTTCTGCATGGAAACCTGGAAAAGGCAGCCCTCTGAGGCAAGCCTGGTCTTCCCGGCTTGAAAGCTCCAGTCATGCGGCCTTGCAGCTTCCTGAACAACGCTTTGGTTGCTGGGCTTGTACTCAGTGCAGGCATGGCTCTGGAAGAAACTGAGTTTTCTCGAAAGGAAGAGGGTGCTTTCAGGCCCCGGGCGGGAGCTTATCCTGCCCTGCTCTAGAGCGAAGGGGGATCCCAAGGTGGGCCGTAGCCTCTACCTAAGGCTCTGATTTGCCATCCAGAAGGGTAGTTTTGCGGCCTTTTCCTTGAGGCCTTGGTCGCCCTCCTGCCCTCGTGTAACGGTACTAATCCTGTCAGGACTCCTGGCCCCCTCGCGTCAGCACCCGTTTCCCTACGAGAACTCTGAGTACCCTCAGGCTCCCCTGGGCCTGCTGGGCCACACTCAGACACGTAGGCCCCTCAGGGTGCCCCTGGCTAGGCCGAGTGAAGCGTAACGCACTGCACTCTCTCCTGGGGGGAAGCTAGATATCTTCGGCTCACCAACGGCTTCAGGAACACGGTTCTCGCAAGTCCAGCATACCATGCAAGTCGGCCTCGTTGCCCTAGTCTGAGCTACACTGGGAGAAACTCTCTGCTTACATGCCCTTCTAGGAACTCATACCTGAAATCACCGTATCTCAGGGGGAAAGGCGGCTTGCCTTCCAACTTCCACTAAAGCACAGGTCTCTGTGGAACGATTCAGGCTTTCAGTAGATGCAAGGGACCCTAGGAGACCAAAGGCATTCCTTGGTCTCGGCAGTTTGGTACACACAGAGCACCCTGTGAAGAACGCTTGAATCAAGTATGTACTAGGTCGCTTTGGACTTGGATAGAAAGCACAGATACTTACGCTCCGTGTCAACCTGGAGCCGGTGCCTGACGGGACTAGCCTTGTTTTCGCACCTTGAAGAATCCTCTATTGCGCCCTGAATCTCCCTGGGAAACACTGCTGTCGCCGGGCCTCTTCTCACGGCAGGCATGGCTGTGAGAGGGAGAAGACGGTTTCACACGGAACCGGGGTACTGCAGTTTCTCGGTCAGAGCTCATCCTGTCCTGTTGTATAGCTAAGGGGAAACTCCAAGTGAGGCCTAGCTTCGAAGGAGCACCCTGATACGCCACGCAGCAGGGTAGGAGTGCAGCAGCTTCCGTGAGGCCTTAGTTCTCTCTTCTGCTTCACTTGAAGGGTTGGAAGCTCTTCAGGACTCCTAGACTCCTCCCGGCAGCATCCGTTTCCATACAATGACACTGAGTACCCCGAGGCTCTCCTGAGTTGAAGAGCAACATTCAGACCAGGAGACACTTAGGGATACTCGTGTGTGTGCCGAGTGAAGGGCAGCAGCTTGCACACTGCCTCGGGGGAGCTAGATTTCCTCAGCACACCAACAGCCTCAGGAACACTGCGGCAGCCTGTGCAGCGGGCCATGGAAGGCTGCGTCATTACTGTAGTCGGAGCTGCACTGAGCAAAACGTCTTGCTCACAGTTCCTTCTAGGACCTCATCCCTGAAGTCAACCTACCTCAAGGAGTAAGTCGGCTTGCCGTCCAAGTGCCTCTAGAGCACAGTGTCTAGGGTAACGCTGCAGGCATTTGGAAGATGCACGTGAGCCTACGACACCTAAGGCATTCTTTCATTTAAGCAGTTCGCTACACGCAGAGCACCCTGCATAGAGAAGGTGATCCTCGAAGGACCCAGCGAACAGCCAGGTCTCTTTGGAATTGTTAGAAAGCGCAGATGCTTCTTCTGCATGGAAACCTGGAAAAGGCAGCCCTCTGAGGCAAGCCTGGTCTTCCTGGCTTGAAAGCTCCAGTCATGCGGCCTTGCAGCTTCCTGAACAACGCTTTGGTTGCTGGGCTTGTACTCAGTGCAGGCATGGCTCTGGAAGAAACTGAGTTTTCTCGAAAGGAAGAGGGTGCTTTCAGGCCCCGGGCGGGAGCTTATCCTGCCCTGCTCTAGAACGAAGGGGGATCCCAAGGTGGGCCGTAGCCTCTACCTAAGGCTCTGATTTGCCATCCAGAAGGGTAGTTTTGCGGCCTTTTCCTTGAGGCCTTGGTCGCCCTCCTGCCCTCGTGTAACGGTACTAATCCTGTCAGGACTCCTGGCCCCCTCGCGTCAGCACCCGTTTCCCTACGAGAACTCTGAGTACCCTCAGGCTCCCCTGGGCTTGCTGGGCCACACTCAGACACGTAGGCCCTTCAGGGTGCCCCTGGCTAGGCCGAGTGAAGCGTAACGCACTGCACTCTCTCCTGGGGGGGAGCTAGATATCTTCGGCTCAGCAACGGCTTCAGGAACACGGTTCTCGCAAGTCCAGTATACCATGCAAGTCGGCCTCGTTGCCCTAGTCTGAGCTACACTGGGAGAAACTCTCTGCTTACATGCCCTTCTAGGAACTCATACCTGAAATCACCGTATCTCAGGGGGAAAGGCGGCTTGCCTTCCAACTTCCACTAAAGCACAGGTCTCTGTGGAACACTTCAGGCTTTCAGTAGATGCAAGGGACCCTAGGAGACCAAAGGCATTCTTTGGTCTCGGCAGTTTGGGACACACAGAGCACCCTGTGAAGAACGCTTGAATCAAGTATGTACTAGGTCGCTTTGGACTTGGATAGAAAGCACAGATACTTACGCTCCGTGTCAACCTGGAGCCGGTGCCTGACGGGACTAGCCTTGTTTTCGCACCTTGAAGAATCCTCTATTGCACCCTGAATCTCCCTGGGAAACACTGCTGTCGCCGGGCCTCTTCTCACGGCAGGCATGGCTGTGAGAGGGAGAAGACGGTTTCACACGGAACCGGGGTACTGCAGTTTCTCGGTCAGAGCTCATCCTGTCCTGTTGTATAGCTAAGGGGAAACTCCAAGTGAGGCCTAGCTTCGAAGGAGCACCCTGATACGCCACGCAGCAGGGTAGGAGTGCAGCAGCTTCCGTGAGGCCTTAGTTCTCTCTTCTGCTTCACTTGAAGGGTTGGAAGCTCTTCAGGACTCCTAGACTCCTCCCGGCAGCATCCGTTTCCATACAATGACACTGAGTACCCCGAGGCTCTCCTGAGTTGAAGAGCAACATTCAGACCAGGAGACACTTAGGGATACTCGTGTGTGTGCCGAGTGAAGGGCAGCAGCTTGCACACTGCCTCGGGGGAGCTAGATTTCCTCAGCACACCAACAGCCTCAGGAACACTGCGGCAGCCTGTGCAGCGGGCCATGGAAGGCTGCGTCATTACTGTAGTCGGAGCTGCACTGAGCAAAACGTCTTGCTCACAGTTCCTCCTAGGACCTCATCCCTGAAGTCAACCTACCTCAAGGAGTAAGTCGGCTTGCCGTCCAAGTGCCTCTAGAGCACAGTGTCTAGGGTAACGCTGCAGGCATTTGGAAGATGCACGTGAGCCTACGACACCTAAGGCATTCTTTCATTTAAGCAGTTCGCTACACGCAGAGCACCCTGCATAGAGAAGGTGATCCTCGAAGGACCCAGCGAACAGCCAGGTCTCTTTGGACTTGTTAGAAAGCGCAGATGCTTCTTCTGCATGGAAACCTGGAAAAGGCAGCCCTCTGAGGCAAGCCTGGTCTTCCCGGCTTGAAAGCTCCAGTCATGCGGCCTTGCAGCTTCCTGAACAACACTTTGGTTGCTGGGCTTGTACTCAGTGCAGGCATGGCTCTGGAAGAAACTGAGTTTTCTCGAAAGGAAGAGGGTGCTTTCACGCCCTGGGCGGGAGCTTATCCTGCCCTGCTCTAGAGCGAAGGGGGATCCCAAGGTGGGCCGTAGCCTCTACCTAAGGCTCTGATTTGCCATCCAGAAGGGTAGTTTTGCGGCCTTTTCCTTGAGGCCTTGGTCGCCCTCCTGCCCTCGTGTAACGGTCTAATCCTGTCAGGACTCCTGGCCCCCTCGCGTCAGCACCCGTTTCCCTCCGAGAACTCTGAATACCCTCAGGCTCCCCTGGGCCTGCTGGGCCACACTCAGACACGTAGGCCCTTCAGGGTGCCCCTGGCTAGGCCGAGTGAAGCGTAACGCAGTGCACTCTCTCCTGGGGGGGAGCTAGATATCTTCGGCTCACCAACGGATTCAGGAACACGGTTCTCGCAAGTCCAGCATACCATGCAAGTCGGCCTCGTTGCCCTAGTCTGAGCTACACTGGGAGAAACTCTCTGCTTACATGCCCTTCTAGGAACTCATACCTGAAATCACCGTATCTCAGGGGGAAAGGCGGCTTGCCTTCCAACTTCCACTAAAGCACAGGTCTCTGTGGAACACTTCAGGCTTTCAGTAGATGCAAGGGACCCTAGGAGACCAAAGGCATTCCTTGGTCTCGGCAGTTTGGTACACACAGAGCACCCTGTGAAGAACGCTTGAATCATGTATGTACAAGGTCGCTTTGGACGTGGATAGAAAGCACAGATACTTACGCTCCGTGTCAACCTGGAGCCGGTGCCTGACGGGACTAGCCTTGTTTTCGCACCTTGAAGAATCCTCTATTGCGCCCTGAAGCTCCCTGGGAAACACTGCTGTCGCCGGGCCTCTTCTCACGGCAGGCATGGCTGTGAGAGGGAAAAGACGGCTTCACACGGAACCGGGGTACTGCAGTTTCTCGGTCAGAGCTCATCCTGTCCTGTTGTATAGCTAACGGGAAACTCCAAGTGAGGCCTAGCTTCGAAGGAACACCCTGGTACGCCATGCAGCAGGGTAGGAATGCAGCAGCTTCCGTGAGGCCTTAGTTCTCTCTTCTGCTTCACTTGAAGGGTTGGAAGCTCTTCAGGACTCCTAGACTCCTCCCGGCAGCATCCCTTTCCGTACAAGGACACTGAGTACCCCGAGGCTCTCCTGAGTCGAAGAGCAACATTCAGACCCGGAGACATTTTGGAATACTCGTGTGTGTGCCGAGTGAAGGGCAGCAGCTTGCACACTGCCTCGGGGGAGCTAGATTTCCTCAGCACACCAACAGCCTCAGGAACACTGCGGTAGCCTGTGCAGCAGGCCATGGAAGGCTGCATCATTACTGTAGTCGGAGCTGCACTGAGCAAAACGTCTTGCTCACAGTTCCTTCTAGGACCTCATCCCTGAAGTCAACCTACCTCAAGGAGTAAGTCGGCTTGCCGTCCAAGTGCCTCTAGAGCACAGTGTCTAGGGTAACGCTGCAGGCATTTGGACGATGCACGTGAGCCTACGACACCTAAGGCATTCTTTCATTTAAGCAGTTCGCTACATGCAGAGCACCCTGCATAGAGAAGGTGATCCTCGAAGGACCCAGCGAGCAGCCAGGTCTCTTTGGAATTGTTAGAAAGCGCAGATGCTTCTTCTGCATGGAAACCTGGAAAAGGCAGCCCTCTGAGGCAAGCCTGGTCTTCCCGGCTTGAAAGCTCCAGTCATGCGGCCTTGCAGCTTCCTGAACAACACTTTGGTTGCTGGGCTTGTACTCAGTGCAGGCATGGCTCTGGAAGAAACTGAGTTTTCTCGAAAGGAAGAGGGTGCTTTCAGGCCCCGGGCGGGAGCTTATCCTGCCCTGCTCTAGAGCGAAGGGGGATCCCAAGGTGGGCCGTAGCCTCTACCTAAGGCTCTGATTGGCCATCCAGAAGGGTAGTTTTGCGGCCTTTTCCTTGAGGCCTTGGTCGCCCTCCTGCCCTCGTGTAACGGTACTAATCCTGTCAGGACTCCTGGCCCCCTCGCGTCAGCACCTGTTTCCCTACGAGAACTCTGAGTACCCTCAGGCTCCCATGGGCCTGCTGGGCCACACTCAGACACGTAGGCCCTTCAGGGTGCCCCTGGCTAGGCCGAGTGAAGCGTAACGCACTGCACTCTCTCCTGGGGGGGAGCTAGTTATCTTCGGCTCACCAACGGCTTCAGGAACACGGTTCTCGCAAGTCCAGCATACCACGCAATTCGGCCTCGTTGCCCTAGTCTGAGCTACACTGGGAGAAACTCTCTGCTTACATGCCCTTCTAGGAACTCATACCTGAAATCACCGTATCTCAGGGGGAAAGGCGGTTTGCCTTCCAACTTCCACTAAAGCACAGGTCTCTGTGGAACACTTCAGGCTTTCAGTAGATGCAAGGGACCCTAGGAGACCAAAGGCATTCCTTGGTCTCGGCAGTTTGGTACACACAGAGCACCCTGTGAAGAACGCTTGAATCAAGTATGTACTAGGTCGCTTTGGACTTGGATAGAAAGCACAGATACTTACGCTCCGTGTCAACCTGGAGCCGGTGCCTGACGGGACTAGCCTTGTTTTCGCACCTTGAAGAATCCTCTATTGCGCCCTGAAGCTCCCTGGGAAACACTGCTGTCGCCGGGCCTCTTCTCACGGCAGGCATGGCTGTGAGAGGGAAAAGACGGTTTCACACGGAACCGGGGTACTGCAGTTTCTCGTTCAGAGCTCATCCTGTCCTGTTGTATAGCTAAGGGGAAACTCCAAGTGAGGCCTAGCTTCGAAGGAGCACCCTGGTACGCCACGCAGCAGGGTAGGAGTGCAGCAGCTTCCGTGAGGCCTTAGTTCTCTCTTCTGCTTCACTTGAAGGGTTGGAAGCTCTTCAGGACTCCTAGACTCCTCCCGGCAGCATCCGTTTCCGTACAAGGACACTGAGTACACAGAGGCTCTCCTGAGTTGAAGAGCAACATTCAGACCCGGAGACACTTTGGAATACTCGTGTGTGTGCCGAGTGAAGGGCAGCAGCTTGCACACTGCCTCGGGGGAGCTAGATTTCCTCAGCACACCAACAGCCTCAGGAACACTGCGGTAGCCTGTGCAGCAGGCCATGGAAGGCTGCGTCATTACTGTAGTCGGAGCTGCACTGAGCAAAACGTCTTGCTTACAGTTCCTTCTAGGACCTCATACCTGAAGTCAACCTACCTCAAGGAGTAAGTCAGCTTGCCGTCCAAGTGCCTCTAGAGCACAGTCTTTAGGGAAAGGCTGCAGGCATTTGGAAGATGCACGTGAGCCTACGACACCTAAGGCATTCTTTCATTTAAGCAGTTCGCTACACGCAGAGAACCCTGCATAGAGAAGGTGATCCTCGAAGGATCCAGCGAGCAGCCAGGTCTCTTTGGACTTGTTAGAAAGCGCAGATGCTTCTTCTGCATGTAAACCTGGAAAAGGCAGCCCTCTGAGGCAAGCCTGGTCTTCCCGGCTTGAAAGCTCCAGTCATGCGGCCTTGCAGCTTCCTGAACAACGCTTTGGTTGCTGGGCTTGTACTCAGTGCAGGCATGGCTCTGGAAGAAACTGAGTTTTCTCGAAAGGAAGAGGGTGCTTTCAGGCCCCGGGCGGGAGCATATCCTGCCCTGCTCTAGAGCGAAGGGGGATCCCAAGGTGGGCCGTAGCCTCTACCTAAGGCTCTGATTTGCCATACAGAAGGGTAGTTTCGCGGCCTTTTCCTTGAGGCCTTGGTCGCCCTCCTGCCCTCGTGTAACGGTACTAATCCTGTCAGGACTCCTGGCCCCCTCGCGTCAGCACCCGTTTCCCTACGAGAACTCTGAGTACCCTCAGGCTCCCCTGGGCCTGCTGGGCCACACTCAGACACGTAGGCCCTTCAGGGTGCCCCTGGCTAGGCCGAGTGAAGCGTAACGCACTGCACTCTCTCCTGGGGGGGAGCTAGATATCTTCGGCTCACCAACGGCTTCAGGAACACGGTTCTCGCAAGTTCAGCATACCACGCAATTCGGCCTCGTTGCCCTAGTCTGAGCTACACTGGGAGAAACTCTCTGCTTACATGCCCTTCTAGGAACTCATACCTGAAATCACCGTATCTCAGGGGGAAAGGCGGTGTGCCTTCCAACTTCCACTAAAGCACAGGTCTCTGTGGAACACTTCAGGCTTTCAGTAGATGCAAGGGACCCTAGGAGACCAAAGGCATTCCTTGGTCTCGGCAGTTTGGTACACACAGAGCACCCTGTGAAGAACGCTTGAATCAAGTATGTACTAGGTCGCTTTGGACTTGGATAGAAAGCACAGATATTTACGTTCCGTGTCAACCTGGAGCCGGTGCCTGACGGGACTAGCCTTGTTTTCGCACCTTGAAGAATCCTCTATTGCGCCCTGAACCTCGCTGGGAAACACTGCTGTCGCCGGGCCTCTTCTCACGGCAGGCATGGCTGTGAGAGGGAAAAGACGGTTTCACACGGAACCGGAGTACTGCAGTTTCTCGGTCAGAGCTCATCCTGTCCTGTTGTATAGCTAAGGGGAAACTCCAAGTGAGGCCTAGCTTCGAAGGAGCACCCTGATACGCCACGCAGCAGGGTAGGAGTGCAGCAGCTTCCTTGAGGCCTTAGTTCTCTCTTCTGCTTCACTTGAAGGGTTGGAAGCTCTTCAGCACTCCTAGACTCCTCCCGGCAGCATCCGTTTCCGTACAAGGACACTGAGTACCCCGAGGCTATCCTGAGTTGAAGAGCAACATTCAGACCCGGAGACACTTTGGAATACTCGTGTGTGTGCCGAGTGAAGGGCAGCAGCTTGCACACTGCCTCGGGGGAGCTAGATTTCCTCAGCACACCAACAGCCTCAGGAACACTGCGGCAGCCTGTGCAGCAGGCCATGGAAGGCTGCATCATTACTATAGTCGGAGCTGCACTGAGCAAAACGTCTTGCTTACAGTTCCTTCTAGGACCTCATACCTGAAGTCAACCTGCCTCAAGGAGTAAGTCAGCTTGCCGTCCAAGTGCCTCTAGAGCACAGTCTTTAGGGAAAGGCTGCAGGCATTTGGAAGATGCACGTGAGCCTACGACACCTAAGGCATTCTTTCATTTAAGCAGTTCGCTACACGCAGAGAACCCTGCATAGAGAAGGTGATCCTCGAAGGATCCAGCGAGCAGCCAGGTCTCTTTGGACTTGTTAGAAAGCGCAGATGCTTCTTCTGCATGGAAACCTGGAAAAGGCAGCCCTCTGAGGCAAGCCTGGTCTTCCCGGCTTGAAAGCTCCAGTCATGCGGCCTTGCAGCTTCCTGAACAACGCTTTGGTTGCTGGGCTTGTACTCAGTGCAGGCATGGCTCTGGAAGAAACTGAGTTTTCTCGAAAGGAAGAGGGTGCTTTCAGGCCCCGGGCGGGAGCATATCCTGCCCTGCTCTAGAGCGAAGGGGGATCCCAAGGTGGGCCGTAGCCTCTACCTAAGGCTCTGATTTGCCATACAGAAGGGTAGTTTCGCGGCCTTTTCCTTGAGGCCTTGGTCGCCCTCCTGCCCTCGTGTAACGGTACTAATCCTGTCAGGACTCCTGGCCCCCTCGCGTCAGCACCCGTTTCCCTACGAGAACTCTGAGTACCCTCAGGCTCCCCTGGGCCTGCTGGGCCACACTCAGACACGTAGGCCCTTCAGGGTGCCCCTGGCTAGGCCGAGTGAAGCGTAACGCACTGCACTCTCTCCTGGGGGGGAGCTAGATATCTTCGGCTCACCAACGGCTTCAGGAACACGGTTCTCGCAAGTTCAGCATACCACGCAATTCGGCCTCGTTGCCCTAGTCTGAGCTACACTGGGAGAAACTCTCTGCTTACATGCCCTTCTAGGAACTCATACCTGAAATCACCGTATCTCAGGGGGAAAGGCGGCTTGCCTTCCAACTTCCACTAAAGCACAGGTCTCTGTGGAACACTTCAGGCTTTCAGTAGATGCAAGGGACCCTAGGAGACCAAAGGCATTCCTTGGTCTCGGCAGTTTGGTACACACAGAGCACCCTGTGAAGAACGCTTGAATCAAGTATGTACTAGGTCGCTTTGGACTTGGATAGAAAGCACAGATACTTACGCTCCGTGTCAACCTGGAGCCGGTGCCTGACGGGACTAGCCTTGTTTTCGCACCTTGAAGAATCCTCTATTGCGCCCTGAAGCTCCCTGGGAAACACTGCTGTCGCCGGGCCTCTTCTCACGGCAGGCATGGCTGTGAGAGGGAAAAGACGGTTTCACACGGAACCGGGGTACTGCAGTTTCTCGGTCAGAGCTCATCCTGTCCTGTTGTATAGCTAAGGGGAAACTCCAAGTGAGGCCTAGCTTCGAAGGAGCACCCTGGTACGCCACGCAGCAGGGTAGGAGTGCAGCAGCTTCCGTGAGGCCTTAGTTCTCTCTTCTGCTTCACTTGAAGGGTTGGAAGCTCTTCAGGACTCCTAGACTCCTCCCGGCAGCATCCGTTTCCGTACAAGGACACTGAGTACCCAGAGGCTCTCCTGAGTTGAAGAGCAACATTCAGACCCGGAGACACTTTGGAATACTCGTGTGTGTGCCGAGTGAAGGGCAGTAGCTTGCACACTGCCTCGGGGGAGCTACATTTCCTCAGCACACCAACAGCCTCAGGAACACTGCAGTAGCCTGTGCAGCAGGCCATGGAAGGCTGCGTCATTACTGTAGTCGGAGCTGCACTGAGCAAAACGTCTTGCTTACAGTTCCTTCTAGGACCTCATACCTGAAGTCAACCTACCTCAAGGAGTAAGTCAGCTTGCCGTCCAAGTGCCTCTAGAGCACAGTCTCTAGAGTAACGCTGCAGGCATTTGGAAGACGCACGTGAGCCTACGACACCTAAGGCATTCTTTCATTTAAGCAGTTCGTTACACACAGAGCACCCTGCATAGAGAAGGTGATCCTCGAAGGACCCAGCGAGCAGCCAGGTCTCTTTGGACTTGTTAGAAAGCGCAGATGCTTCTTCTGCATGGAAACCTGGAAAAGGCAGCCCTCTGAGGCAAGCCTGGTCTTCCCGGCTTGAAAGCTCCAGTCATGCGGCCTTGCAGCTTCCTGAACAACGCTTTGGTTGCTGGGCTTGTACTCAGTGCAGGCATGGCTCTGGAAGAAACTGAGTTTTCTCGAAAGGAAGAGGGTGCTTTCAGGCCCCGGGCGGGAGCATATCCTGCCCTGCTCTAGAGCGAAGGGGGATCCCAAGGTGGGCCGTAGCCTCTACCTAAGGCTCTGATTTGCCATCCAGAAGGGTAGTTTCGCGGCCTTTTCCTTGAGGCCTTGGTCGCCCTCCTGCCCTCGTGTAACGGTACTAATCCTGTCAGGACTCCTGGCCCCCTCGCGTCAGCACCCGTTTCCCTCCGAGAACTCTGAGTACCCTCAGGCTCCCCTGGGCCTGCTGGGCCACACTCAGACACGTAGGCCCTTCAGGGTGCCCCTGGCTAGGCCGAGTGAAGCGTAACGCACTGCACTCTCTCCTGGGGGGGAGCTAGATATCTTCGGCTCACCAACGGCTTCAGGAACACGGTTCTCGCAAGTCCAGCATACCACGCAATTCGGCCTCGTTGCCCTAGTCTGAGCTACACTGGGAGAAACTCTCTGCTTACATGCCCTTCTAGGAACTCATACCTGAAATCACCGTATCTCAGGGGGAAAGGCGGCTTGCCTTCCAACTTCCACTAAAGCACAGGTCTCTGTGGAACACTTCAGGCTTTCAGTAGATGCAAGGGACCCTAGGAGACCAAAGGCATTCCTTGGTCTCGGCAGTTTGGTACACACAGAGCACCCTGTGAAGAACGCTTGAATCAAGTATGTACTAGGTCGCTTTGGACTTGGATAGAAAGCACAGATACTTACGCTCCGTGTCAACCTGGAGCCGGTGCCTGACGGGACTAGCCTTGTTTTCGCACCTTGAAGAATCCTCTATTGCGCCCTGAAGCTCCCTGGGAAACACTGCTGTCGCCGGGCCTCTTCTCACGGCAGGCATGGCTGTGAGAGGGAAAAGACGGTTTCACACGGAACCGGGGTACTGCAGTTTCTCGTGCAGAGCTCATCCTGTCCTGTTGTATAGCTAACGGGAAACTCCAAGTGAGGCCTAGCTTCGAAGGAACACCCTGGTACGCCACGCAGCAGGGTAGGAGTGCAGCAGCTTCCGTGAGGCCTTAGTTCTCTCTTCTGCTTCACTTGAAGGGTTGGAAGCTCTTCAGGACTCCTAGTCACCTCCCGGCAGCATCCCTTTCCGTACAAGGACACTGAGTACCCCGAGGCTCTCCTGAGTTGAAGAGCAACATTCAGACCCGGAGACATTTTGGAATACTCGTGTGTGTGCCGAGTGAAGGGCAGCAGCTTGCACACTGCCTCGGGGGAGCTAGATTTCCTCAGCACACCAACAGCCTCAGGAACACTGCGGTAGCCTGTGCAGCAGGCCATGGAAGGCTGCATCATTACTGTAGTCGGAGCTGCACTGAGCAAAAGGTCTTGCTCACAGTTCCTTCTAGGACCTCATCCCTGAAGTCAACCTACCTCAAGGAGTAAGTCGGCTTGCCGTCCAAGTGCCTCTAGAGCACAGTGTCTAGGGTAACGCTGCAGGCATTTGGACGATGCACGTGAGCCTACGACACCTAAGGCATTCTTTCATTTAAGCAGTTCGCTACATGCAGAGCACCCTGCATAGAGAAGGTGATCCTCGAAGGACCCAGCGAGCAGCCAGGTCTCTTTGGACTTGTTAGAAAGCGCAGATGCTTCTTCTGAATGGAAACCTGGAAAAGGCAGCCCTCTGAGGCAAGCCTGGTCTTCCCGGCTTGAAAGCTCCAGTCATGCGGCCTTGCAGCTTCCTGAACAACACTTTGGTTGCTGGGCTTGTACTCAGTGCAGGCATGGCTCTGGAAGAAACTGAGTTTTCTCGAAAGGAAGAGGGTGCTTTCAGGCCCCGGGCGGGAGCTTATCCTGCCCTGCTCTAGAGCGAAGGGGGATCCCAAGGTGGGCCGTAGCCTCTACCTAAGGCTCTGATTGGCCATCCAGAAGGGTAGCTTTGCGGCCTTTTCCTTGAGGCCTTGGTCGCCCTCCTGCCCTCGTGTAACGGTACTAATCCTGTCAGGACTCCTGGCCCCCTCGCGTCAGCACCCGTTTCCCTCCGAGAACTCTGAATACCCTCAGGCTCCCCTGGGCCTGCTGGGCCACACTCAGACACGTAGGCCCTTCAGGGTGCCCCTGGCTAGGCCGAGTGAAGCGTAACGCACTGCACTCTCTCCTGGGGGGGAGCTAGATATCTTCGGCTCAGCAACGGCTTCAGGAACACGGTTCTCGCAAGTCCAGCATACCATGCAAGTCGGCCTCGTTGCCCTAGTCTGAGCTACACTGGGAGAAACTCTCTGCTTACATGCCCTTCTAGGAACTCATACCTGAAATCACCGTATCTCAGGGGGAAAGGCGGCTTGCCTTCCAACTTCCACTAAAGCACAGGTCTCTGTGGAACACTTCAGGCTTTCAGTAGATGCAAGGGACCCTAGGAGACCAAAGGCATTCCTTGGTCTCGGCAGTTTGGTACACACAGAGCACCCTGTGAAGAACGCTTGAATCAAGTATGTACTAGGTCGCTTTGGACTTGGATAGAAAACAGAGATACGCTCCGTGTCAACCTGGAGCCGGTGCCTGACGGGACTAGCCTTGTTTTCGCACCTTGAAGAATCCTCTATTGCGCCCTGAACCTCCCTGGGAAACACTGCTGTCGCCGGGCCTCTTCTCACGGCAGGCATGGCTGTGAGAGGGAAAAGACGGTTTCACACGGAACCGGAGTACTGCAGTTTCTCGGTCAGAGCTCATCCTGTCCTGTTGTATAGCTAAGGGGAAACTCCAAGTGAGGCCTAGCTTCGAAGGAGCACCCTGATACGCCACGCAGCAGGGTAGGAGTGCAGCAGCTTCCTTGAGGCCTTAGTTCTCTCTTCTGCTTCACTTGAAGGGTTGGAAGCTCTTCAGCACTCCTAGACTCCTCCCGGCAGCATCCGTTTCCGTACAAGGACACTGAGTACCCCGAGGCTATCCTGAGTTGAAGAGCAACATTCAGACCCGGAGACACTTTGGAATACTCGTGTGTGTGCCGAGTGAAGGGCAGCAGCTTGCACACTGCCTCGGGGGAGCTAGATTTCCTCAGCACACCAACAGCCTCAGGAACACTGCGGCAGCCTGTGCAGCAGGCCATGGAAGGCTGCATCATTACTATAGTCGGAGCTGCACTGAGCAAAACGTCTTGCTTACAGTTCCTTCTAGGACCTCATACCTGAAGTCAACCTACCTCAAGGAGTAAGTCAGCTTGCCGTCCAAGTGCCTCTAGAGCACAGTCTTTAGGGAAAGGCTGCAGGCATTTGGAAGATGCACGTGAGCCTACGACACCTAAGGCATTCTTTCATTTAAGCAGTTCGCTACACGCAGAGAACCCTGCATAGAGAAGGTGATCCTCGAAGGATCCAGCGAGCAGCCAGGTCTCTTTGGACTTGTTAGAAAGCGCAGATGCTTCTTCTGCATGGAAACCTGGAAAGGGCAGCCCTCTGAGGCAAGCCTGGTCTTCCCGGCTTGAAAGCTCCAGTCATGCGGCCTTGCAGCTTCCTGAACAACGCTTTGGTTGCTGGGCTTGTACTCAGTGCAGGCATGGCTCTGGAAGAAACTGAGTTTTCTCGAAAGGAAGAGGGTGCTTTCAGGCCCCGGGCGGGAGCATATCCTGCCCTGCTCTAGAGCGAAGGGGGATCCCAAGGTGGGCCGTAGCCTCTACCTAAGGCTCTGATTTGCCATACAGAAGGGTAGTTTCGCGGCCTTTTCCTTGAGGCCTTGGTCGCCCTCCTGCCCTCGTGTAACGGTACTAATCCTGTCAGGACTCCTGGCCCCCTCGCGTCAGCACCCGTTTCCCTACGAGAACTCTGAGTACCCTCAGGCTCCCCTGGGCCTGCTGGGCCACACTCAGACACGTAGGCCCTTCAGGGTGCCCCTGGCTAGGCCGAGTGAAGCGTAACGCACTGCACTCTCTCCTGGGGGGGAGCTAGATATCTTCGGCTCACCAACGGCTTCAGGAACACGGTTCTCGCAAGTTCAGCATACCACGCAATTCGGCCTCGTTGCCCTAGTCTGAGCTACACTGGGAGAAACTCTCTGCTTACATGCCCTTCTAGGAACTCATACCTGAAATCACCGTATCTCAGGGGGAAAGGCGGTGTGCCTTCCAACTTCCACTAAAGCACAGGTCTCTGTGGAACACTTCAGGCTTTCAGTAGATGCAAGGGACCCTAGGAGACCAAAGGCATTCCTTGGTCTCGGCAGTTTGGTACACACAGAGCACCCTGTGAAGAACGCTTGAATCAAGTATGTACTAGGTCGCTTTGGACTTGGATAGAAAGCACAGATATTTACGTTCCGTGTCAACCTGGAGCCGGTGCCTGACGGGACTAGCCTTGTTTTCGCACCTTGAAGAATCCTCTATTGCGCCCTGAACCTCCCTGGGAAACACTGCTGTCGCCGGGCCTCTTCTCACGGCAGGCATGGCTGTGAGAGGGAAAAGACGGTTTCACACGGAACCGGAGTACTGCAGTTTCTCGGTCAGAGCTCATCCTGTCCTGTTGTATAGCTAAGGGGAAACTCCAAGTGAGGCCTAGCTTCGAAGGAGCACCCTGATACGCCACGCAGCAGGGTAGGAGTGCAGCAGCTTCCTTGAGGCCTTAGTTCTCTCTTCTGCTTCACTTGAAGCGTTGGAAGCTCTTCAGCACTCCTAGACTCCTCCCGGCAGCATCCGTTTCCGTACAAGGACACTGAGTACCCCGAGGCTATCCTGAGTTGAAGAGCAACATTCAGACCCGGAGACACTTTGGAATACTCGTGTGTGTGCCGAGTGAAGGGCAGCAGCTTGCACACTGCCTCGGGGGAGCTAGATTTCCTCAGCACACCAACAGCCTCAGGAACACTGCGGCAGCCTGTGCAGCAGGCCATGGAAGGCTGCATCATTACTATAGTCGGAGCTGCACTGAGCAAAACGTCTTGCTTACAGTTCCTTCTAGGACCTCATACCTGAAGTCAACCTGCCTCAAGGAGTAAGTCAGCTTGCCGTCCAAGTGCCTCTAGAGCACAGTCTTTAGGGAAAGGCTGCAGGCATTTGGAAGATGCACGTGAGCCTACGACACCTAAGGCATTCTTTCATTTAAGCAGTTCGCTACACGCAGAGAACCCTGCATAGAGAAGGTGATCCTCGAAGGATCCAGCGAGCAGCCAGGTCTCTTTGGACTTGTTAGAAAGCGCAGATGCTTCTTCTGCATGGAAACCTGGAAAAGGCAGCCCTCTGAGGCAAGCCTGGTCTTCCCGGCTTGAAAGCTGCAGTCATGCGGCCTTGCAGCTTCCTGAACAACGCTTTGGTTGCTGGGCTTGTACTCAGTGCAGGCATGGCTCTGGAAGAAACTGAGTTTTCTCGAAAGGAAGAGGGTGCTTTCAGGCCCCGGGCGGGAGCATATCCTGCCCTGCTCTAGAGCGAAGGGGGATCCCAAGGTGGGCCGTAGCCTCTACCTAAGGCTCTGATTTGCCATACAGAAGGGTAGTTTCGCGGCCTTTTCCTTGAGGCCTTGGTCGCCCTCCTGCCCTCGTGTAACGGTACTAATCCTGTCAGGACTCCTGGCCCCCTCGCGTCAGCACCCGTTTCCCTACGAGAACTCTGAGTACCCTCAGGCTCCCCTGGGCCTGCTGGGCCACACTCAGACACGTAGGCCCTTCAGGGTGCCCCTGGCTAGGCCGAGTGAAGCGTAACGCACTGCACTCTCTCCTGGGGGGGAGCTAGATATCTTCGGCTCACCAACGGCTTCAGGAACACGGTTCTCGCAAGTCCAGCATACCACGCAATTCGGCCTCGTTGCCCTAGTCTGAGCTACACTGGGAGAAACTCTCTGCTTACATGCCCTTCTAGGAACTCATACCTGAAATCACCGTATCTCAGGGGGAAAGGCGGCTTGCCTTCCAACTTCCACTAAAGCACAGGTCTCTGTGGAACACTTCAGGCTTTCAGTAGATGCAAGGGACCCTAGGAGACCAAAGGCATTCCTTGGTCTCGGCAGTTTGGTACACACAGAGCACCCTGTGAAGAACGCTTGAATCAAGTATGTACTAGGTCGCTTTGGACTTGGATAGAAAGCACAGATACTTACGCTCCGTGTCAACCTGGAGCCGGTGCCTGACGGGACTAGCCTTGTTTTCGCACCTTGAAGAATCCTCTATTGCGCCCTGAACCTCCCTGCGAAACACTGCTGTCGCCGGGCCTCTTCTCACGGCAGGCATGGCTGTGAGAGGGAAAAGACGGTTTCACACGGAACCGGGGTACTGCAGTTTCTCGTTCAGAGCTCATCCTGTCCTGTTGTATAGCTAAGGGGAAACTCCAAGTGAGGCCTAGCTTCGAAGGAGCACCCTGGTACGCCACGCAGCAGGGTAGGAGTGCAGCAGCTTCCGTGAGGCCTTAGTTCTCTCTTCTGCTTCACTTGAAGGGTTGGAAGCTCTTCAGGACTCCTAGACTCCTCCCGGCAGCATCCGTTTCCGTACAAGGACACTGAGTACCCAGAGGCTCTCCTGAGTTGAAGAGCAACATTCAGACCCGGAGACACTTTGGAATACTCGTGTGTGTGCCGAGTGAAGGGCAGTAGCTTGCACACTGCCTCGGGGGAGCTACATTTCCTCAGCACACCAACAGCCTCAGGAACACTGCAGTAGCCTGTGCAGCAGGCCATGGAAGGCTGCGTCATTACTGTAGTCGGAGCTGCACTGAGCAAAACGTCTTGCTCACAGTTCCTTCTAGGACCTCATCCCTGAAGTCAACCTACCTCAAGGAGTAAGTCAGCTTGCCGTCCAAGTGCCTCTAGAGCACAGTCTCTAGAGTAACGCTGCAGGCATTTGGAAGACGCACGTGAGCCTACGACACCTAAGGCATTCTTTCATTTAAGCAGTTCGTTACACACAGAGCACCCTGCATAGAGAAGGTGATCCTCGAAGAACCCAGCGAGCAGCCAGGTCTCTTTGGACTTGTTAGAAAGCGCAGATGCTTCTTCTGCATGGAAACCTGGAAAAGGCAGCCCTCTGAGGCAAGCCTGGTCTTCCCGGCTTGAAAGCTCCAGTCATGCGGCCTTGCAGCTTCCTGAACAACGCTTTGGTTGCTGGGCTTGTACTCAGTGCAGGCATGGCTCTGGAAGAAACTGAGTTTTCTCGAAAGGAAGAGGGTGCTTTCACGCCCCGGGCGGGAACATATCCTGCCCTGCTCTAGAGCGAAGGGGGATCCCAAGGTGGGCCGTAGCCTCTACCTAAGGCTCTGATTTGCCATCCAGAAGGGTAGTTTTGCGGCCTTTTCCTTGAGGCCTTGGTCGCCCTCCTGCCCTCGTGTAACGGTACTAAGCCTGTCAGAACTCCTGGCCCCCTCGCGTCAGCACCCGTTTCCCTCCGAGAACTCTGAATACCCTCAGGCTCCCCTGGGCCTGCTGGGCCACACTCAGACACGTAGGCCCTTCAGGGTGCCCCTGGCTAGGCCGAGTGAAGCGTAACGCACTGCACTCTCTCCTGGGGGGGAGCTAGATATCTTCGGCTCAGCAACGGCTTCAGGAACACGGTTCTCGCAAGTCCAGCATACCATGCAATTCGGCCTCGTTGCCCTAGTCTGAGCTACACTGGGAGAAACTCTCTGCTTACATGCCCTTCTAGGAACTCATACCTGAAATCACCGTATCTCAGGGGGAAAGGCGGCTTGCCTTCCAACTTCCACTAAAGCACAGGTCTCTGTGGAACACTTCAGGCTTTCAGTAGATGCAAGGGACCCTAGGAGACCAAAGGCATTCCTTGGTCTCGGCAGTTTGGTACACACAGAGCTCCCTGTGAAGAACGCTTGAATCAAGTATGTACAAGGTCGCTTTGGACTTGGATAGAAAGCACAGATACTTACGCTCCGTGTCAACCTGGAGCCGGTGCCTGACGGGACTAGCCTTGTTTTCGCACCTTGAAGAATCCTCTATTGCGCCCTGAAGCTCCCTGGGAAACACTGCTGTCGCCGGGCCTCTTCTCACGGCAGGCGTGGCTGTGAGAGGGAAAAGACGGCTTCACACGGAACCGGGGTACTGCAGTTTCTCGTGCAGAGCTCATCCTGTCCTGTTGTATAGCTAACGGGAAACTCCAAGTGAGGCCTAGCTTCGAAGGAACACCCTGGTACACCACGCAGCAGGGTAGGAGTGCAGCAGCTTCCGTGAGGCCTTAGTTCTCTCTTCTGCTTCACTTGAAGGGTTGGAAGCTCTTCAGGACTCCTAGTCTCCTCCCGGCAGCATCCCTTTCCGTACAAGGACACTGAGTACCCCGAGGCTCTCCTGAGTCGAAGAGCAACATTCAGACCCGGAGACATTTTGGAATACTCGTGTGTGTGCCGAGTGAAGGGCAGCAGCTTGCACACTGCCTCGGGGGAGCTAGATTTCCTCAGCACACCAACAGCCTCAGGAACACTGCGGTAGCCTGTGCAGCAGGCCATGGAAGGCTGCATCATTACTGTAGTCGGAGCTGCACTGAGCAAAAGGTCTTGCTCACAGTTCCTTCTAGGACCTCATCCCTGAAGTCAACCTACCTCAAGGAGTAAGTCGGCTTGCCGTCCAAGTGCCTCTAGAGCACAGTGTCTCGGGTAACGCTGCAGGCATTTGGAAGATGCACGTGAGCCTACGACACCTAAGGCATTCTTTCATTTAAGCAGTTCGCTACATGCAGAGCACCCTGCATAGAGAAGGTGATCCTCGAAGGACCCAGCGAGCAGCCAGATCTCTTTGGAATTGTTAGAAAGCGCAGATGCTTCTTCTGAATGGAAACCTGGAAAAGGCAGCCCTCTGAGGCAAGCCTGGTCTTCCCGGCTTGAAAGCTCCAGTCATGCGGCCTTGCAGCTTCCTGAACAACACTTTGGTTGCTGGGCTTGTACTCAGTGCAGGCATGGCTCTGGAAGAAACTGAGTTTTCTCGAAAGGAAGAGGGTGCTTTCAGGCCCCGGGCGGGAGATTATCCTGCCCTGCTCTAGAGCGAAGGGGGATCCCAAGGTGGGCCGTAGCCTCTACCTAAGGCTCTGATTGGCCATCCAGAAGGGTAGCTTTGCGGCCTTTTCCTTGAGGCCTTGGTCGCCCTCCTGCCCTCGTGTAACGGTACTAATCCTGTCAGGACTCCTGGCCCCCTCGCGTCAGCACCTGTTTCCCTACGAGAACTCTGAGTACCCTCAGGCTCCCATGGGCCTGCTGGGCCACACTCAGACACGTAGGCCCTTCAGGGTGCCCCTGGCTAGGCCGAGTGAAGCGTAACGCACTGCACTCTCTCCTGGGGGGGAGCTAGATATCTTCGGCTCACCAACGGCTTCAGGAACACGGTTCTCGCAAGTCCAGCATACCATGCAAGTCGGCCTCGTTGCCCTAGTCTGAGCTACACTGGGAGAAACTCTCTGCTTACATGCCCTTCTAGGAACTCATACCTGAAATCACCGTATCTCAGGGGGAAAGGCGGCTTGCCTTCCAACTTCCACTAAAGCACAGGTCTCTGTGGAACACTTCAGGCTTTCAGTAGATGCAAGGGACCCTAGGAGACCAAAGGCATTCCTTGGTCTCGGCAGTTTGGTACACACAGAGCACCCTGTGAAGAACGCTTGAATCAAGTATGTACTAGGTCGCTTTGGACTTGGATAGAAAACAGAGATACGCTCCGTGTCAACCTGGAGCCGGTGCCTGACGGGACTAGCCTTGTTTTCGCACCTTGAAGAATCCTCTATTGCGCCCTGAACCTCCCTGCGAAACACTGCTGTCGCCGGGCCTCTTCTCACGGCAGGCATGGCTGTGAGAGGGAAAAGACGGTTTCACACGGAACCGGAGTACTGCAGTTTCTCGGTCAGAGCTCATCCTGTCCTGTTGTATAGCTAAGGGGAAACTCCAAGTGAGGCCTAGCTTCGAAGGAGCACCCTGATACGCCACGCAGCAGGGTAGGAGTGCAGCAGCTTCCTTGAGGCCTTAGTTCTCTCTTCTGCTTCACTTGAAGGGTTGGAAGCTCTTCAGCACTCCTAGACTCCTCCCGGCAGCATCCGTTTCCGTACAAGGACACTGAGTACCCCGAGGCTATCCTGAGTTGAAGAGCAACATTCAGACCCGGAGACACTTTGGAATACTCGTGTGTGTGCCGAGTGAAGGGCAGCAGCTTGCACACTGCCTCGGGGGAGCTAGATTTCCTCAGCACACCAACAGCCTCAGGAACACTGCGGCAGCCTGTGCAGCAGGCCATGGAAGGCTGCATCATTACTATAGTCGGAGCTGCACTGAGCAAAACGCCTTGCTTACAGTTCCTTCTAGGACCTCATACCTGAAGTCAACCTACCTCAAGGAGTAAGTCAGCTTGCCGTCCAAGTGCCTCTAGAGCACAGTCTTTAGGGAAAGGCTGCAGGCATTTGGAAGATGCACGTGAGCCTACGACACCTAAGGCATTCTTTCATTTAAGCAGTTCGCTACACGCAGAGAACCCTGCATAGAGAAGGTGATCCTCGAAGGATCCAGCGAGCAGCCAGGTCTCTTTGGACTTGTTAGAAAGCGCAGATGCTTCTTCTGCATGGAAACCTGGAAAAGGCAGCCCTCTGAGGCAAGCCTGGTCTTCCCGGCTTGAAAGCTCCAGTCATGCGGCCTTGCAGCTTCCTGAACAACGCTTTGGTTGCTGGGCTTGTACTCAGTGCAGGCATGGCTCTGGAAGAAACTGAGTTTTCTCGAAAGGAAGAGGGTGCTTTCAGGCCCCGGGCGGGAGCATATCCTGCCCTGCTCTAGAGCGAAGGGGGATCCCAAGGTGGGCCGTAGCCTCTACCTAAGGCTCTGATTTGCCATACAGAAGGGTAGTTTCGCGGCCTTTTCCTTGAGGCCTTGGTCGCCCTCCTGCCCTCGTGTAACGGTACTAATCCTGTCAGGACTCCTGGCCCCCTCGCGTCAGCACCCGTTTCCCTACGAGAACTCTGAGTACCCTCAGGCTCCCCTGGGCCTGCTGGGCCACACTCAGACACGTAGGCCCTTCAGGGTGCCCCTGGCTAGGCCGAGTGAAGCGTAACGCACTGCACTCTCTCCTGGGGGGGAGCTAGATATCTTCGGCTCACCAACGGCTTCAGGAACACGGTTCTCGCAAGTTCAGCATACCACGCAATTCGGCCTCGTTGCCCTAGTCTGAGCTACACTGGGAGAAACTCTCTGCTTACATGCCCTTCTAGGAACTCATACCTGAAATCACCGTATCTCAGGGGGAAAGGCGGCTTGCCTTCCAACTTCCACTAAAGCACAGGTCTCTGTGGAACACTTCAGGCTTTCAGTAGATGCAAGGGACCCTAGGAGACCAAAGGCATTCCTTGGTCTCGGCAGTTTGGTACACACAGAGCTCCCTGTGAAGAACGCTTGAATCAAGTATGTACAAGGTCGCTTTGGACTTGGATAGAAAGCACAGATACTTACGCTCCGTGTCAACCTGGAGCCGGTGCCTGACGGGACTAGCCTTGTTTTCGCACCTTGAAGAATCCTCTATTGCGCCCTGAAGCTCCCTGGGAAACACTGCTGTCGCCGGGCCTCTTCTCACGGCAGGCATGGCTGTGAGAGGGAAAAGACGGCTTCACACGGAACCGGGGTACTGCAGTTTCTCGTGCAGAGCTCATCCTGTCCTGTTGTATAGCTAAGGGGAAACTCCAAGTGAGGCCTAGCTTCGAAGGAACACCCTGGTACGCCACGCAGCAGGGTAGGAGTGCAGCAGCTTCCGTGAGGCCTTAGTTCTCTCTTCTGCTTCACTTGAAGGGTTGGAAGCTCTTCAGGACTCCTACTCACCTCCCGGCAGCATCCCTTTCCGTACAAGGACACTGAGTACCCCGAGGCTCTCCTGAGTCGAAGAGCAACATTCAGACCCGGAGACATTTTGGAATACTCGTGTGTGTGCCGAGTGAAGGGCAGCAGCTTGCACACTGCCTCGGGGGAGCTAGATTTCCTCAGCACACCAACAGCCTCAGGAACACTGCGGTAGCCTGTGCAGCAGGCCATGGAAGGCTGCGTCATTACTGTAGTCGGAGCTGCACTGAGCAAAACGTCTTGCTTACACTTCCTTCTAGGACCTCATTCCTGAAGTCAACCTGCCTCAAGGAGTAAGTCAGCTTGCCGTCCAAGTGCCTCTAGAGCACAGTCTTTAGGGTAAGGCTGCAGGCATTTGGAAGATGCACGTGAGCCTACGACACCTAAGGCATTCTTTCATTTAAGCAGTTCGCTACACGCAGAGAACCCTGCATAGAGAAGGTGATCCTCGAAGGATCCAGCGAGCAGCCAGGTCTCTTTGGACTTGTTAGAAAGCGCAGATGCTTCTTCTGCATGTAAACCTGGAAAAGGCAGCCCTCTGAGGCAAGCCTGGTCTTCCCGGCTTGAAAGCTCCAGTCATGCGGCCTTGCAGCTTCCTGAACAACGCTTTGGTTGCTGGGCTTGTACTCAGTGCAGGCATGGCTCTGGAAGAAACTGAGTTTTCTCGAAAGGAAGAGGGTGCTTTCAGGCCCCGGGCGGGAGCATATCCTGCCCTGTTCTAGAGCGAAGGGGGATCCCAAGGTGGGCCGTAGCCTCTACCTAAGGCTCTGATTTGCCATACAGAAGGGTAGTTTCGCGGCCTTTTCCTTGAGGCCTTGGTTGCCCTCCTGCCCTCGTGTAACGGTACTAATCCTGTCAGGACTCCTGGCCCCCTCGCGTCAGCACCCGTTTCCCTACGAGAACTCTGAGTACCCTCAGGCTCCCCTGGGCCTGCTGGGCCACACTCAGACACGAAGGCCCTTCAGGGTGCCCCTGGCTAGGCCGAGTGAAGCGTAACGCACTGCACTCTCTCCTGGGGGGGAGCTAGATATCTTCGGCTCACCAACGGCTTCAGGAACACGGTTCTCGCAAGTCCAGCATACCATGCAAGTCGGCCTCGTTGCCCTAGTCTGAGCTACACTGGGAGAAACTCTCTGCTTACATGCCCTTCTAGGAACTCATACCTGAAATCACCGTATCTCAGGGGGAAAGGCGGCTTGCCTTCCAACTTCCACTAAAGCACAGGTCTCTGTGGAACACTTCAGGCTTTCAGTAGATGCAAGGGACCCTAGGAGACCAAAGGCATTCCTTGGTCTCGGCAGTTTGGTACACACAGAGCACCCTGTGAAGAACGCTTGAATCAAGTATGTACTAGGTCGCTTTGGACTTGGATAGAAAACAGAGATACGCTCCGTGTCAACCTGGAGCCGGTGCCTGACGGGACTAGCCTTGTTTTCGCACCTTGAAGAATCCTCTATTGCGCCCTGAACCTCCCTGCGAAACACTGCTGTCGCCGGGCCTCTTCTCACGGCAGGCATGGCTGTGAGAGGGAAAACACGGTTTCACACGGAACCGGAGTACTGCAGTTTCTCGGTCAGAGCTCATCCTGTCCTGTTGTATAGCTAAGGGGAAACTCCAAGTGAGGCCTAGCTTCGAAGGAGCACCCTGATACGCCACGCAGCAGGGTAGGAGTGCAGCAGCTTCCGTGAGGCCTTAGTTCTCTCTTCTGCTTCACTTGAATGGTTGGAAGCTCTTCAGCACTCCTAGACTCCTCCCGGCAGCATCCGTTTCCGTACAAGGACACTGAGTACCCCGAGGCTATCCTGAGTTGAAGAGCAACATTCAGACCCGGAGACACTTTGGAATACTCGTGTGTGTGCCGAGTGAAGGGCAGCAGCTTGCACACTGCCTCGGGGGAGCTAGATTTCCTCAGCACACCAACAGCCTCAGGAACACTGCGGCAGCCTGTGCAGCAGGCCATGGAAGGCTCCATCATTACTGTAGTCGGAGCTGCACTGAGCAAAACGTCTTGCTTACAGTTCCTTCTAGGACCTCTTACCTGAAGTCAACCTGCCTCAAGGAGTAAGTCAGCTTGCCGTCCAAGTGCCTCTAGAGCACAGTCTTTAGGGAAAGGCTGCAGGCATTTGGAAGATGCACGTGAGCCTACGACACCTAAGGCATTCTTTCATTTAAGCAGTTCGCTACACGCAGAGAACCCTGCATAGAGAAGGTGATCCTCGAAGGATCCAGCGAGCAGCCAGGTCTCTTTGGACTTGTTAGAAAGCGCAGATGCTTCTTCTGCATGTAAACCTGGAAAAGGCAGCCCTCTGAGGCAAGCCTGGTCTTCCCGGCTTGAAAGCTCCAGTCATGCGGCCTTGCAGCTTCCTGAACAACGCTTTGGTTGCTGGGCTTGTACTCAGTGCAGGCATGGCTCTGGAAGAAACTGAGTTTTCTCGAAAGGAAGAGGGTGCTTTCAGGCCCCGGGCGGGAGCATATCCTGCCCTGCTCTAGAGCGAAGGGGGATCCCAAGGTGGGCCGTAACCTCTACCTAAGGCTCTGATTTGCCATCCAGAAGGGTAGATTCGCGGCCCTTTCCTTGAGGCTTTGGTCGCCCTCCTGCCCTCCTGTAACGGTACTAATCCTGTCAGGACTCCTGGGCCCCTTGCGTCAGCACCCGTTTCCCTACGAGAACTGAGTACCCTCAGGCTCCCCTGGGCCTGCTGGGCCACACTCAGACACGTAGGCCCTTCAGGGTGCCCCTGGCTAGGCCGAGTGAAGCGTAACGCACTGCACTCTCTCCTGGGGGGGAGCTAGATATCTTCGGCTCACCAACGGCTTCAGGAACACGGTTCTCGCAAGTCCAGCATACCACGCAATTCGGCCTCGTTGCCCTAGTCTGAGCTACACTGGGAGAAACTCTCTGCTTACATGCCCTTCTAGGAACTCATACCTGAAATCACCGTATCTCAGGGGGAAAGGCGGTTTGCCTTCCAACTTCCACTAAAGCACAGGTCTCTGTGGAACACTTCAGGCTTTCAGTAGATGCAAGGGACCCTAGGAGACCAAAGGCATTCCTTGGTCTCGGCAGTTTGGTACACACAGAGCACCCTGTGAAGAACGCTTGAATCAAGTATGTACTAGGTCGCTTTGGACTTGGATAGAAAACAGAGATACGCTCCGTGTCAACCTGGAGCCGGTGCCTGACGGGACTAGCCTTGTTTTCGCACCTTGAAGAATCCTCTATTGCGCCCTGAACCTCCCTGGGAAACACTGCTGTCGCCGGGCCTCTTCTCACGGCAGGCATGGCTGTGAGAGGGAAAAGACGGTTTCACACGGAACCGGAGTACTGCAGTTTCTCGGTCAGAGCTCATCCTGTCCTGTTGTATAGCTAAGGGGAAACTCCAAGTGAGGCCTAGCTTCGAAGGAGCACCCTGATACGCCACGCAGCAGGGTAGGAGTGCAGCAGCTTCCTTGAGGCCTTAGTTCTCTCTTCTGCTTCACTTGAAGGGTTGGAAGCTCTTCAGCACTCCTAGACTCCTCCCGGCAGCATCCGTTTCCGTACAAGGACACTGAGTACCCCGAGGCTATCCTGAGTTGAAGAGCAACATTCAGACCCGGAGACACTTTGGAATACTCGTGTGTGTGCCGAGTGAAGGGCAGCAGCTTGCACACTGCCTCGGGGGAGCTAGATTTCCTCAGCACACCAACAGCCTCAGGAACACTGCGGCAGCCTGTGCAGCAGGCCATGGAAGGCTGCATCATTACTGTAGTCGGAGCTGCACTGAGCAAAACGTCTTGCTTACAGTTCCTTCTAGGACCTCATACCTGAAGTCAACCTACCTCAAGGAGTAAGTCAGCTTGCCGTCCAAGTGCCTCTAGAGCACAGTCTTTAGGGAAAGGCTGCAGGCATTTGGAAGATGCACGTGAGCCTACGACACCTAAGGCATTCTTTCATTTAAGCAGTTCGCTACACGCAGAGAACCCTGCATAGAGAAGGTGATCCTCGAAGGATCCAGCGAGCAGCCAGGTCTCTTTGGACTTGTTAGAAAGCGCAGATGCTTCTTCTGCATGTAAACCTGGAAAAGGCAGCCCTCTGAGGCAAGCCTGGTCTTCCCGGCTTGAAAGCTCCAGTCATGCGGCCTTGCAGCTTCCTGAACAACGCTTTGGTTGCTGGGCTTGTACTCAGTGCAGGCATGGCTCTGGAAGAAACTGAGTTTTCTCGAAAGGAAGAGGGTGCTTTCAGGCCCCGGGCGGGAGCATATCCTGCCCTGCTCTAGAGCGAAGGGGGATCCCAAGGTGGGCCGTAGCCTCTACCTAAGGCTCTGATTTGCCATACAGAAGGGTAGTTTCGCGGCCTTTTCCTTGAGGCCTTGGTCGCCCTCCTGCCCTCGTGTAACGGTACTAATCCTGTCAGGACTCCTGGCCCCCTCGCGTCAGCACCCGTTTCCCTACGAGAACTCTGAGTACCCTCAGGCTCCCCTGGGCCTGCTGGGCCACACTCAGACACGTAGGCCCTTCAGGGTGCCCCTGGCTAGGCCGAGTGAAGCGTAACGCACTGCACTCTCTCCTGGGGGGGAGCTAGATATCTTCGGCTCACCAACGGCTTCAGGAACACGGTTCTCGCAAGTCCAGCATACCACGCAATTCGGCCTCGTTGCCCTAGTCTGAGCTACACTGGGAGAAACTCTCTGCTTACATGCCCTTCTAGGAACTCATACCTGAAATCACCGTATCTCAGGGGGAAAGGCGGCTTGCCTTCCAACTTCCACTAAAGCACAGGTCTCTGTGGAACACTTCAGGCTTTCAGTAGATGCAAGGGACCCTAGGAGACCAAAGGCATTCCTTGGTCTCGGCAGTTTGGTACACACAGAGCACCCTGTGAAGAACGCTTGAATCAAGTATGTACTAGGTCGCTTTGGACTTGGATAGAAAGCACAGATATTTACGCTCCGTGTCAACCTGGAGCCGGTGCCTGACGGGACTAGCCTTGTTTTCGCACCTTGAAGAATCCTCTATTGCGCCCTGAACCTCCCTGGGAAACACTGCTGTCGCCGGGCCTCTTCTCACGGCAGGCATGGCTGTGAGAGGGAAAAGACGGTTTCACACGGAACCGGAGTACTGCAGTTTCTCGGTCAGAGCTCATCCTGTCCTGTTGTATAGCTAAGGGGAAACTCCAAGTGAGGCCTAGCTTCGAAGGAGCACCCTGATACGCCACGCAGCAGGGTAGGAGTGCAGCAGCTTCCGTGAGGCCTTAGTTCTCTCTTCTGCTTCACTTGAAGGGTTGGAAGCTCTTCAGGACTCCTAGACTCCTCCCGGCAGCATCCGTTTCCGTACAAGGACACTGAGTACCCCGAGGCTATCCTGAGTTGAAGAGCAACATTCAGACCCGGAGACACTTTGGAATACTCGTGTGTGTGCCGAGTGAAGGGCAGCAGCTTGCACACTGCCTCGGGGGAGCTAGATTTCCTCAGCACACCAACAGCCTCAGGAACACTGCGGTAGCCTGTGCAGCAGGCCATGGAAGGCTGCATCATTACTGTAGTCGGAGCTGCACTGAGCAAAACGTCTTGCTTACAGTTCCTTCTAGGACCTCATACCTGAAGTCAACCTGCCTCAAGGAGTAAGTCAGCTTGCCGTCCAAGTGCCTCTAGAGCACAGTCTTTAGGGAAAGGCTGCAGGCATTTGGAAGATGCACGTGAGCCTACGACACCTAAGGCATTCTTTCATTTAAGCAGTTCGCTACACGCAGAGAACCCTGCATAGAGAAGGTGATCCTCGAAGGATCCAGCGAGCAGCCAGGTCTCTTTGGACTTGTTAGAAAGCGCAGATGCTTCTTCTGCATGTAAACCTGGAAAAGGCAGCCCTCTGAGGCAAGCCTGGTCTTCCCGGCTTGAAAGCTCCAGTCATGCGGCCTTGCAGCTTCCTGAACAACGCTTTGGTTGCTGGGCTTGTACTCAGTGCAGGCATGGCTCTGGAAGAAACTGAGTTTTCTCGAAAGGAAGAGGGTGCTTTCAGGCCCCGGGCGGGAGCATATCCTGCCCTGCTCTCGAGGGAAGGGGGATCCCAAGGTGGGCCGTAACCTCTACCTAAGGCTCTGATTTGCCATCCAGAAGGGTAGATTCGCGGCCCTTTCCTTGAGGCTTTGGTCGCCCTCCTGCCCTCCTGTAACGGTACTAATCCTGTCAGGACTCCTGGGCCCCTTGCGTCAGCACCCGTTTCCCTACGAGAACTGAGTACCCTCAGGCTCCCCTGGGCCTGCTGGGCCACACTCAGACACGTAGGCCCTTCAGGGTGCCCCTGGCTAGGCCGAGTGAAGCGTAACGCACTGCACTCTCTCCTGGGGGGGTGCTAGATATCTTCGGCTCACCAACGGCTTCAGGAACACGGTTCTCGCAAGTCCAGCATACCACGCAATTCGGCCTCGTTGCCCTAGTCTGAGCTACACTGGGAGAAACTCTCTGCTTACATGCCCTTCTAGGAACTCATACCTGAAATCACCGTATCTCAGGGGGAAAGGCGGTTTGCCTTCCAACTTCCACTAAAGCACAGGTCTCTGTGGAACACTTCAGGCTTTCAGTAGATGCAAGGGACCCTAGGAGACCAAAGGCATTCCTTGGTCTCGGCAGTTTGGTACACACAGAGCACCCTGTGAAGAACGCTTGAATCAAGTATGTACTAGGTCGCTTTGGACTTGGATAGAAAGCACAGATACTTACGCTCCGTGTCAACCTGGAGCCGGTGCCTGACGGGACTAGCCTTGTTTTCGCACCTTGAAGAATCCTCTATTGCGCCCTGAAGCTCCCTGGGAAACACTGCTGTCGCCGGGCCTCTTCTCACGGCAGGCATGGCTGTGAGAGGGAAAAGACGGTTTCACACGGAACCGGGGTACTGCAGTTTCTCGTTCAGAGCTCATCCTGTCCTGTTGTATAGCTAAGGGGAAACTCCAAGTGAGGCCTAGCTTCGAAGGAGCACCCTGGTACGCCACGCAGCAGGGTAGGAGTGCAGCAGCTTCCGTGAGGCCTTAGTTCTCTCTTCTGCTTCACTTGAAGGGTTGGAAGCTCTTCAGTACTCCTAGACTCCTCCCGGCAGCATCCGTTTCCGTACAAGGACACTGAGTACCCAGAGGCTCTCCTGAGTTGAAGAGCAACATTCAGACCCGGAGACACTTTGGAATACTCGTGTGTGTGCCGAGTGAAGGGCAGCAGCTTGCACACTGCCTCGGGGGAGCTAGATTTCCTCAGCACACCAACAGCCTCAGGAACACTGCGGCAGCCTGTGCAGCAGGCCATGGAAGGCTGCATCATTACTGTAGTCGGAGCTGCACTGAGCAAAACGTCTTGATTACAGTTCCTTCTAGGACCTCATACCTGAAATCAACCTGCCTCAAGGAGTAAGTCAGCTTGCCGTCCAAGTGCCTCTAGAGCACAGTCTTTAGGGAAAGGCTGCAGGCATTTGGAAGATGCACGTGAGCCTACGACACCTAAGGCATTCTTTCATTTAAGCAGTTCGCTACACGCAGAGAACCCTGCATAGAGAAGGTGATCCTCGAAGGATCCAGCGAGCAGCCAGGTCTCTTTGGACTTGTTAGAAAGCGCAGATGCTTCTTCTGCATGTAAACCTGAAAAGGCAGCCCTCTGAGGCAAGCCTGGTCTTCCCGGCTTGAAAGCTCCAGTCATGCGGCCTTGCAGCTTCCTGAACAACGCTTTGGTTGCTGGGCTTGTACTCAGTGCAGGCATGGCTCTGGAAGAAACTGAGTTTTCTCGAAAGGAAGAGGGTGCTTTCAGGCCCCGGGCGGGAGCATATCCTGCCCTGCTCTAGAGCGAAGGGGGATCCCAAGGTGGGCCGTAACCTCTACCTAAGGCTCTGATTTGCCATCCAGAAGGGTAGATTCGCGGCCCTTTCCTTGAGGCTTTGGTCGCCCTCCTGCCCTCCTGTAACGGTACTAATCCTGTCAGGACTCCTGGGCCCCTTGCGTCAGCACCCGTTTCCCTACGAGAACTGAGTACCCTCAGGCTCCCCTGGGCCTGCTGGGCCACACTCAGACACGTAGGCCCTTCAGGGTGCCCCTGGCTAGGCCGAGTGAAGCGTAACGCACTGCACTCTCTCCTGGGGGGGAGCTAGATATCTTCGGCTCACCAACGGCTTCAGGAACACGGTTCTCGCAAGTCCAGCATACCACGCAATTCGGCCTCGTTGCCCTAGTCTGAGCTACACTGGGAGAAACTCTCTGCTTACATGCCCTTCTAGGAACTCATACCTGAAATCACCGTATCTCAGGGGGAAAGGCGGTTTGCCTTCCAACTTCCACTAAAGCACAGGTCTCTGTGGAACACTTCAGGCTTTCAGTAGATGCAAGGGACCCTAGGAGACCAAAGGCATTCCTTGGTCTCGGCAGTTTGGTACACACAGAGCACCCTGTGAAGAACGCTTGAATCAAGTATGTACTAGGTCGCTTTGGACTTGGATAGAAAGCACAGATACTTACGCTCCGTGTCAACCTGGAGCCGGTGCCTGACGGGACTAGCCTTGTTTTCGCACCTTGAAGAATCCTCTATTGCGCCCTGAACCTCCCTGCGAAACACTGCTGTCGCCGGGCCTCTTCTCACGGCAGGCATGGCTGTGAGAGGGAAAAGACGGTTTCACACGGAACCGGGGTACTGCAGTTTCTCGGTCACAGCTCATCCTGTCCTGTTGTATAGCTAAGGGGAAACTCCAAGTGAGGCCTAGCTTCTAAGGAGCACCCTGGTACGCCACGCAGCAGGGTAGGAGTGCAGCAGCTTCCGTGAGGCCTTAGTTCTCTCTTCTGCTTCACTTGAAGGGTTGGAAGCTCTTCAGCACTCCTAGACTCCTCCCGGCAGCATCCGTTTCCGTACAAGGACACTGAGTACCCCGAGGCTATCCTGAGTTGAAGAGCAACATTCAGACCCGGAGACACTTTGGAATACTCGTGTGTGTGCCGAGTGAAGGGCAGCAGCTTGCACACTGCCTCGGGGGAGCTAGATTTCCTCAGCACACCAAAAGCCTCAGGAACACTGCGGCAGCCTGTGCAGCAGGCCATGGAAGGCTGCATCATTACTGAAGTCGGAGCTGCACTGAGCAAAACGTCTTGCTTACAGTTCCTTCTAGGACCTCATACCTGAAGTCAACCTGCCTCAAGGAGTAAGTCAGCTTGCCGTCCAAGTGCCTCTATAGCACAGTCTCTAGGGTAAAGCTGCAGGCATTTGGAAGACGCACGTGAGCCTACGACACCTAAGGCATTCTTTCATTTAAGCAGTTCGTTACACACAGAGCACCCTGCATAGAGAAGGTGATCCTCAAAGGACCCAGCGAGCAGCCATGTCTCTTTGGACTTGTTAGAAAGCGCAGATGCTTCTTCTGCATGGAAACCTGAAAAGGGCAGCCCTCTGAGGCAAGCCTGGTCTTCCCGGCTTGAAAGCTCCAGTCATGCGGCCTTGCAGCTTCCTGAACAACGCTTTGGTTGCTGGGCTTGTACTCAGTGCAGGCATGGCTCTGGAAGAAACTGAGTTTTCTCGAAAGGAAGAGGGTGCTTTCAGGCCCCGGGCGGGAGCATATCCTGCCCTGCTCTAGAGCGAAGGGGGATCCCAAGGTGGGCCGTAGCCTCTACCTAATGCTCTGAATTGCCATACAGAAGGGTAGTTTCGCGGCCTTTTCCTTGAGGCCTTGGTCGCCCTCCTGCCCTCGTGTAACGGTACTAATCCTGTCAGGACTCCTGGCCCCCTCGCGTCAGCACCCTTTTCCCTACGAGAACTCTGAGTACCCTCAGGCTCCCCTGGGCCTGCTGGGCCACACTCAGACACGTAGGCCCTTCAGGGTGCCCCTGGCTAGGCCGAGTGAAGCGTAACGCACAGCACTCTCTCCTGGGGGGTAGCTAGATATCTTCGGCTCACCAACGGCTTCAGGAACACGGTTCTCGCAAGTCCAGCATACCATGCAAGTCGGCCTCGTTGCCCTAGTCTGAGCTACACTGGGAGAAACTCTCTGCTTACATGCCCTTCTAGGAACTCATACCTGAAATCACCGTATCTCAGGGGGAAAGGCGGCTTGCCTTCCAACTTCCACTAAAGCACAGGTCTCTGTGGAACACTTCAGGCTTTCAGTAGATTCAAGGGACCCTAGGAGACCAAAGGCATTCCTTGGTCTCGGCAGTTTGGTACACACAGAGCACCCTGTGAAGAACGCTTGAATCAAGTATGTACTAGGTCGCTTTGGACTTGGATAGAAAACAGAGATACGCTCCGTGTCAACCTGGAGCCGGTGCCTGACGGGAATAGCCTTGTTTTCGAACCTTGAAGAATCCTCTATTGCGCCCTGAACCTCCCTGGGAAACACTGCTGTCGCCGGGCCTCTTCTCACGGCAGGCATGGCTGTGAGAGGGAAAAGACGGTTTCACACGGAACCGGAGTACTGCAGTTTCTCGGTCAGAGCTCATCCTGTCCTGTTGTATAGCTAAGGGGAAACTCCAAGTGAGGCCTAGCTTCGAAGGAGCACCCTGATACGCCACGCAGCAGGGTAGGAGTGCAGCAGCTTCCTTGAGGCCTTAGTTCTCTCTTCTGCTTCACTTGAAGGGTTGGAAGCTCTTCAGCACTCCTAGACTCCTCCCGGCAGCATCCGTTTCCGTACAAGGACACTGAGTACCCCGAGGCTATCCTGAGTTGAAGAGCAACATTCAGACCCGGAGACACTTTGGAATACTCGTGTGTGTGCCGAGTGAAGGGCAGCAGCTTGCACACTGCCTCGGGGGAGCTAGATTTCCTCAGCACACCAACAGCCTCAGGAACACTGCGGCAGCCTGTGCAGCAGGCCATGGAAGGCTGCATCATTACTATAGTCGGAGCTGCACTGAGCAAAACGTCTTGCTTACAGTTCCTTCTAGGACCTCATACCTGAAGTCAACCTACCTCAAGGAGTAAGTCAGCTTGCCGTCCAAGTGCCTCTAGAGCACAGTCTTTAGGGAAAGGCTGCAGGCATTTGGAAGATGCACGTGAGCCTACGACACCTAAGGCATTCTTTCATTTAAGCAGTTCGCTACACGCAGAGAACCCTGCATAGAGAAGGTGATCCTCGAAGGATCCAGCGAGCAGCCAGGTCTCTTTGGACTTGTTAGAAAGCGCAGATGCTTCTTCTGCATGTAAACCTGGAAAAGGCAGCCCTCTGAGGCAAGCCTGGTCTTCCCGGCTTGAAAGCTCCAGTCATGCGGCCTTGCAGCTTCCTGAACAACGCTTTGGTTGCTGGGCTTGTACTCAGTGCAGGCATGGCTCTGGAAGAAACTGAGTTTTCTCGAAAGGAAGAGGGTGCTTTCAGGCCCCGGGCGGGAGCATATCCTGCCCTGCTCTAGAGCGAAGGGGGATCCCAAGGTGGGCCGTAGCCTCTACCTAAGGCTCTGATTTGCCATACAGAAGGGTAGTTTCGCGGCCTTTTCCTTGAGGCCTTGGTCGCCCTCCTGCCCTCGTGTAACGGTACTAATCCTGTCAGGACTCCTGGCCCCCTCGCGTCAGCACCCGTTTCCCTACGAGAACTCTGAGTACCCTCAGGCTCCCCTGGGCCTGCTGGGCCACACTCAGACACGTAGGCCCTTCAGGGTGCCCCTGGCTAGGCCGAGTGAAGCGTAACGCACTGCACTCTCTCCTGGGGGGGAGCTAGATATCTTCGGCTCACCAACGGCTTCAGGAACACGGTTCTCGCAAGTCCAGCATACCACGCAATTCGGCCTCGTTGCCCTAGTCTGAGCTACACTGGGAGAAACTCTCTGCTTACATGCCCTTCTAGGAACTCATACCTGAAATCACCGTATCTCAGGGGGAAAGGCGGTGTGCCTTCCAACTTCCACTAAAGCACAGGTCTCTGTGGAACACTTCAGGCTTTCAGTAGATGCAAGGGACCCTAGGAGACCAAAGGCATTCCTTGGTCTCGGCAGTTTGGTACACACAGAGCACCCTGTGAAGAACGCTTGAATCAAGTATGTACTAGGTCGCTTTGGACTTGGATAGAAAGCACAGATATTTACGTTCCGTGTCAACCTGGAGCCGGTGCCTGACGGGACTAGCCTTGTTTTCGCACCTTGAAGAATCCTCTATTGCGCCCTGAACCTCGCTGGGAAACACTGCTGTCGCCGGGCCTCTTCTCACGGCAGGCATGGTTGTGAGAGGGAAAAGACGGTTTCACACGGAACCGGAGTACTGCAGTTTCTCGGTCAGAGCTCATCCTGTCCTGTTGTATAGCTAAGGGGAAACTCCAAGTGAGGCCTAGCTTCGAAGGAGCACCCTGATACGCCACGCAGCAGGGTAGGAGTGCAGCAGCTTCCGTGAGGCCTTAGTTCTCTCTTCTGCTTCACTTGAAGGGTTGGAAGCTCTTCAGCACTCCTAGACTCCTCCCGGCAGCATCCGTTTCCGTACAAGGACACTGAGTACCCTGAGGCTCTCCTGAGTTGAAGAGCAACATTCAGACCCGGAGACACTTTGGAATACTCGTGTGTGTGCCGAGTGAAGGGCAGCAGCTTGCACACTGCCTCGGGGGAGCTAGATTTCCTCAGCACACCAACAGCCTCAGGAACACTGCGGCAGCCTGTGCAGCAGGCCATGGAAGGCTGCATCATTACTGTAGTCGGAGCTGCACTGAGCAAAACGTCTTGCTTACAGTTCCTTCTAGGACCTCATACCTGAAGTCAACCTGCCTCAAGGAGTAAGTCAGCTTGCCGTCCAAGTGCCTCTAGAGCACAGTCTTTAGGGAAAGGCTGCAGGCATTTGGAAGATGCACGTGAGCCTACGACACCTAAGGCATTCTTTCATTTAAGCAGTTCGCTACACGCAGAGAACCCTGCATAGAGAAGGTGATCCTCGAAGGATCCAGCGAGCAGCCAGGTCTCTTTGGACTTGTTAGAAAGCGCAGATGCTTCTTCTGCATGTAAACCTGGAAAAGGCAGCCCTCTGAGGCAAGCCTGGTCTTCCCGGCTTGAAAGCTCCAGTCATGCGGCCTTGCAGCTTCCTGAACAACGCTTTGGTTGCTGGGCTTGTACTCAGTGCAGGCATGGCTCTGGAAGAAACTGAGTTTTCTCGAAAGGAAGAGGGTGCTTTCAGGCCCCGGGCGGGAGCATATCCTGCCCTGCTCTAGAGCGAAGGGGGATCCCAAGGTGGGCCGTAACCTCTACCTAAGGCTCTGATTTGCCATCCAGAAGGGTAGTTTCGCGGCCCTTTCCTTGAGGCTTTGGTCGCCCTCCTGCCCTCCTGTAACGGTACTAATCCTGTCAGGACTCCTGGGCCCCTTGCGTCAGCACCCGTTTCCCTACGAGAACTGAGTACCCTCAGGCTCCCCTGGGCCTGCTGGGCCACACTCAGACACGTAGGCCCTTCAGGGTGCCCCTGGCTAGGCCGAGTGAAGCGTAACGCACTGCACTCTCTCCTGGGGGGGAGCTAGATATCTTCGGCTCACCAACGGCTTCAGGAACACGGTTCTCGCAAGTCCAGCATACCACGCAATTCGGCCTCGTTGCCCTAGTCTGAGCTACACTGGGAGAAACTCTCTGCTTACATGCCCTTCTAGGAACTCATACCTGAAATCACCGTATCTCAGGGGGAAAGGCGGTTTGCCTTCCAACTTCCACTAAAGCACAGGTCTCTGTGGAACACTTCAGGCTTTCAGTAGATGCAAGGGACCCTAGGAGACCAAAGGCATTCCTTGGTCTCGGCAGTTTGGTACACACAGAGCACCCTGTGAAGAACGCTTGAATCAAGTATGTACTAGGTCGCTTTGGACTTGGATAGAAAGCACAGATACTTACGCTCCGTGTCAACCTGGAGCCGGTGCCTGACGGGACTAGCCTTGTTTTCGCACCTTGAAGAATCCTCTATTGCGCCCTGAAGCTCCCTGGGAAACACTGCTGTCGCCGGGCCTCTTCTCACGGCAGGCATGGCTGTGAGAGGGAAAAGACGGTTTCACACGGAACCGGGGTACTGCAGTTTCTCGGTCACAGCTCATCCTGTCCTGTTGTATAGCTAAGGGGAAACTCCAAGTGAGGCCTAGCTTCGAAGGAGCACCCTGGTACGCCACGCAGCAGGGTAGGAGTGCAGCAGCTTCCGTGAGGCCTTAGTTCTCTCTTCTGCTTCACTTGAAGGGTTGGAAGCTCTTCAGTACTCCTAGACTCCTCCCGGCAGCATCCGTTTCCGTACAAGGACACTGAGTACCCAGAGGCTCTCCTGAGTTGAAGAGCAACATTCAGACCCGGAGACACTTTGGAATACTCGTGTGTGTGCCGAGTGAAGGGCAGCAGCTTGCACACTGCCTCGGGGGAGCTAGATTTCCTCAGCACACCAACAGCCTCAGGAACACTGCGGTAGCCTGTGCAGCAGGCCATGGAAGGCTGCGTCATTACTGTAGTCGGAGCTGCACTGAGCAAAACGTCTTGCTTACAGTTCCTTCTAGGACCTCATACCTGAAGTCAACCTACCTCAAGGAGTAAGTCAGCTTGCCGTCCAAGTGCCTCTATAGCACAGTCTCTAGGGTAACGCTGCAGGCATTTGGAAGACGCACGTGAGCCTACGACACCTAAGGCATTCTTTGATTTAAGCAGTTCGTTACACACAGAGCACCCTGCATAGAGAAGGTGATCCTCAAAGGACCCAGCGAGCAGCCATGTCTCTTTGGACTTGTTAGAAAGCGCAGATGCTTCTTCTGCATGGAAACCTGAAAAGGGCAGCCCTCTGAGGCAAGCCTGGTCTTCCCGGCTTGAAAGCTCCAGTCATGCGGCCTTGCAGCTTCCTGAACAACGCTTTGGTTGCTGGGCTTGTACTCAGTGCAGGCATGGCTCTGGAAGAAACTGAGTTTTCTCGAAAGGAAGAGGGTGCTTTCAGGCCCCGGGCGGGAGCATATCCTGCCCTGCTCTAGAGCGAAGGGGGATCCCAAGGTGGGCCGTAGCCTCTACCTAAGGCTCTGATTTGCCATACAGAAGGGTAGTTTCGCGGCCTTTTCCTTGAGGCCTTGGTCGCCCTCCTGCCCTCGTGTAACGGTACTAATCCTGTCAGGACTCCTGGCCCCCTCGCGTCAGCACCCGTTTCCCTACGAGAACTCTGAATACCGTCAGGCTCCCCTGGGCCTGCTGGGCCACACTCAGACACGTAGGCCCTTCAGGGTGCCCCTGGCTAGGCCGAGTGAAGCGTAACGCACTGCACTCTCTCCTGGGGGGGAGCTAGATATCTTCGGCTCACCAACGGCTTCAGGAACACGGTTCTCGCAAGTCCAGCATACCATGCAAGTCGGCCTCGTTGCCCTAGTCTGAGCTACACTGGGAGAAACTCTCTGCTTACATGCCCTTCTAGGAACTCATACCTGAAATCACCGTATCTCAGGGGGAAAGGCGGCTTGCCTTCCAACTTCCACTAAAGCACAGGTCTCTGTGGAACACTTCAGGCTTTCAGTAGATGCAAGGGACCCTAGGAGACCAAAGGCATTCCTTGGTCTCGGCAGTTTGGTACACACAGAGCACCCTGTGAAGAACGCTTGAATCAAGTATGTACTAGGTCGCTTTGGACTTGGATAGAAAACAGATATACGCTCCGTGTCAACCTGGAGCCGGTGCCTGACGGGACTAGCCTTGTTTTCGCACCTTGAAGAATCCTCTATTGCGCCCTGAACCTCCCTGGGAAACACTGCTGTCGCCGGGCCTCTTCTCACGGCAGGCATGGCTGTGAGAGGGAAAAGACGGTTTCACACGGAACCGGAGTACTGCAGTTTCTCGGTCAGAGCTCATCCTGTCCTGTTGTATAGCTAAGGGGAAACTCCAAGTGAGGCCTAGCTTCGAAGGAGCACCCTGATACGCCACGCAGCAGGGTAGGAGTGCAGCAGCTTCCTTGAGGCCTTAGTTCTCTCTTCTGCTTCACTTGAAGGGTTGGAAGCTCTTCAGGACTCCTAGACTCCTCCCGGCAGCATCCGTTTCCGTACAAGGACACTGAGTACCCCGAGGCTATCCTGAGTTGAAGAGCAACATTCAGACCCGGAGACACTTTGGAATACTCGTGTGTGTGCCGAGTGAAGGGCAGCAGCTTGCACACTGCCTCGGGGGAGCTAGATTTCCTCAGCACACCAACAGCCTCAGGAACACTGCGGCAGCCTGTGCAGCAGGCCATGGAAGGCTGCATCATTACTGTAGTCGGAGCTGCACTGAGCAAAACGTCTTGCTTACAGTTCCTTCTAGGACCTCATACCTGAAATCAACCTGCCTCAAGGAGTAAGTCAGCTTGCCGTCCAAGTGCCTCTAGAGCACAGTCTTTAGGGAAAGGCTGCAGGCATTTGGAAGATGCACGTGAGCCTACGACACCTAAGGCATTCTTTCATTTAAGCAGTTCGCTACACGCAGAGAACCCTGCATAGAGAAGGTGATCCTCGAAGGATCCAGCGAGCAGCCAGGTCTCTTTGGACTTGTTAGAAAGCGCAGATGCTTCTTCTGCATGTAAACCTGGAAAAGGCAGCCCTCTGAGGCAAGCCTGGTCTTCCCGGCTTGAAAGCTCCAGTCATGCGGCCTTGCAGCTTCCTGAACAACGCTTTGGTTGCTGGGCTTGTACTCAGTGCAGGCATGGCTCTGGAAGAAACTGAGTTTTCTCGAAAGGAAGAGGGTGCTTTCAGGCCCCGGGCGGGAGCATATCCTGCCCTGCTCTAGAGCGAAGGGGGATCCCAAGGTGGGCCGTAGCCTCTACCTAAGGCTCTGATTTGCCATACAGAAGGGTAGTTTCGCGGCCTTTTCCTTGAGGCCTTGGTCGCCCTCCTGCCCTCGTGTAACGGTACTAATCCTGTCAGGACTCCTGGCCCCCTCGCGTCAGCACCCGTTTCCCTACGAGAACTCTGAGTACCCTCAGGCTCCCCTGGGCCTGCTGGGCCACACTCAGACACGTAGGCCCTTCAGGGTGCCCCTGGCTAGGCCGAGTGAAGCGTAACGCACTGCACTCTCTCCTGGGGGGGAGCTAGATATCTTCGGCTCACCAACGGCTTCAGGAACACGGTTCTCGCAAGTCCAGCATACCACGCAATTCGGCCTCGTTGCCCTAGTCTGAGCTACACTGGGAGAAACTCTCTGCTTACATGCCCTTCTAGGAACTCATACCTGAAATCACCGTATCTCAGGGGGAAAGGCGGTGTGCCTTCCAACTTCCACTAAAGCACAGGTCTCTGTGGAACACTTCAGGCTTTCAGTAGATGCAAGGGACCCTAGGAGACCAAAGGCATTCCTTGGTCTCGGCAGTTTGGTACACACAGAGCACCCTGTGAAGAACGCTTGAATCAAGTATGTACTAGGTCGCTTTGGACTTGGATAGAAAGCACAGATATTTACGTTCCGTGTCAACCTGGAGCCGGTGCCTGACGGGACTAGCCTTGTTTTCGCACCTTGAAGAATCCTCTATTGCGCCCTGAACCTCGCTGGGAAACACTGCTGTCGCCGGGCCTCTTCTCACGGCAGGCATGGTTGTGAGAGGGAAAAGACGGTTTCACACGGAACCGGAGTACTGCAGTTTCTCGGTCAGAGCTCATCCTGTCCTGTTGTATAGCTAAGGGGAAACTCCAAGTGAGGCCTAGCTTCGAAGGAGCACCCTGATACGCCACGCAGCAGGGTAGGAGTGCAGCAGCTTCCGTGAGGCCTTAGTTCTCTCTTCTGCTTCACTTGAAGGGTTGGAAGCTCTTCAGCACTCCTAGACTCCTCCCGGCAGCATCCGTTTCCGTACAAGGACACTGAGTACCCCGAGGCTATCCTGAGTTGAAGAGCAACATTCAGACCCGGAGACACTTTGGAATACTCGTGTGTGTGCCGAGTGAAGGGCAGCAGCTTGCACACTGCCTCGGGGGAGCTAGATTTCCTCAGCACACCAACAGCCTCAGGAACACTGCGGCAGCCTGTGCAGCAGGCCATGGAAGGCTGCATCATTACTATAGTCGGAGCTGCACTGAGCAAAACGTCTTGCTTACAGTTCCTTCTAGGACCTCATACCTGAAGTCAACCTGCCTCAAGGAGTAAGTCAGCTTGCCGTCCAAGTGCCTCTAGAGCACAGTCTTTAGGGAAAGGCTGCAGGCATTTGGAAGATGCACGTGAGCCTACGACACCTAAGGCATTCTTTCATTTAAGCAGTTCGCTACACGCAGAGAACCCTGCATAGAGAAGGTGATCCTCGAAGGATCCAGCGAGCAGCCAGGTCTCTTTGGACTTGTTAGAAAGCGCAGATGCTTCTTCTGCATGGAAACCTGGAAAAGGCAGCCCTCTGAGGCAAGCCTGGTCTTCCCGGCTTGAAAGCTCCAGTCATGCGGCCTTGCAGCTTCCTGAACAACGCTTTGGTTGCTGGGCTTGTACTCAGTGCAGGCATGGCTCTGGAAGAAACTGAGTTTTCTCGAAAGGAAGAGGGTGCTTTCAGGCCCCGGGCGGGAGCATATCCTGCCCTGCTCTAGAGCGAAGGGGGATCCCAAGGTGGGCCGTAGCCTCTACCTAAGGCTCTGATTTGCCATACAGAAGGGTAGTTTCGCGGCCTTTTCCTTGAGGCTTTGGTCGCCCTCCTGCCCTCGTGTAACGGTACTAATCCTGTCAGGACTCCTGGCCCCCTCGCGTCAGCACCCGTTTCCCTACGAGAACTCTGAGTACCCTCAGGCTCCCCTGGGCCTGCTGGGCCACACTCAGACACGTAGGCCCTTCAGGGTGCCCCTGGCTAGGCCGAGTGAAGCGTAACGCACTGCACTCTCTCCTGGGGGGGAGCTAGATATCTTCGGCTCACCAACGGCTTCAGGAACACGGTTCTCGCAAGTCCAGCATACCACGCAATTCGGCCTCGTTGCCCTAGTCTGAGCTACACTGGGAGAAACTCTCTGCTTACATGCCCTTCTAGGAACTCATACCTGAAATCACCGTATCTCAGGGGGAAAGGCGGTTTGCCTTCCAACTTCCACTAAAGCACAGGTCTCTGTGGAACACTTCAGGCTTTCAGTAGATGCAAGGGACCCTAGGAGACCAAAGGCATTCCTTGGTCTCGGCAGTTTGGTACACACAGAGCACCCTGTGAAGAACGCTTGAATCAAGTATGTACTAGGTCGCTTTGGACTTGGATAGAAAGCACAGATACTACGTTCCGTGTCAAACTGGAGCCGGTGCCTGACGGGACTAGCCTTGTTTTCGCACCTTGAAGAATCCTCTATTGCGCCCTGAACCTCCCTGGGAAACACTGCTGTCGCCGGGCCTCTTCTCACGGCAGGCATGGCTGTGAGAGGGAAAAGACGGTTTCACACGGAACCGGAGTACTGCAGTTTCTCGGTCAGAGCTCATCCTGTCCTGTTGTATAGCTAAGGGGAAACTCCAAGTGAGGCCTAGCTTCGAAGGAGCACCCTGATACGCCACGCAGCAGGGTAGGAGTGCAGCAGCTTCCTTGAGGCCTTAGTTCTCTCTTCTGCTTCACTTGAAGGGTTGGAAGCTCTTCAGCACTCCTAGACTCCTCCCGGCAGCATCCGTTTCCGTACAAGGACACTGAGTACCCCGAGGCTATCCTGAGTTGAAGAGCAACATTCAGACCCGGAGACACTTTGGAATACTCGTGTGTGTGCCGAGTGAAGGGCAGCAGCTTGCACACTGCCTCGGGGGAGCTAGATTTCCTCAGCACACCAACAGCCTCAGGAACACTGCGGCAGCCTGTGCAGCAGGCCATGGAAGGCTCCATCATTACTGTAGTCGGAGCTGCACTGAGCAAAACGTCTTGCTTACAGTTCCTTCTAGGACCTCATACCTGAAGTCAACCTGCCTCAAGGAGTAAGTCAGCTTGCCGTCCAAGTGCCTCTAGAGCACAGTCTTTAGGGAAAGGCTGCAGGCATTTGGAAGATGCACGTGAGCCTACGACACCTAAGGCATTCTTTCATTTAAGCAGTTCGCTACACGCAGAGAACCCTGCATAGAGAAGGTGATCCTCGAAGGATCCAGCGAGCAGCCAGGTCTCTTTGGACTTGTTAGAAAGCGCAGATGCTTCTTCTGCATGTAAACCTGGAAAAGGCAGCCCTCTGAGGCAAGCCTGGTCTTCCCGGCTTGAAAGCTCCAGTCATGCGGCCTTGCAGCTTCCTGAACAACGCTTTGGTTGCTGGGCTTGTACTCAGTGCAGGCATGGCTCTGGAAGAAACTGAGTTTTCTCGAAAGGAAGAGGGTGCTTTCAGGCCCCGGGCGGGAGCATATCCTGCCCTGCTCTAGAGCGAAGGGGGATCCCAAGGTGGGCCGTAACCTCTACCTAAGGCTCTGATTTGCCATCCAGAAGGGTAGATTCGCGGCCCTTTCCTTGAGGCTTTGGTCGCCCTCCTGCCCTCGTGTAACGGTACTAATCCTGTCAGGACTCCTGGGCCCCTTGCGTCAGCACCCGTTTCCCTACGAGAACTGAGTACCCTCAGGCTCCCCTGGGCCTGCTGGGCCACACTCAGACACGTAGGCCCTTCAGGGTGCCCCTGGCTAGGCCGAGTGAAGCGTAACGCACTGCACTCTCTCCTGGGGGGGTGCTAGATATCTTCGGCTCACCAACGGCTTCAGGAACACGGTTCTCGCAAGTCCAGCATACCACGCAATTCGGCCTCGTTGCCCTAGTCTGAGCTACACTGGGAGAAACTCTCTGCTTACATGCCCTTCTAGGAACTCATACCTGAAATCACCGTATCTCAGGGGGAAAGGCGGCTTGCCTTCCAACTTCCACTAAAGCACAGGTCTCTGTGGAACACTTCAGGCTTTCAGTAGATGCAAGGGACCCTAGGAGACCAAAGGCATTCCTTGGTCTCGGCAGTTTGGTACACACAGAGCACCCTGTGAAGAACGCTTGAATCAAGTATGTACTAGGTCGCTTTGGACTTGGATAGAAAGCACAGATACGCTCCGTGTCAACCTGGAGCCGGTGCCTGACGGGACTAGCCTTGTTTTCGCACCTTGAAGAATCCTCTATTGCGCCCTGAACCTCCCTGGGAAACACTGCTGTCGCCGGGCCTCTTCTCACGGCAGGCATGGCTGTGAGAGGGAAAAGACGGTTTCACACGGAACCGGAGTACTGCAGTTTCTCGGTCAGAGCTCATCCTGTCCTGTTGTATAGCTAAGGGGAAACTCCAAGTGAGGCCTAGCTTCGAAGGAGCACCCTGATACGCCACGCAGCAGGGTAGGAGTGCAGCAGCTTCCTTGAGGCCTTAGTTCTCTCTTCTGCTTCACTTGAAGGGTTGGAAGCTCTTCAGCACTCCTAGACTCCTCCCGGCAGCATCCGTTTCCGTACAAGGACACTGAGTACCCCGAGGCTATCCTGAGTTGAAGAGCAACATTCAGACCCGGAGACACTTTGGAATACTCGTGTGTGTGCCGAGTGAAGGGCAGCAGCTTGCACACTGCCTCGGGGGAGCTAGATTTCCTCAGCACACCAACAGCCTCAGGAACACTGCGGCAGCCTGTGCAGCAGGCCATGGAAGGCTGCATCATTACTGTAGTCGGAGCTGCACTGAGCAAAACGTCTTGCTTACAGTTCCTTCTAGGACCTCATACCTGAAGTCAACCTACCTCAAGGAGTAAGTCAGCTTGCCGTCCAAGTGCCTCTAGAGCACAGTCTTTAGGGAAACGCTGCAGGCATTTGGAAGATGCACGTGAGCCTACGACACCTAAGGCATTCTTTCATTTAAGCAGTTCGCTACACGCAGAGAACCCTGCATAGAGAAGGTGATCCTCGAAGGATCCAGCGAGCAGCCAGGTCTCTTTGGACTTGTTAGAAAGCGCAGATGCTTCTTCTGCATGTAAACCTGGAAAAGGCAGCCCTCTGAGGCAAGCCTGGTCTTCCCGGCTTGAAAGCTCCAGTCATGCGGCCTTGCAGCTTCCTGAACAACGCTTTGGTTGCTGGGCTTGTACTCAGTGCAGGCATGGCTCTGGAAGAAACTGAGTTTTCTCGAAAGGAAGAGGGTGCTTTCAGGCCCCGGGCGGGAGCATATCCTGCCCTGCTCTAGAGCGAAGGGGGATCCCAAGGTGGGCCGTAACCTCTACCTAAGGCTCTGATTTGCCATCCAGAAGGGTAGATTCGCGGCCCTTTCCTTGAGGCTTTGGTCGCCCTCCTGCCCTCGTGTAACGGTACTAATCCTGTCAGGACTCCTGGGCCCCTTGCGTCAGCACCCGTTTCCCTACGAGAACTGAGTACCCTCAGGCTCCCCTGGGCCTGCTGGGCCACACTCAGACACGTAGGCCCTTCAGGGTGCCCCTGGCTAGGCCGAGTGAAGCGTAACGCACTGCACTCTCTCCTGGGGGGGTGCTAGATATCTTCGGCTCACCAACGGCTTCAGGAACACGGTTCTCGCAAGTCCAGCATACCACGCAATTCGGCCTCGTTGCCCTAGTCTGAGCTACACTGGGAGAAACTCTCTGCTTACATGCCCTTCTAGGAACTCATACCTGAAATCACCGTATCTCAGGGGGAAAGGCGGTTTGCCTTCCAACTTCCACTAAAGCACAGGTCTCTGTGGAACACTTCAGGCTTTCAGTAGATGCAAGGGACCCTAGGAGACCAAAGGCATTCCTTGGTCTCGGCAGTTTGGTACACACAGAGCACCCTGTGAAGAACGCTTGAATCAAGTATGTACTAGGTCGCTTTGGACTTGGATAGAAAGCACAGATACTTACGCTCCGTGTCAACCTGGAGCCGGTGCCTGACGGGACTAGCCTTGTTTTCGCACCTTGAAGAATCCTCTATTGCGCCCTGAAGCTCCCTGGGAAACACTGCTGTCGCCGGGCCTCTTCTCACGGCAGGCATGGCTGTGAGAGGGAAAAGACGGTTTCACACGGAACCGGAGTACTGCAGTTTCTCGGTCAGAGCTCATCCTGTCCTGTTGTATAGCTAAGGGGAAACTCCAAGTGAGGCCTAGCTTCGAAGGAGCACCCTGATACGCCACGCAGCAGGGTAGGAGTGCAGCAGCTTCCGTGAGGCCTTAGTTCTCTCTTCTGCTTCACTTGAAGGGTTGGAAGCTCTTCAGTACTCCTAGACTCCTCCCGGCAGCATCCGTTTCCGTACAAGGACACTGAGTACCCCGAGGCTATCCTGAGTTGAAGAGCAACATTCAGACCAGGAGACACTTTGGAATACTCGTGTGTGTGCCGAGTGAAGGGCAGCAGCTTGCACACTGCCTCGGGGGAGCTAGATTTCCTCAGCACACCAACAGCCTCAGGAACACTGCGGTAGCCTGTGCAGCAGGCCATGGAAGGCTGCGTCATTACTGTAGTCGGAGCTGCACTGAGCAAAACGTCTTGCTTACAGTTCCTTCTAGGACCTCATACCTGAAGTCAACCTACCTCAAGGAGTAAGTCAGCTTGCCGTCCAAGTGCCTCTAGAGCACAGTCTCTAGGGTAACGCTGCAGGCATTTGGAAGACGCACGTGAGCCTACGACACCTAAGGCATTCTTTCATTTAAGCAGTTCGTTACACACAGAGCACCCTGCATAGAGAAGGTGATCCTCGAAGGACCCAGCGAGCAGCCATGTCTCTTTGGACTTGTTAGAAAGCGCAGATGCTTCTTCTGCATGGAAACCTGGAAAGGGCAGCCCTCTGAGGCAAGCCTGGTCTTCCCGGCTTGAAAGCTCCAGTCATGCGGCCTTGCAGCTTCCTGAACAACGCTTTGGTTGCTGGGCTTGTACTCAGTGCAGGCATGGCTCTGGAAGAAACTGAGTTTTCTCGAAAGGAAGAGGGTGCTTTCAGGCCCCGGGCGGGAGCATATCCTGCCCTGCCCTAGAGCGAAGGGGGATCCCAAGGTGGGCCGTAGCCTCTACCTAAGGCTCTGATTTGCCATCTAGAAGGGTAGTTTCGTGACCTTTTCCTTGAGGCCTTGGTCGCCCTCCTGCCCTCGTGTAACGGTACTAATCCTGTCAGGACTCCTGGCCCCCTCGCGTCAGCACCCGTTTCCCTACGAGAACTCTGAGTACCCTCAGGCTCCCCTGGGCCTGCTGGGCCACACTCAGACACGTAGGCCCTTCAGGGTGCCCCTGGCTAGGCCGAGTGAAGCGTAACGCACTGCACTCTCTCCTGGGGGGGAGCTAGATATCTTCGGCTCACCAACGGCTTCAGGAACACGGTTCTCGCAAGTCCAGCATACCATGCAAGTCGGCCTCGTTGCCCTAGTCTGAGCTACACTGGGAGAAACTCTCTGCTTACATGCCCTTCTAGGAACTCATACCTGAAATCACCGTATCTCAGGGGGAAAGGCGGCTTGCCTTCCAACTTCCACTAAAGCACAGGTCTCTGTGGAACACTTCAGGCTTTCAGTAGATGCAAGGGACCCTAGGAGACCAAAGGCATTCCTTGGTCTCGGCAGTTTGGTACACACAGAGCACCCTGTGAAGAACGCTTGAATCAAGTATGTACTAGGTCGCTTTGGACTTGGATAGAAAGCACAGATACTTACGCTCCGTGTCAACCTGGAGCCGGTGCCTGACGGGACTAGCCTTGTTTTCGCACCTTGAAGAATCCTCTATTGCGCCCTGAACCTCCCTGGGAAACACTGCTGTCGCCGGGCCTCTTCTCACGGCAGGCATGGCTGTGAGAGGGAAAAGACGGTTTCACACGGAACCGGAGTACTGCAGTTTCTCGGTCAGAGCTCATCCTGTCCTGTTGTATAGCTAAGGGGAAACTCCAAGTGAGGCCTAGCTTCGAAGGAGCACCCTGATACGCCACGCAGCAGGGTAGGAGTGCAGCAGCTTCCGTGAGGCCTTAGTTCTCTCTTCTGCTTCACTTGAAGGGTTGGAAGCTCTTCAGCACTCCTAGACTCCTCCCGGCAGCATCCGTTTCCATACAATGACACTGAGTACCCCGAGGCTCTCCTGAGTTGAAGAGCAACATTCAGACCAGGAGACACTTAGGGATACTCGTGTGTGTGCCGAGTGAAGGGCAGCAGCTTGCACACTGCCTCGGGGGAGCTAGATTTCCTCAGCACACCAACAGCCTCAGGAACACTGCGGTAGCCTGTGCAGCAGGCCATGGAAGGCTGCATCATTACTGTAGTCGGAGCTGCACTGAGCAAAACGTCTTGCTTACAGTTCCTTCTAGGACCTCATACCTGAAGTCAACCTGCCTCAAGGAGTAAGTCAGCTTGCCGTCCAAGTGCCTCTAGAGCACAGTCTTTAGGGAAAGGCTGCAGGCATTTGGAAGATGCACGTGAGCCTACGACACCTAAGGCATTCTTTCATTTAAGCAGTTCGCTACACGCAGAGAACCCTGCATAGAGAAGGTGATCCTCGAAGGATCCAGCGAGCAGCCAGGTCTCTTTGGACTTGTTAGAAAGCGCAGATGCTTCTTCTGCATGTAAACCTGGAAAAGGCAGCCCTCTGAGGCAAGCCTGGTCTTCCCGGCTTGAAAGCTCCAGTCATGCGGCCTTGCAGCTTCCTGAACAACGCTTTGGTTGCTGGGCTTGTACTCAGTGCAGGCATGGCTCTGGAAGAAACTGAGTTTTCTCGAAAGGAAGAGGGTGCTTTCAGGCCCCGGGCGGGAGCATATCCTGCCCTGCTCTAGAGCGAAGGGGGATCCCAAGGTGGGCCGTAACCTCTACCTAAGGCTCTGATTTGCCATCCAGAAGGGTAGATTCGTGGCCCTTTCCTTGAGGCTTTGGTCGCCCTCCTGCCCTCCTGTAACGGTACTAATCCTGTCAAGACTCCTGGGCCCCTTGCGTCAGCACCCGTTTCCCTACGAGAACTAAGTACCCTCAGGCTCCCCTGGGCCTGCTGGGCCACACTCAGACACGTAGGCCCTTCAGGGTGCCCCTGGCTAGGCCGAGTGAAGCGTAACGCACTGCACTCTCTCCTGGGGGGGAGCTAGATATCTTCGGCTCACCAACGGCTTCAGGAACACGGTTCTCGCAAGTCCAGCATACCACGCAATTCGGCCTCGTTGCCCTAGTCTGAGCTACACTGGGAGAAACTCTCTGCTTACATGCCCTTCTAGGAACTCATACCTGAAATCACCGTATCTCAGGGGGAAAGGCGGTTTGCCTTCCAACTTCCACTAAAGCACAGGTCTCTGTGGAAAACTTCAGGCTTTCAGTAGATGCAAGGGACCCTAGGAGACCAAAGGCATTCCTTGGTCTCGGCAGTTTGGGACACACAGAGCACCCTGTGAAGAACGCTTGAATCAAGTATGTACTAGGTCGCTTTGGACTTGGATAGAAAGCACAGATACTTATGCTCCGTGTCAACCTGGAGCCGGTGCCTGACGGGACTAGCCTTGTTTTCGCACCTTGAAGAATCCTCTATTGCGCCCTGAAGCTCCCTGGGAAACACTGCTGTCGCCGGGCCTCTTCTCACGGCAGGCATGGCTGTGAGAGGGAAAAGACGGTTTCACACGGAAACGGGGTACTGCAGTTTCTCGGTCAGAGCTCATCCTGTCCTGTTGTATAGCTAAGGGGAAACTCCAAGTGAGGCCTAGCTTCGAAGGAGCACCCTGGTACGCCACGCAGCAGGGTAGGAGTGCAGCAGCTTCCGTGAGGCCTTAGTTCTCTCTTCTGCTTCACTTGAAGGGTTGGAAGCTCTTCAGCACTCCTAGACTCCTCCCGGCAGCATCCCGTTCCGTACAAGAACACTGAGTACCCAGAGGCTCTCCTGAGTTGAAGAGCAACATTCAGACCCGGAGACACTTTGGAATACTCGTGCGTGTGCCGAGTGAAGGGCAGCAGCTTGTACACTGCCTCGGGGGAGCTAGATTTCCTCAGCACACCAACAGCCTCAGGAACACTGCGGTAGCCTGTGCAGCAGGCCATGGAAGGCTGCGTCATTACTGTAGTCGGAGCTGCACTGAGCAAAACGTCTTGCTTACAGTTCCTTCTAGGACCTCATACCTGAAGTCAACCTACCTCAAGGAGTAAGTCAGCTTGCCGTCCAAGTGCCTCTAGAGCACAGTCTCTAGGGTAACGCTGCAGGCATTTGGAAGACGCACGTGAGCCTACGACACCTAAGGCATTCTTTCATTTAAGCAGTTCGTTACACACAGAGCACCCTGCATAGAGAAGGTGATCCTCGAAGGATCCAGCGAGCAGCCATGTCTCTTTGGACATGTTAGAAAGCGCAGATGCTTCTTCTGCATGGAAACCTGGAAAGGGCAGCCCTCTGAGGCAAGCCTGGTCTTCCCGGCTTGAAAGCTCCAGTCATGCGGCCTTGCAGCTTCCTGAACAACGCTTTGGTTGCTGGGCTTGTACTCAGTGCAGGCATGGCTCTGGAAGAAACTGAGTTTTCTCGAAAGGAAGAGGGTGCTTTCAGGCCCCGGGCGGGAGCATATCCTGCCCTGCTCTAGAGCGAAGGGGGATCCCAAGGTGGGCCGTAGCCTCTACCTAAGGCTGTGATTTGCCATATAGAAGGGTAGTTTCACGGCCTTTTCCTTGAGGCCTTGGTCGCCCTCCTGCCCTCGTGTAATGGTACTAATCCTGTCAGGACTCCTGGCACCCTCGCGTCAGCACCCGTTTCCCTACGAGAACTCTGAGTACCCTCAGGCTCCCCTGGGCCTGCTGGGCCACACTCAGACACGTAGGCCCTTCAGGGTGCCCCTGGCTAGGCCGAGTGAAGCGTAACGCACTGCACTCTCTCCTGGGGGGGAGCTAGATATCTTCGGCTCACCAACGGCTTCAGGAACACGGTTCTCGCAAGTCCAGCATACCATGCAAGTCGGCCTCGTTGCCCTAGTCTGAGCTACACTGGGAGAAACTCTCTGCTTACATGCCCTTCTAGGAACTCATACCTGAAATCACCGTATCTCGGGGGAAAGGAGGCTTGCCTTCCAACTTCCACTAAAGCACAGGTCTCTGTGGAACACTTCAGGCTTTCAGTAGATGCAAGGGACCCTAGGAGACCAAAGGCATTCCTTGGTCTCGGCAGTTTGGTACACACAGAGCACCCTGTGAAGAACGCTTGAATCAAGTATGTACTAGGTCGCTTTGGACTTGGATAGAAAGCACAGATACGCTCCGAGTCATCCTGGTGCCGGTGCCTGACGGGACTAGCCTTGTTTTCGCACCTTGAAGAATCCTCTATTGCGCCCTGAAGCTCCCTGGGAAACACTGCTGTCGCCGGGCCTCTTCTCACGGCAGGCATGGCTGTGAGAGGGAAAAGACGGTTTCACACGGAACAGGGGTACTGCAGTTTCTCGGTCAGAGCTCATCCTGTCCTGTTGTATAGCTAAGGGGAAACTCCAAGTGAGGCTTAGCTTCGAAGGAGCACCCTGATACGCCATGCAGCAGGGTAGGAGTGCAGCAGCTTCCGTGAGGCCTTAGTTCTCTCTTCTGCTTCACTTGAAGGGTTGCAAGTGAGGCCTAGCTTCGAAGGCGTGCCCTGATATGCCGTGCAGCAGGATAGGAGTGCAGCAGCTCCCAGGAGGCCTTAGCTCTCTCTTCTGCTTTAGTTGAACGGTAGTAAGCTTTTCGTGTCTCCTAGACTCCTCGCGGCAGCACCCGTTTCCGTACAAGGACACTGAGTACCCCCGGGCTCTCCTGAGTTGAAGAGCAACATTCAGACCAGGAGACACTTAGGGATACTCGTGTGTGTGCCGAGTGAAGGGCAGCAGCTTGCACACTGCCTCGGGGGAGCTAGATTTCCTCAGCACACCAACAGCCTCAGGAACACTGCGGTAGCCTGTGCAGCAGGCCATGGAAGGCTGCGTCATTACTGTAGTCGGAGCTGCACTGAGCAAAACGTCTTGCTTACAGTTCTTTCTAGGACCTCTTACCTGAAGTCAACCTACCTCAAGGAGTAAGTCGGCTTGCCGTCCAAGTGCCTCTAGAGCACAGTTTCTAGGGTAACGCTGCAGGCATTTGGAAGATGCACGTGAGCCTACGACACCTAAGGCATTCTTTCATTTAAGCAGTTCGCTACACGCAGAGCACCCTGCATAGAGAAGATGATTCTCGAAGGACCCAGCGAGCAGCCAGGTCCTTTGGACTTGTTAGAAAGCGCAGATGCTTCTTCTGCATGTAAACCCGGAAAAGGCAGCCCTGTGAGGCAAGCCGGGCCTTCCCGGCTTGAAACCTCCAGTCATGCGGCCTTGAAGCTTCCTGAACAACGCTTTGGTTGCTGGGCTTGTACTCAGTGCAGGCATGGCTCTGGAAGAAACTGAGTTTTCTCGAAAGGAAGAGGGTGCTTTCAGGCCCTGGGCGGGAGCATATCCTGCCCTGCTCTAGAGCGAAGGGGGATCCCAAGGTGGGCCGTAGCCTCTACCTAAGGCCCTGATTTGCCATCCAGAAGGGTAGTTTTGTGGCCTTTTCCTTGAGGCCTTAGTCGCCCTCCTGCCCTCGTGTGACGGTACGAATCCTGTCCGGACTCCTGGCCCCCTCGCGTCAGCACCCGTTTCCCTACGAGAACTCTGAGTACCCTCAGGCTCCCCTGGGCCTGCTGGGCCACACTCAGACACGTAGGCCCTTCAGGGTGCCCCTGGCTAGGCCGAGTGAAGCGTAACACACTGCACTCCCCTGGAGCTAGATTCTTCAGCTCACCAACGGCTGCAGGAACACGGTTCTCGCAAGTCCAGCATGCCACGGAAGCGGCCACATTGCCTGCGCGCGCGCTTAGAACCTGGAGACGCGCCAAGACAGAGAAACGAGGGTTGATCAAGATGTGCTAGGTCCTTTGACTTGACAGAAACCACAGACACTACGCGGAGCCGCCTGAGGGACTAGCCTTGTTTTCGCACCTTGAGAGCCCTATGCGCCTTGCAGCCCTGGAAAACACTGCTGTTGTCGGGCCTCCTCTCACGGCAGGCATGGCTGCGAGAGGGAAAAGACGGTTTCACGAGCAACCGGGGTATTCCAGTTTCTCGGTCAGAGCTCACCCTGTCCTGTTCCATCCCTAAAGGGAAACTCCAAGTGAGGCCTAGCTTCGAAGGCGTGCCCTGATATGCCGTGCAGCAGGATAGGAGTGCAGCAGCTCCCAGGAGGCCTTAGCTCTCTCTTCTGCTTTAGTTGAACGGTAGTAAGCTTTTCGTGTCTCCTAGACTCCTCGCGGCAGCACCCGTTTCCGTACAAGGACACTGAGTACCCCCGGGCTCTCCTGAGTTGAAGAGCAACATTCAGACCCCAGACACTTCGGAGTACCCGTGTGCGTGCCGAGGGAAGGGCAGCAGCTTTCACGCCGCCTCGGGGGAGCTAGATTGCCTCAGCTCACCAACAGCCTCAGGAACATATTTGTAGCTGTCGCAGAAGGCCGTGCAAGTGTGCCTCATTACCCTAGTCAGAGCTGTACTGAGAGAAGCACTTTGCTTACAATTCCTTCCAGGACCTCATACCTGAAGTCAACCTCACTCAAGGGGAACGTCGGCTCGGGGGTCCAAGTGCAACCAGAGCACAGTTTCTGGTGTAAAGCTGCAGGCTTTGGGACGATTCGCAGGACCCAAGAGACCTAGCGCATTCTTTCGTTTAGGCAGTTCACCTCAGGAAGAATACCCTGCATAGAAAAGTTGATCGTGGAAGGACTCCGTGAGAAGCTAGGTCTCTTTGACTTGGTAGAAACCACTGAAGAGTCTGCCCCATGTCAACCTGGAAATGGCCGTTTGAGACAAGCCTTGCTTTCCCGCCTTGAAAGCTGCCTTTATGCGGCCTCGAAGCTACCTGGAAAGCACTGATGTGGCCCGGATTCTCATCCGTGCAGGCATGGCTCTGAGAAGAGAAAGAGTTTCCATGAAAGAAACGGGGTGCCTTCCCGTTCCTGGTTGGGAGCTCATCGTCCCTACCTTAAAACTCCACTGAGCAGAAACCCCCAGTGAAGGCCCTGAATTGCATGCAGAATGGTAGGCGCGCAGCAGTTTCCATGAGGCAGTAGTCGTTGCTCTTCCTTAGTGTAACGCTGGTAAGCTTCTCAGGATTCCTAGGCACCTCGCATCAGCCCGTGTCTCTGTACAAGGACACTGCGTAGTCCACGGACCCCTGGGCCTCCCGAGCAACGTCCAGCCCAGGAAGCCCTTCGGAGTACCCCTGTGTGTATGCCTATTGATCGGCAGCATTTGCACACTCCCTCGGGAGAGCTAGATTTCCTCAGCTCTCCAGCAGTTTGCGGAACACGGTTCTAGCCAGTGCAGCATGCCGTGGACTTCCGCCTCATCGCCCTTGTCTGAGCTGCACTGAGAAAATCCCTCTGCTTTTCAGTATTCCTAGCACCTCATATCTGAAGGCACCGCACCGCAAGGAGTCATTCAACTAGTGCTCCCACTGCAACTAGAGCACCGTTCTTCGTGTAACACGGCCGGATTTTGGAAGATGTTCAGGCCCCAAGGCCGACCTAGGGCAGTCCTTCGTTGAGGCGGTTCGCTACACACAGAAGCCCCCTGCGTACAATAGCTGATTCAGGGACGGGCCCAGTGGGTAGTTTGTGCCCCTTTGACTCGACAGAAACCACACGTACTTAGACGGCGTGTCAATCTGGAGAGGCGTCTAAAGCGGCAAGCCTTGTTTTCCCATTTTGAATGCTTCACTCATGCGGCCTTGAAGCTACCCGAAGACTGCTTTGGTTGCCGGACTGGTACTCACGGCAGACTTGGATCTGGAAGGAAATGAGTTTTCTCGAAAGAAAGAGGGTGCTTCCAGGTCCTGGGTGGGAGCTCTTCTCGCCCTGCTCTAGCGCTAAGGGGAATCTCAACGTGGGCCTTTAGCCTCCACGTAAGTTCTTGATGTTGCATCCAGAAGGGTAGGCGTGTAGCAGTTTCCCTGAGGCCTTAGTGGCAGTTCTGTGTTAGTTTAACGGGAGTAAGCGTCTAGAGACTCGTGGCCCCGTCGCGTCAGCGTCCGTTTCAGGACAAGAACTCTGCGTACCCGCAGGCTCCCCTGGGCTTGCTGGGCCACACTCAGACCGGTAGGCCCTTCAGGGTGCCCCAGGGTAGGCCGAGTGAAGGGTAAAACACCGCACTCTACCTTGGGGGAGCTAAATTTCCTTGGCTCACCAACGGCTTCAGGAACAGGGTTCTCGCTAGTCCAGCATACCGTGCAAGTCGGCCTCGTTGCCCTAGTCTGAGCTACACTGGGGGAAACTCTCTGCTTACATGCCCTTCTAGGAACTCATACCTGAAGTCACCATATCTCAGGGGGAAAGGCGGCTTGCCTTCCAACTTCCACTAAAGCACAGGTCTCTGTGGAACACTTCAGGCTTTCAGTAGATGCAAGGGACCCTAGGAGACCAAAGACATTCCTTGGTCTAGGCAGTTTGATACACACAGTGCACCCGATGAAGAACGCTTGAATCAAGTATGTACTAGGTCGCTTTTGACTTGGATAGAAAGCACAGATACTTACGCTCCGTGTCATCCTGGAGCCGGTGCCTAACGGGACTAGCCTCGTTTTCACACCTTCAAGAATCCTCTATTGCACCTTGAAGCTCCCTGAGAAACACTGCTGTCGCCGGGCCTCTTCTCACGGCAGGCATGGCTGTGAGAGGGAAAAGACGGTTTCACACGGAAGCGGTGTACTCCAGTTTCGCGGTCAGAGCTCATCCTGTCCTGTTGTATAGCTAAGGGGAAACTCCAAGTGAGGCCTAGATTCGAAGGAGCACCCTGATATGCCACGCAGCAGGGTAGGAGTGCAACAGCTTCCGTGAGGCCCTAGTTCTCTCTTCCGCTTCACTTGAAGGGTTGGAAGCTCTTCAGGACTCCTAGACTCCTCCCGGCAGCATCCGTTTCCGTACAAGGACACTGAGTGCCCCGAGGCTCTCCTGAGTTAAAGAGCAACATTCAGTCCCGGAGACACTTTGGAGTACTCGTGTGTGTGCCGAGTGAACGGCAGCAGCTTGCACGCTGCCTCGGGGGAGCTAGATTTCCTCAGCACACCAACAGCCTCAGGAACACTGCGGTAGCCTGGGCAGCAGGCCATGGAAGGCTGCATCATTACTGTAGTCGGAGCTGTACTGAACAAAACGTCTTGCTTACAGTTCCTTCTAGGACCTCATCCCTGAAGTCAACCTACTTCAAGGAGTAAGTCGGCTTGCCGTCCAAGTGCCTCTAGAGCACAGTTTCTAGGGTAACGCTGCAGGCATTTGGAAGATGCACGTGAGCCTACGACACCTAAGGCATTCTTTCATTTAAGCAGTTCGCTACACGCAGAGCACCCTGCATAGAGAAGATGATTCTCGAAGGACCCAGCGAGCAGCCAGGTCTCTTTGGACTTGTTAGAAAGCGCAGATGCTTCTTCTGCATGTAAACCCGGAAAAGGCAGCCCTGTGAGGCAAGCCGGGCCTTCCCGGCTTGAAACCTCCAGTCATGCGGCCTTGCAGCTTCCTGAACAACGCTTTGGTTGCTGGACTCGTACTCACTGCAGGCATGGCTCTGGAAGAAACTGAGTTTTCTCGAAAGGAAGAGGGTGCTTTCAGGCCCCGGGCGGGAGCATATCCTGCCCTGCTCTAGAGCGAAGGGGAATCCCAAGGTGGGCCGTAGCCTCTACCTAAGGCCCTGATTTGCCATCCAGAAGGGTAGTTTTGTGGCCTTTTCCTTGAGGCCTTAGTCGCCCTCCTGCCCTCGTGTGACGGTACGAATCCTGTCCGGACTCCTGGCCCCCTCGCGTCAGCACCCGTTTCCCTACGAGAACTCTGAGTACCCTCAGGCTCCCCTGGGCCTGCTGGGCCACACTCAGACACGTAGGCCCTTCAGGGTGCCCCTGGCTAGGCCGAGTGAAGCGTAACACACTGCACTCTCTCCTGGGGGGGAGCTAGATTTCTTCAGCTCACCAACGGATTCAGGAACACGGTTCTCGCAAGTCCAGCATGCCACGGAAGTCGGCCACATTGCCCTGGTCTGAGCTGTACTGAGAAAAACTCTCCGCTTGCTAGTCCCTCTAGGCACTCATACCTGAAGTCAGCGTATCTCAGGTGGAAAGGCGGCCTGCACTACAAATTCAGCCAAAGCACAGATTTCCATGGAACTCTTCAGGGTTGCTTTCGGTAGATGCACAGGACCCTACGAGACCTAGGGCACTCTGTGGTCCCGGCAGTTGGCTACACGCAGAACGTCCTGTGTAGGAAAGTTGAATCAGGGAAGAGCCAAGTATGTCGCTAGGTCTCTTTTGACTTGACAGAAACCACAGACACTTACGCTGCGTGTCTTCCTGGAGCCGCTGCCTGATGGGACTAGCCTTGTTTTCGCACCTTGAGATGTCCTCTTATGCGCCTTGCAGGTGCCCTGGAAAACACTGCTGTTGTCGGGCCTCCTCTCACGGCAGGCATGGCTGCGAGAGGGAAAAGACGGTTTCACGAGCAACCGGGGTATTCCAGTTTCTCGGTCAGAGCTCACCCTGTCCTGTTCCATCCCTAAAGGGAAACTCCAAGTGAGGCCTAGCTTCGAAGGCGGGCCCTGATATGCCATGCAGCAGGATAGGAGTGCAGCAGCTCCCAGGAGGCCTTAGCTCTCTCTTCTGCTTTAGTTGAACGGTAGTAAGCTTTTCGCGTCTCCTAGACTCCTCGCGGCAGCACCCGTTTCCGTACAAGGACACTGAGTACCCCCGGGCTCTCCTGAGTTGAAGAGCAACATTCAGACCCCAGACACTTCGGAGTACCCGTGTGCGTGCCGAGGGAAGGGCAGCAGCTTTCACGCTGCCTCGGGGGAGCTAGATTGCCTCAGCTCACCAACAGCCTCAGGAACATATTTGTAGCTGTCGCAGAAGGCCGTGCAAGTGTGCCTCATTACCCTAGTCAGAGCTGTACTGAGAGAAGCACTTTGCTTACAATTCCTTCCAGGACCTCATACCTGAAGTCAACCTCACTCAAGGGGAACGTCGGCTCGGGGGTCCAAGTGCAACCAGAGCACAGTTTCTGGTGTAAAGCTGCAGGCTTTGGGACGATTCGCAGGACCCAAGAGACCTAGCGCATTCTTTCGTTTAGGCAGTTCACCTCAGGAAGAATACCCTGCATAGAAAAGTTGATCGTGGAAGGACTCCGTGAGAAGCTAGGTCTCTTTGACTTGGTAGAAACCACTGAAGAGTCTGCCCCATGTCAACCTGGAAATGGCCGTTTGAGACAAGCCTTGCTTTCCCGCCTTGAAAGCTGCCTTTATGCGGCCTCGAAGCTACCTGGAAAGCACTGATGTGGCCCGGATTCTCATCCGTGCAGGCATGGCTCTGAGAAGAGAAAGAGTTTCCATGAAAGAAACGGGGTGCCTTCCCGTTCCTGGTTGGGAGCTCATCGTCCCTACCTTAAAACTCCACTGAGCAGAAGCCTCCAGTGAAGGCCCTGAATTGCATGCAGAATGGTAGGCGCGCAGCAGTTTCCATGAGGCAGTAGTCGTTGCTCTTCCTTAGTGTAACGCTGGTAAGCTTCTCAGGATTCCTAGGCACCTCGCATCAGCCCGTGTCTCTGTACAAGGACACTGCGTAGTCCACGGACCCCTGGGCCTCCCGAGCAACGTCCAGCCCAGGAAGCCCTTCGGAGTACCCCTGTGTGTATGCCTATTGATCGGCAGCATTTGCACACTCCCTCGGGAGAGCTAGATTTCCTCAGCTCTCCAGCAGTTTGCGGAACACGGTTCTAGCCAGTGCAGCATGCCGTGGACTTCCGCCTCATCGCCCTTGTCTGAGCTGCACTGAGAAAATCCCTCTGCTTTTCAGTATTCCTAGCACCTCATATCTGAAGTCACCGCACCGCAAGGAGTCATTCAACTAGTGCTCCCACTGCAACTAGAGCACCGTTCTTCGTGTAACACGGCCGGATTTTGGAGGATGTTCAGGCCCCAAGGCCGACCTAGGGCAGTCCTTCGTTGAGGCGGTTCGCTACACACAGAACCCCCCTGCGTACAATAGCTGATTCAGGGACGGGCCCAGTGGGTAGCTTGTGTCCCTTTGACTCGACAGAAACCACACGTACTTAGACGGCGTGTCAATCTGGAGAGGCGTCTAAAGCGGCAAGCCTTGTTTTCCCATTTTGAATGCTTCACTCATGCGGCCTTGAAGCTACCCGAAGACTGCTTTGGTTGCCGGACTGGTACTCACGGCAGACTTGGATCTGGAAGGAAATGAGTTTTCTCGAAAGAAAGAGGGTGCTTCCAGGTCCTGGGTGGGAGCTCTTCCCGCCCTGCTCTAGCGCTAAGGGGAATCTCAACGTGGGCCTTTAGCCTCCACGTAAGTTCTTGATGTTGCATCCAGAAGGGTAGGCGTGTAGCAGTTTCCCTGAGGCCTTAGTGGCAGTTCTGTGTTAGTTTAACGGGAGTAAGCGTCTAGAGACTCGTGGCCCCGTCGCGTCAGCGTCCGTTTCAGGACAAGAACTCTGCGTACCCGCAGGCACCCCTGGGCTTGCTGGGCCACACTCAGACCGGTAGGCCCTTCAGGGTGCCCCAGGGTAGGCCGAGTGAAGGGTAACACACCGCACTCTACCTTGGGGGAGCTAAATTTCCTCGGCTCACCAACGGCTTCAGGAACAGGGTTCTCGCTAGTCCAACATACCGTGCAATTCGGCCTCGTCCTAGTCTGAGCTACACTGGGGGAAACTCTCTGCTTACATGCCCTTCTAGGAACTCATACCTGAAGTCACCGTATCTCAGGGGGAAAGGCGGCTTGCCTTCCAACTTCCACTAAAGCACAGGTCTCTGTGGAACGCCTCAGGCTTTCAGTAGATGCAAGGGACCCTAGGAGACCAAAGGCATTCCTTGGTCTCGGCAGTTTGGTACACACAGAGCACCCTGTGAAGAACGCTTGAATCAAGTATGTACTAGGTCGCTTTGGACTTGGATAGAAAGCACAGATACTTACGCTCCGTGTCAACCTGGAGCCGGTGCCTGACGGGACTAGCCTTGTTTTCGCACCTTGAAGAATCCTCTATTGCTCCCTGGGAAACACTGCTGTTGCCAGGCCTCTTCTCACAGCAGGCATGGCTGTGAGAGGGAAAAGACGGTTTCACGCGGAACTGGGGTACTGCAGTTTCTTGGTCAGAGCTCATCCTGTCCTGTTGTATAGCTAAGGGGAAACTCCAAGTGAGGCCTAGCTTCGAAGGAGCACCCTTATACGCCACGCAGCAGGGTAGGAGTGCAGCAGCTTCCGTGAGGCCTTAGTTCTCTCTTCTGCTTCACTTGAAGGGTTGGAAGCTCTTCAGGACTCCTAGACTCCTCCCGGCAGCATCCGTTTCCATACAATGACACTGAGTACCCCGAGGCTCTCCTGAGTTGAAGAGCAACATTCAGACCAGGAGACAGGAATACTCCTGTGTGTGCCGAGTGAAGGGCATCAGCTTGCACACTGCCTCGGGGGAGCTAGATTTCCTCAGCACACCAACAGCCTCAGGAACACTGCGGTAGCCTGAGAAGAAGGCCATGGAAGACTGCGTTATTACTGTAGTCGGAGCTGCACTGAGCAAAACGTCTTGCTCACAGTTCCTTCTAGGACCTCATACCTGAAGTCAACCTACCTCAAGGAGTAAGTTGGCTTGCCGTCCAAGTGCCTCTAGAGCACAGTCTCTAGGGTAACGCTGCAGGCATTTGGAAGACGCACGTGAGCCTACGACACCTAAGGCATTCTTTCATTTAAGCAGTTCGTTACACGCAGAGCACCCTGCATAGAGAAGGTGATCCTCGAAGGACCCAGCGAGCAGCCAGGTCTCTTTGGACTTGTTAGAAAGCGCAGATGCTTCTTCTGCATGGAAACCTGGAAAGGGCAGCCCTCTGAGGCAAGCCTGGTCTTCCCGGCTTGAAAGCTCCAGTCATGCGGCCTTGCAGCTTCCTGAACAACGCTTTGGTTGCTGGGCTTGTACTCAGTGCAGGCATGGCTCTGGAAGAAACTGAGTTTTCTCGAAAGGAAGAGGGTGCTTTCAGGCCCCGGGCGGGAGCATATCCTGCCCTGCTCTAGAGCGAAGGGGGATTCCAAGGTGGTCCGTAGCCTCTACCTAAGGCTCTGATTTGCCATACAGAAGGGTAGTTTTGTGGCCTTTTCCTTGAGGCCTTAGTCGCCCTCCTGCCCTCGTGTAACGGTACTAATCCTGTCAGGACTCCTGGCCCCCTCGCGTCAGCACCCGTTTCCCTACGAGAACTCTGAGTACCCTCAGGCTCCCCTGGGCCTGCTGGGCCACACTCAGACACGTAGGCCCTTCAGGGTGCCCCTGGCTAGGCCGAGTGAAGCGTAACGCACTGCACTCTCTCCTGGGGGGGAGCTAGATATCTTCGGCTCACCAACGGCTTCAGGAACACGGTTCTCGCAAGTCCAGCATACCATGCAAGTCGGCCTCATTGCCCTAGTCTGAGCTGTACTGAGAAAAACTCTCTGCTTACATGCCCTTCTAGGAACTCATACCTGAAATCACCGTATCTCAGGTGGAAAGGCGGCTTGCACTACAAATTCGACTAAAGCACAGGTTTCTGTGGAACACTTCAGGGTTGCTTTCAGTAGATGCAAAGGACCCTAGGAGACCTAAGGCATTCTTTGGTCCCGGCAGTTTGGTACACACAGAACGCCCTGTGAAGAAAGTTGAATCAGGGAAGAGCCAAGTATGTGCTAGGTCGCTTTTGACTTGGATAGAAACCACAGATACTTACGCTCCGTGTCATCCTGGAGCCGGTGCCTGATGGGACTAGCCTTGTTTTCGCACCTTGAGATATCCTCTTATGCGCCTTGAAGGTCCCTGGAAAACACTGCTGTTGCCGGGCCTCTTCTCACGGCAGGCATGGCTGTGAGAGGGAAAAGACGGTTTCACAAGGAACCGGGGTACTCCAGTTTCTCGGTCAGAGCTCACCCTGTCCTGTTGTATAGCTAAAGGGAAACTCCAAGTGAGGCCTAGCTTCGAAGGAGGGCCCTGATATGCCATGCAGCAGGGTAGGAGTGCAGCAGCTCCCATGAGGCCTTAGCTCTCTCTTCTGCTTTAGTTGAACGGTTGTAAGCTTTTCAGGTCTCCTAGACTCCTCGCGGCAGCACCCGTTTCCGTACAAGGACACTGAGTACCCCGGGGCTCTCCTGAGTTGAAGAGCAACATTCAGACCCCAGACACTTTGGATACCCGTGTGCGTGCCGAGTGAAGGGCAGCAGCTTTCACGCTGCCTCGGGGGAGCTAGATTGCCTCAGCTCACCAACAGCCTCAGGAACATATTGGTAGCTGTCGCAGAAGGCCGTGCAAGTGTGCCTCATTACTCTAGTCAGAGCTGTACTGAGAAAAGCACTTTGCTTACAATTCCTTCTAGGACCTCATACCTGAAGTCAACCTAACTCAAGGAGAACGTCGGCTCGGGGGTCCAAGTGCAACTAGAGCACAGTTTCTGGTGTAAAGCTGCAGGCTTTGGGACGATTCGCAGGACCTAAGAAACCTAACGCATTCTTTCGTTTAGGCAGTTCACCTCAGGAAGAATACCCTGCATAGAAAAGTTGATCGTGGAAGGACTCCGTGAGAAGCTAGGTCTCTTTGACTTGGTAGAAACCACTGAAGAGTCTGCCCCATGTCAACCTGGAAATGGCCGTTTGAGACAAGCCTTGCTTTCCCGCCTTGAAAGCTGCCTTTATGCGGCCTCGAAGCTACCTGGAAAGCACTGATGTGGCCCGGATTCTCATCCGTGCAGGCATGGCTCTGAGAAGAGAAAGAGTTTCCATGAAAGAAACGGGGTGCCTTCCCGTTCCTGGTTGGGAGCTCATCGTCCCTACCTTAAAACTCCACTGAGCAGAAGCCTCCAGTGAAGGCCCTGAATTGCATGCAGAATGGTATGTGCGCAGCAGTTTCCATGAGGCAGTAGTCGTTGCTCTTCCTTAGTGTAATGCTGGTAAGCTTCTCAGGATTCCTAGGCACCTCGCATCAGCCCGTGTCTCTGTACAAGGACACTGCGTAGTCCACGGTCCCCTGGGCCTCCCGAGCAACGTCCAGCCCAGGAAGCCCTTCGGAGTACCCCTGTGTGTATGCCTATTGATCGGCAGCATTTGCACACTCCCTCGGGAGAGCTAGATTTCCTCAGCTCTCCAGCAGTTTGCGGAACACGGTTCTAGCCAGTGCAGCATGCCGTGGACTTCCGCCTCATCGCCCTTGTCTGAGCTGCACTGAGAAAATCCCTCTGCTTTTCAGTATTCCTAGCACCTCATATCTGAAGGCACCGCACCGCAAGGAGTCATTCAACTAGTGCTCCCACTGCAACTAGAGCACCGTTCTTCGTGTAACACGGCCGGATTTTGGAAGATGTTCAGGCCCCAAGGCCGACCTAGGGCAGTCCTTCATTGAGGCGGTTCGCTACACACAGAACCCCCCTGCGTACAATAGCTGATTCAGGGACGGGCCCAGTGGGTAGCTTGTGTCCCTTTGACTCGACAGAAGCCACACGTACTTAGACGGCGTGTCAATCTGGAGAGGCGTCTAAAGCGGCAAGCCTTGTTTTCCCATTTTGAATGCTTCACTCATGCGGCCTTGAAGCTACCCGAAGACTGCTTTGGTTGCCGGACTGGTACTCACAGCACACTTGGATCTGGAAGGAAATGAGTTTTCTCGAAAGAAAGAGGGTGCTTCCAGGTCCTGGGTGGGAGCTCTTCCCGCCCTGCTCTAACGCTAAGGGGAATCTCAACGTGGGCCTTTAGCCTCCACGTAAGTTCTTGATGTTGCATCCAGAAGGGTAGGCGTGTAGCAGTTTCCCTGAGGCCTTAGTGGCAGTTCTGTGTTAGTTTAACGGGAGTAAGCGTCTAGAGACTCGTGGCCCCGTCGCGTCAGCGTCCGTTTCAGGACAAGAACTCTGCATACCCGCAGGTTCCCCTGGGCTTGCTGGGCCACACTCAGACCGGTAGGCCCTTCAGGGTGCCCCAGGGTAGGCCGAGTGAAGGGTAACACACCGCACTCTACCTTGGGGGAGCTAAATTTCCTCGGCTCACCAACGGCTTCAGGAACAGGTTTCTCGCTAGTCCAGCATACCGTGCAAGTCGGCCTCGTTGCCCTAGTCTGAGCTACACTGGGGGAAACTCTCTGCTTACATGCCCTTCTAGGAACTCATACCTGAAGTCACCGTATCTCAGGGGGAAAGGCGGCTTGCCTTCCAACTTCCACTAAAGCACAGGTCTCTGTAGAACACTTCAGGCTTTCAGTAGATGCAAGGGACCCTACGAGACCAAAGACATTCCTTGGTCTAGGCAGTTTGGTACACACAGAGCACCCTGTGAAGAACGCTTGCATCAAGTATGTACTAGGTCGCTTTTGACTTGGGTAGAAAGCACAGATACTTACGCTCCGTGTCATCCTGGAGCCGGTGCCTGACGGGACTAGCCTCGTTTTCACACCTTCAAGAATCCTCTATTGCACCTTGAAGCTCCCTGAGAAACACTGCTGTCGCCGGGCCTCTTCTCACGGCAGGCATGGCTGTGAGAGGGAAAAGACGGTTTCACACGGAAGCGGGGTACTCCAGTTTCGCAGTCAGAGCTCATCCTGTCCTGTTGTATAGCTAAGGGGAAACTCCAAGTGAGGTCTAGCTTCGAAGGAGCACCCTGATATGCCACGCAGCAGGGTAGGAGTGCAGCAGCTTCCGTGAGGCCTTAGTTCTCTCTTCTGCTTCACTTGAAGGGTTGGAAGCTCTTCAGGACTCCTAGACTCCTCCCGGCAGCATCCGTTTCCGTACAAGGACACTGAGTACCCCGAGGCTCTCCTGAGTTAAAGAGCAACATTCAGACCCGGAGACACTTTGGAATACTCGTGTGTGTGCCGAGTGAAGGGCAGCAGCTTGCACACTGCCTCGGGGGAGCTAGATTTCCTCAGCACACCAACAGCCTCAGGAACACTGCGGTAGCCTGTGCAGCAGGCCATGGAAGGCTGCGTCATTACTGTAGTCGGAGCTGCACTGAGCAAAACGTCTTGCTTACAGTTCCTTCTAGGACCTCTTACCTGAAGTCAACCTACCTCAAGGAGTAAGTCGGCTTGCCGTCCAAGTGCCTCTAGAGCACAGTTTCTAGGGTAACGCTGCAGGCATTTGGAAGATGCACGTGAGCCTACGACACCTAAGGCATTCTTTCATTTAAGCAGTTCGCTACACGCAGAGCACCCTGCATAGAGAAGATGATTCTCGAAGGACCCAGCGAGCAGCCAGGTCTCTTTGGACTTGTTAGAAAGCGCAGATGCTTCTTCTGCATGTAAACCCGGAAAAGGCAGCCCTGTGAGGCAAGCCGGGCCTTCCCGGCTTGAAACCTCCAGTCATGCGGCCTTGAAGCTTCCTGAACAACGCTTTGGTTGCTGGACTCGTACTCACTGCAGGCATGGCTCTGGAAGAAACTGAGTTTTCTCGAAAGGAAGAGGGTGCTTTCAGGCCCTGGGCGGGAGCATATCCTGCCCTGCTCTAGAGCGAAGGGGGATCCCAAGGTGGGCCGTAGCCTCTACCTAAGGCCCTGATTTGCCATCCAGAAGGGTAGTTTTGTGGCCTTTTCCTTGAGGCCTTAGTCGCCCTCCTGCCCTCGTGTGACGGTACGAATCCTGTCCGGACTCCTGGCCCCCTCGCGTCAGCACCCGTTTCCCTACGAGAACTCTGAGTACCCTCAGGCTCCCCTGGGCCTGCTGGGCCACACTCAGACACGTAGGCCCTTCAGGGTGCCCCTGGCTAGGCCGAGTGAAGCGTAACACACTGCACTCTCTCCTGGGGGGGAGCTAGATTTCTTCAGCTCACCAACGGCTGCAGGAACACGGTTCTCGCAAGTCCAGCATGCCACGGAAGTCGGCCACATTGCCCTGGTCTGAGCTGTACTGAGAAAAACTCTCCGCTTGCTAGTCCCTCTAGGCACTCATACCTGAAGTCAGCGTATCTCAGGTGGAAAGGCGGCCTGCACTACAAATTCGGCCAAAGCACAGATTTCCGTGGAACTCTTCAGGGTTGCTTTCGGTAGATGCACAGGACCCTACGAGACCTAGGGCACTCTGTGGTCCCGGCAGTTGGCTACACGCAGAACGTCCTGTGTAGGAAAGTTGAATCAGGGAAGAGCCAAGTATGTCGCTAGGTCTCTTTTGACTTGACAGAAACCACAGACACTTACGCTGCGTGTCTTCCTGGAGCCGCTGCCTGATGGGACTAGCCTTGTTTTCGCACCTTGAGATGTCCTCTTATGCGCCTTGCAGGTGCCCTGGAAAACACTGCTGTTGTCGGGCCTCCTCTCACGGCAGGCATGGCTGCGAGAGGGAAAAGACGGTTTCACGAGCAACCGGGGTATTCCAGTTTCTCGGTCAGAGCTCACCCTGTCCTGTTCCATCCCTAAAGGGAAACTCCAAGTGAGGCCTAGCTTCGAAGGCGGGCCCTGATATGCCATGCAGCAGGATAGGAGTGCAGCAGCTCCCAGGAGGCCTTAGCTCTCTCTTCTGCTTTAGTTGAACGGTAGTAAGCTTTTCGCGTCTCCTAGACTCCTCGCGGCAGCACCCGTTTCCGTACAAGGACACTGAGTACCCCCGGGCTCTCCTGAGTTGAAGAGCAACATTCAGACCCCAGACACTTCGGATACCCGTGTGCGTGCCGAAGGAAGGGCAGCAGCTTTCACGCTGCCTCGGGGGAGCTAGATTGCCTCAGCTCACCAACAGCCTCAGGAACATATTTGTAGCTGTCGCAGAAGGCCGTGCAAGTGTGCCTCATTACCCTAGTCAGAGCTGTACTGAGAGAAGCACTTTGCTTACAATTCCTTCCAGGACCTCATACCTGAAGTCAACCTCACTCAAGGGGAACGTCGGCTCGGGGGTCCAAGTGCAACCAGAGCACAGTTTCTGGTGTAAAGCTGCAGGCTTTGGGACGATTCGCAGGACCCAAGAAACCTAGCGCATTCTTTCGTTTAGGCAGTTCACCTCAGGAAGAATACCCTGCATAGAAAAGTTGATCGTGGAAGGACTCCGTGAGAAGCTAGGTCTCTTTGACTTGGTAGAAACCACTGAAGAGTCTGCCCCATGTCAACCTGGAAATGGCCGTTTGAGACAAGCCTTGCTTTCCCGCCTTGAAAGCTGCCTTTATGCGGCCTCGAAGCTACCTGGAAAGCACTGATGTGGCCCGGATTCTCATCCGTGCAGGCATGGCTCTGAGAAGAGAAAGAGTTTCCATGAAAGAAACGGGGTGCCTTCCCGTTCCTGGTTGGGAGCTCATCGTCCCTACCTTAAAACTCCACTGAGCAGAAGCCTCCAGTGAAGGCCCTGAATTGCATGCAGAATGGTAGGTGCGCAGCAGTTTCCATGAGGCAGTAGTCGTTGCTCTTCCTTAGTGTAACGCTGGTAAGCTTCTCAGGATTCCTAGGCACCTCGCATCAGCCCGTGTCTCTGTACAAGGACACTGCGTAGTCCACGGACCCCTGGGCCTCCCGAGCAACGTCCAGCCCAGGAAGCCCTTCGGAGTACCCCTGTGTGTATGCCTATTGATCGGCAGCATTTGCACACTCCCTCGGGAGAGCTAGATTTCCTCAGCTCTCCAGCAGTTTGCGGAACACGGTTCTAGCCAGTGCAGCATGCCGTGGACTTCCGCCTCATCGCCCTTGTCTGAGCTGCACTGAGAAAATCCCTCTGCTTTTCAGTATTCCTAGCACCTCATATCTGAAGGCACCGCACCGCAAGGAGTCATTCAACTAGTGCTCCCACTGCAACTAGAGCACCGTTCTTCGTGTAACACGGCCGGATTTTGGAAGATGTTCAGGCCCCAAGGCCGACCTAGGGCAGTCCTTCATTGAGGCGGTTCGCTACACACAGAACCCCCCTGCGTACAATAGCTGATTCAGGGACGGGCCCAGTGGGTAGCTTGTGTCCCTTTGACTCGACAGAAGCCACACGTACTTAGACGGCGTGTCAATCTGGAGAGGCGTCTAAAGCGGCAAGCCTTGTTTTCCCATTTTGAATGCTTCACTCATGCGGCCTTGAAGCTACCCGAAGACTGCTTTGGTTGCCGGACTGGTACTCACAGCACACTTGGATCTGGAAGGAAATGAGTTTTCTCGAAAGAAAGAGGGTGCTTCCAGGTCCTGGGTGGGAGCTCTTCCCGCCCTGCTCTAACGCTAAGGGGAATCTCAACGTGGGCCTTTAGCCTCCACGTAAGTTCTTGATGTTGCATCCAGAAGGGTAGGCGTGTAGCAGTTTCCCTGAGGCCTTAGTGGCAGTTCTGTGTTAGTTTAACGGGAGTAAGCGTCTAGAGACTCGTGGCCCCGTCGCGTCAGCGTCCGTTTCAGGACAAGAACTCTGCATACCCGCAGGTTCCCCTGGGCTTGCTGGGCCACACTCAGACCGGTAGGCCCTTCAGGGTGCCCCAGGGTAGGCCGAGTGAAGGGTAACACACCGCACTCTACCTTGGGGGAGCTAAATTTCCTCGGCTCACCAACGGCTTCAGGAACAGGTTTCTCGCTAGTCCAGCATACCGTGCAAGTCGGCCTCGTTGCCCTAGTCTGAGCTACACTGGGGGAAACTCTCTGCTTACATGCCCTTCTAGGAACTCATACCTGAAGTCACCGTATCTCAGGGGGAAAGGCGGCTTGCCTTCCAACTTCCACTAAAGCACAGGTCTCTGTAGAACACTTCAGGCTTTCAGTAGATGCAAGGGACCCTTCGAGACCAAAGACATTCCTTGGTCTAGGCAGTTTGGTACACACAGAGCACCCGGTGAAGAACGCTTGCATCAAGTATGTACTAGGTCGCTTTTGACTTGGGTAGAAAGCACAGATACTTACGCTCCGTGTCATCCTGGAGCCGGTGCCTGACGGGACTAGCCTCGTTTTCACACCTTCAAGAATCCTCTATTGCACCTTGAAGCTCCCTGAGAAACACTGCTGTCGCCGGGCCTCTTCTCACGGCAGGCATGGCTGTGAGAGGGAAAAGACGGTTTCACACGGAAGTGGGGTACTCCAGTTTCGCAGTCAGAGCTCATCCTGTCCTGTTGTATAGCTAAGGGGAAACTCCAAGTGAGGTCTAGCTTCGAAGGAGCACCCTGATATGCCACGCAGCAGGGTAGGAGTGCAGCAGCTTCCGTGAGGCCTTAGTTCTCTCTTCTGCTTCACTTGAAGGGTTGGAAGCTCTTCAGGACTCCTAGACTCCTCCCGGCAGCATCCGTTTCCATACAAGGACACTGAGTACCCCGAGGCTCTCCTGAGTTAAAGAGCAACATTCAGACCCGGAGACACTTTGGAATACTCGTGTGTGTGCCGAGTGAAGGGCAGCAGCTTGCACACTGCCTCGGGGGAGCTAGATTTCCTCAGCACACCAACAGCCTCAGGAACACTGCGGTAGCCTGTGCAGCAGGCCATGGAAGGCTGCGTCATTACTGTAGTCGGAGCTGCACTGAGCAAAACGTCTTGCTTACAGTTCCTTCTAGGACCTCTTACCTGAAGTCAACCTACCTCAAGGAGTAAGTCGGCTTGCCGTCCAAGTGCCTCTAGAGCACAGTTTCTAGGGTAACGCTGCAGGCATTTGGAAGATGCACGTGAGCCTACGACACCTAAGGCATTCTTTCATTTAAGCAGTTCGCTACACGCAGAGCACCCTGCATAGAGAAGATGATTCTCGAAGGACCCAGCGAGCAGCCAGGTCTCTTTGGACTTGTTAGAAAGCGCAGATGCTTCTTCTGCATGTAAACCCGGAAAAGGCAGCCCTGTGAGGCAAGCCGGGCCTTCCCGGCTTGAAACCTCCAGTCATGCGGCCTTGAAGCTTCCTGAACAACGCTTTGGTTGCTGGACTCGTACTCACTGCAGGCATGGCTCTGGAAGAAACTGAGTTTTCTCGAAAGGAAGAGGGTGCTTTCAGGCCCTGGGCGGGAGCATATCCTGCCCTGCTCTAGAGCGAAGGGGGATCCCAAGGTGGGCCGTAGCCTCTACCTAAGGCCCTGATTTGCCATCCAGAAGGGTAGTTTTGTGGCCTTTTCCTTGAGGCCTTAGTCGCCCTCCTGCCCTCGTGTGACGGTACGAATCCTGTCCGGACTCCTGGCCCCCTCGCGTCAGCACCCGTTTCCCTACGAGAACTCTGAGTACCCTCAGGCTCCCCTGGGCCTGCTGGGCCACACTCAGACACGTAGGCCCTTCAGGGTGCCCCTGGCTAGGCCGAGTGAAGCGTAACACACTGCACTCTCTCCTGGGGGGGAGCTAGATTTCTTCAGCTCACCAACGGCTGCAGGAACACGGTTCTCGCAAGTCCAGCATGCCACGGAAGTCGGCCACATTGCCCTGGTCTGAGCTGTACTGAGAAAAACTCTCCGCTTGCTAGTCCCTCTAGGCACTCATACCTGAAGTCAGCGTATCTCAGGTGGAAAGGCGGCCTGCACTACAAATTCGGCCAAAGCACAGATTTCCGTGGAACTCTTCAGGGTTGCTTTCGGTAGATGCACAGGACCCTACGAGACCTAGGGCACTCTGTGGTCCCGGCAGTTGGCTACACGCAGAACGTCCTGTGTAGGAAAGTTGAATCAGGGAAGAGCCAAGTATGTCGCTAGGTCTCTTTTGACTTGACAGAAACCACAGACACTTACGCTGCGTGTCTTCCTGGAGCCGCTGCCTGATGGGACTAGCCTTGTTTTCGCACCTTGAGATGTCCTCTTATGCGCCTTGCAGGTGCCCTGGAAAACACTGCTGTTGTCGGGCCTCCTCTCACGGCAGGCATGGCTGCGAGAGGGAAAAGACGGTTTCACGAGCAACCGGGGTATTCCAGTTTCTCGGTCAGAGCTCACCCTGTCCTGTTCCATCCCTAAAGGGAAACTCCAAGTGAGGCCTAGCTTCGAAGGCGGGCCCTGATATGCCATGCAGCAGGATAGGAGTGCAGCAGCTCCCAGGAGGCCTTAGCTCTCTCTTCTGCTTTAGTTGAACGGTAGTAAGCTTTTCGCGTCTCCTAGACTCCTCGCGGCAGCACCCGTTTCCGTACAAGGACACTGAGTACCCCCGGGCTCTCCTGAGTTGAAGAGCAACATTCAGACCCCAGACACTTCGGATACCCGTGTGCGTGCCGAAGGAAGGGCAGCAGCTTTCACGCTGCCTCGGGGGAGCTAGATTGCCTCAGCTCACCAACAGCCTCAGGAACATATTTGTAGCTGTCGCAGAAGGCCGTGCAAGTGTGCCTCATTACCCTAGTCAGAGCTGTACTGAGAGAAGCACTTTGCTTACAATTCCTTCCAGGACCTCATACCTGAAGTCAACCTCACTCAAGGGGAACGTCGGCTCGGGGGTCCAAGTGCAACCAGAGCACAGTTTCTGGTGTAAAGCTGCAGGCTTTGGGACGATTCGCAGGACCCAAGAAACCTAGCGCATTCTTTCGTTTAGGCAGTTCACCTCAGGAAGAATACCCTGCATAGAAAAGTTGATCGTGGAAGGACTCCGTGAGAAGCTAGGTCTCTTTGACTTGGTAGAAACCACTGAAGAGTCTGCCCCATGTCAACCTGGAAATGGCCGTTTGAGACAAGCCTTGCTTTCCCGCCTTGAAAGCTGCCTTTATGCGGCCTCGAAGCTACCTGGAAAGCACTGATGTGGCCCGGATTCTCATCCGTGCAGGCATGGCTCTGAGAAGAGAAAGAGTTTCCATGAAAGAAACGGGGTGCCTTCCCGTTCCTGGTTGGGAGCTCATCGTCCCTACCTTAAAACTCCACTGAGCAGAAGCCTCCAGTGAAGGCCCTGAATTGCATGCAGAATGGTAGGTGCGCAGCAGTTTCCATGAGGCAGTAGTCGTTGCTCTTCCTTAGTGTAACGCTGGTAAGCTTCTCAGGATTCCTAGGCACCTCGCATCAGCCCGTGTCTCTGTACAAGGACACTGCGTAGTCCACGGACCCCTGGGCCTCCCGAGCAACGTCCAGCCCAGGAAGCCCTTCGGAGTACCCCTGTGTGTATGCCTATTGATCGGCAGCATTTGCACACTCCCTCGGGAGAGCTAGATTTCCTCAGCTCTCCAGCAGTTTGCGGAACACGGTTCTAGCCAGTGCAGCATGCCGTGGGCTTCCGCCTCATCGCCCTTGTCTGAGCTGCACTGAGAAAATCCCTCTGCTTTTCAGTATTCCTAGCACCTCATATCTGAAGGCACCGCACCGCAAGGAGTCATTCAACTAGTGCTCCCACTGCAACTAGAGCACCGTTCTTCGTGTAACACGGCCGGATTTTGGAAGATGTTCAGGCCCCAAGGCCGACCTAGGGCAGTCCTTCATTGAGGCGGTTCGCTACACACAGAACCCCCCTGCGTACAATAGCTGATTCAGGGACGGGCCCAGTGGGTAGCTTGTGTCCCTTTGACTCGACAGAAGCCACACGTACTTAGACGGCGTGTCAATCTGGAGAGGCGTCTAAAGCGGCAAGCCTTGTTTTCCCATTTTGAATGCTTCACTCATGCGGCCTTGAAGCTACCCGAAGACTGCTTTGGTTGCCGGACTGGTACTCACAGCACACTTGGATCTGGAAGGAAATGAGTTTTCTCGAAAGAAAGAGGGTGCTTCCAGGTCCTGGGTGGGAGCTCTTCCCGCCCTGCTCTAACGCTAAGGGGAATCTCAACGTGGGCCTTTAGCCTCCACGTAAGTTCTTGATGTTGCATCCAGAAGGGTAGGCGTGTAGCAGTTTCCCTGAGGCCTTAGTGGCAGTTCTGTGTTAGTTTAACGGGAGTAAGCGTCTAGAGACTCGTGGCCCCGTCGCGTCAGCGTCCGTTTCAGGAGAAGAACTCTGCGTACCCGCAGGTTCCCCTGGGCTTGCTGGGCCACACTCAGACCGGTAGGCCCTTCAGGGTGCCCCAGGGTAGGCCGAGTGAAGGGTAACACACCGCACTCTACCTTGGGGGAGCTAAATTTCCTCGGCTCACCAACGGCTTCAGGAACAGGTTTCTCGCTAGTCCAGCATACCGTGCAAGTCGGCCTCGTTGCCCTAGTCTGAGCTACACTGGGGGAAACTCTCTGCTTACATGCCCTTCTAGGAACTCATACCTGAAGTCACCGTATCTCAGGGGGAAAGGCGGCTTGCCTTCCAACTTCCACTAAAGCACAGGTCTCTGTAGAACACTTCAGGCTTTCAGTAGATGCAAGGGACCCTTCGAGACCAAAGACATTCCTTGGTCTAGGCAGTTTGGTACACACAGAGCACCCGGTGAAGAACGCTTGCATCAAGTATGTACTAGGTCGCTTTTGACTTGGGTAGAAAGCACAGATACTTACGCTCCGTGTCATCCTGGAGCCGGTGCCTGACGGGACTAGCCTCGTTTTCACACCTTCAAGAATCCTCTATTGCACCTTGAAGCTCCCTGAGAAACACTGCTGTCGCCGGGCCTCTTCTCACGGCAGGCATGGCTGTGAGAGGGAAAAGACGGTTTCACACGGAAGTGGGGTACTCCAGTTTCGCAGTCAGAGCTCATCCTGTCCTGTTGTATAGCTAAGGGGAAACTCCAAGTGAGGTCTAGCTTCGAAGGAGCACCCTGATATGCCACGCAGCAGGGTAGGAGTGCAGCAGCTTCCGTGAGGCCTTAGTTCTCTCTTCTGCTTCACTTGAAGGGTTGGAAGCTCTTCAGGACTCCTAGACTCCTCCCGGCAGCATCCGTTTCCGTACAAGGACACTGAGTACCCCGAGGCTCTCCTGAGTTAAAGAGCAACATTCAGACCCGGAGACACTTTGGAATACTCGTGTGTGTGCCGAGTGAAGGGCAGCAGCTTGCACACTGCCTCGGGGGAGCTAGATTTCCTCAGCACACCAACAGCCTCAGGAACACTGCGGTAGCCTGTGCAGCAGGCCATGGAAGGCTGCGTCATTACTGTAGTCGGAGCTGCACTGAGCAAAACGTCTTGCTTACAGTTCTTTCTAGGACCTCTTACCTGAAGTCAACCTACCTCAAGGAGTAAGTCGGCTTGCCGTCCAAGTGCCTCTAGAGCACAGTTTCTAGGGTAACGCTGCAGGCATTTGGAAGATGCACGTGAGCCTACGACACCTAAGGCATTCTTTCATTTAAGCAGTTCGCTACACGCAGAGCACCCTGCATAGAGAAGATGATTCTCGAAGGACCCAGCGAGCAGCCAGGTCTCTTTGGACTTGTTAGAAAGCGCAGATGCTTCTTCTGCATGTAAACCCGGAAAAGGCAGCCCTGTGAGGCAAGCCGGGCCTTCCCGGCTTGAAACCTCCAGTCATGCGGCCTTGAAGCTTCCTGAACAACGCTTTGGTTGCTGGACTCGTACTCACTGCAGGCATGGCTCTGGAAGAAACTGAGTTTTCTCGAAAGGAAGAGGGTGCTTTCAGGCCCTGGGCGGGAGCATATCCTGCCCTGCTCTAGAGCGAAGGGGGATCCCAAGGTGGGCCGTAGCCTCTACCTAAGGCCCTGATTTGCCATCCAGAAGGGTAGTTTTGTGGCCTTTTCCTTGAGGCCTTAGTCGCCCTCCTGCCCTCGTGTGACGGTACGAATCCTGTCCGGACTCCTGGCCCCCTCGCGTCAGCACCCGTTTCCCTACGAGAACTCTGAGTACCCTCAGGCTCCCCTGGGCCTGCTGGGCCACACTCAGACACGTAGGCCCTTCAGGGTGCCCCTGGCTAGGCCGAGTGAAGCGTAACACACTGCACTCTCTCCTGGGGGGGAGCTAGATTTCTTCAGCTCACCAACGGCTGCAGGAACACGGTTCTCGCAAGTCCAGCATGCCACGGAAGTCGGCCACATTGCCCTGGTCTGAGCTGTACTGAGAAAAACTCTCCGCTTGCTAGTCCCTCTAGGCACTCATACCTGAAGTCAGCGTATCTCAGGTGGAAAGGCGGCCTGCACTACAAATTCGGCCAAAGCACAGATTTCCGTGGAACTCTTCAGGGTTGCTTTCGGTAGATGCACAGGACCCTACGAGACCTAGGGCACTCTGTGGTCCCGGCAGTTGGCTACACGCAGAACGTCCTGTGTAGGAAAGTTGAATCAGGGAAGAGCCAAGTATGTCGCTAGGTCTCTTTTGACTTGACAGAAACCACAGACACTTACGCTGCGTGTCTTCCTGGAGCCGCTGCCTGATGGGACTAGCCTTGTTTTCGCACCTTGAGATGTCCTCTTATGCGCCTTGCAGGTGCCCTGGAAAACACTGCTGTTGTCGGGCCTCCTCTCACGGCAGGCATGGCTGCGAGAGGGAAAAGACGGTTTCACGAGCAACCGGGGTATTCCAGTTTCTCGGTCAGAGCTCACCCTGTCCTGTTCCATCCCTAAAGGGAAACTCCAAGTGAGGCCTAGCTTCGAAGGCGGGCCCTGATATGCCATGCAGCAGGATAGGAGTGCAGCAGCTCCCAGGAGGCCTTAGCTCTCTCTTCTGCTTTAGTTGAACGGTAGTAAGCTTTTCGCGTCTCCTAGACTCCTCGCGGCAGCACCCGTTTCCGTACAAGGACACTGAGTACCCCCGGGCTCTCCTGAGTTGAAGAGCAACATTCAGACCCCAGACACTTCGGAGTACCCGTGTGCGTGCCGAGGGAAGGGCAGCAGCTTTCACGCTGCCTCGGGGGAGCTAGATTGCCTCAGCTCACCAACAGCCTCAGGAACATATTTGTAGCTGTCGCAGAAGGCCGTGCAAGTGTGCCTCATTACCCTAGTCAGAGCTGTACTGAGAGAAGCACTTTGCTTACAATTCCTTCCAGGACCTCATACCTGAAGTCAACCTCACTCAAGGGGAACGTCGGCTCGGGGGTCCAAGTGCAACCAGAGCACAGTTTCTGGTGTAAAGCTGCAGGCTTTGGGACGATTCGCAGGACCCAAGAAACCTAGCGCATTCTTTCGTTTAGGCAGTTCACCTCAGGAAGAATACCCTGCATAGAAAAGTTGATCGTGGAAGGACTCCGTGAGAAGCTAGGTCTCTTTGACTTGGTAGAAACCACTGAAGAGTCTGCCCCATGTCAACCTGGAAATGGCCGTTTGAGACAAGCCTTGCTTTCCCGCCTTGAAAGCTGCCTTTATGCGGCCTCGAAGCTACCTGGAAAGCACTGATGTGGCCCGGATTCTCATCCGTGCAGGCATGGCTCTGAGAAGAGAAAGAGTTTTCATGAAAGAAACGGGGTGCCTTCCCGTTCCTGGTTGGGAGCTCATCGTCCCTACCTTAAAACTCCACTGAGCAGAAGCCTCCAGTGAAGGCCCTGAATTGCATGCAGAATGGTAGGTGCGCAGCAGTTTCCATGAGGCAGTAGTCGTTGCTCTTCCTTAGTGTAACGCTGGTAAGCTTCTCAGGATTCCTAGGCACCTCGCATCAGCCCGTGTCTCTGTACAAGGACACTGCGTAGTCCACGGACCCCTGGGCCTCCCGAGCAACGTCCAGCCCAGGAAGCCCTTCGGAGTACCCCTGTGTGTATGCCTATTGATCGGCAGCATTTGCACACTCCCTCGGGAGAGCTAGATTTCCTCAGCTCTCCAGCAGTTTGCGGAACACGGTTCTAGCCAGTGCAGCATGCCGTGGACTTCCGCCTCATCGCCCTTGTCTGAGCTGCACTGAGAAAATCCCTCTGCTTTTCAGTATTCCTAGCACCTCATATCTGAAGGCACCGCACCGCAAGGAGTCATTCAACTAGTGCTCCCACTGCAACTAGAGCACCGTTCTTCGTGTAACACGGCCGGATTTTGGAAGATGTTCAGGCCCCAAGGCCGACCTAGGGCAGTCCTTCGTTGAGGCGGTTCGCTACACACAGAACCCCCCTGCGTACAATAGCTGATTCAGGGACGGGCCCAGTGGGTAGCTTGTGTCCCTTTGACTCGACAGAAGCCACACGTACTTAGACGGCGTGTCAATCTGGAGAGGCGTCTAAAGCGGCAAGCCTTGTTTTCCCATTTTGAATGCTTCACTCATGCGGCCTTGAAGCTACCCGAAGACTGCTTTGGTTGCCGGACTGGTACTCACAGCACACTTGGATCTGGAAGGAAATGAGTTTTCTCGAAAGAAAGAGGGTGCTTCCAGGTCCTGGGTGGGAGCTCTTCCCGCCCTGCTCTAACGCTAAGGGGAATCTCAACGTGGGCCTTTAGCCTCCACGTAAGTTCTTGATGTTGCATCCAGAAGGGTAGGCGTGTAGCAGTTTCCCTGAGGCCTTAGTGGCAGTTCTGTGTTAGTTTAACGGGAGTAAGCGTCTAGAGACTCGTGGCCCCGTCGCGTCAGCGTCCGTTTCAGGACAAGAACTCTGCGTACCCGCAGGTTCCCCTGGGCTTGCTGGGCCACACTCAGACCGGTAGGCCCTTCAGGGTGCCCCAGGGTAGGCCGAGTGAAGGGTAACACACCGCACTCTACCTTGGGGGAGCTAAATTTCCTCGGCTCACCAACGGCTTCAGGAACAGGTTTCTCGCTAGTCCAGCATACCGTGCAAGTCGGCCTCGTTGCCCTAGTCTGAGCTACACTGGGGGAAACTCTCTGCTTACATGCCCTTCTAGGAACTCATACCTGAAGTCACCGTATCTCAGGGGGAAAGGCGGCTTGCCTTCCAACTTCCACTAAAGCACAGGTCTCTGTGGAACACTTCAGGCTTTCAGTAGATGCAAGGGACCCTAGGAGACCAAAGACATTCCTTGGTCTAGGCAGTTTGGTACACACAGAGCACCCGGTGAAGAACGCTTGAATCAAGTATGTACTAGGTCGCTTTTGACTTGGGTAGAAAGCACAGATACTTACGCTCCGTGTCATCCTGGAGCCGGTGCCTGACGGGACTAGCCTCGTTTTCACACCTTCAAGAATCCTCTATTGCACCTTGAAGCTCCCTGAGAAACACTGCTGTCGCCGGGCCTCTTCTCACGGCAGGCATGGCTGTGAGAGGGAAAAGACGGTTTCACACGGAAGCGGGGTACTCCAGTTTCGCAGTCAGAGCTCATCCTGTCCTGTTGTATAGCTAAGGGGAAACTCCAAGTGAGGCCTAGCTTCGAAGGAGCACCCTGATATGCCACGCAGCAGGGTAGGAGTGCAGCAGCTTCCGTGAAGCCTTAGTTCTCTCTTCTGCTTCACTTGAAGGGTTGGAAGCTCTTCAGGACTCCTAGACTCCTCCCGGCAGCATCCGTTTCCGTACAAGGACACTGAGTACCCCGAGGCTCTCCTGAGTTAAAGAGCAACATTCAGACCCGGAGACACTTTGGAATACTCGTGTGTGTGCCGAGTGAAGGGCAGCAGCTTGCACACTGCCTCGGGGGAGCTAGATTTCCTCAGCACACCAACAGCCTCAGGAACACTGCGGTAGCCTGTGCAGCAGGCCATGGAAGGCTGCGTCATTACTGTAGTCGGAGCTGCACTGAGCAAAACGTCTTGCTTACAGTTCCTTCTAGGACCTCTTACCTGAAGTCAACCTACCTCAAGGAGTAAGTCGGCTTGCCGTCCAAGTGCCTCTAGAGCACAGTTTCTAGGGTAACGCTGCAGGCATTTGGAAGATGCACGTGAGCCTACGACACCTAAGGCATTCTTTCATTTAAGCAGTTCGCTACACGCAGAGCACCCTGCATAGAGAAGATGATTCTCGAAGGACCCAGCGAGCAGCCAGGTCTCTTTGGACTTGTTAGAAAGCGCAGATGCTTCTTCTGCATGTAAACCCGGAAAAGGCAGCCCTGTGAGGCAAGCCGGGCCTTCCCGGCTTGAAACCTCCAGTCATGCGGCCTTGAAGCTTCCTGAACAACGCTTTGGTTGCTGGACTCGTACTCACTGCAGGCATGGCTCTGGAAGAAACTGAGTTTTCTCGAAAGGAAGAGGGTGCTTTCAGGCCCCGGGCGGGAGCATATCCTGCCCTGCTCTAGAGCGAAGGGGGATCCCAAGGTGGGCCGTAGCCTCTACCTAAGGCCCTGATTTGCCATCCAGAAGGGTAGTTTTGTGGCCTTTTCCTTGAGGCCTTAGTCGCCCTCCTGCCCTCGTGTGACGGTACGAATCCTGTCCGGACTCCTGGCCCCCTCGCGTCAGCACCCGTTTCCCTACGAGAACTCTGAGTACCCTCAGGCTCCCCTGGGCCTGCTGGGCCACACTCAGACACGTAGGCCCTTCAGGGTGCCCCTGGCTAGGCCGAGTGAAGCGTAACACACTGCACTCTCTCCTGGGGGGGAGCTAGATTTCTTCAGCTCACCAACGGCTGCAGGAACACGGTTCTCGCAAGTCCAGCATGCCACGGAAGTCGGCCACATTGCCCTGGTCTGAGCTGTACTGAGAAAAACTCTCCGCTTGCTAGTCCCTCTAGGCACTCATACCTGAAGTCAGCGTATCTCAGGTGGAAAGGCGGCCTGCACTACAAATTCGGCCAAAGCACAGATTTCCGTGGAACTCTTCAGGGTTGCTTTCGGTAGATGCACAGGACCCTACGAGACCTAGGGCACTCTGTGGTCCCGGCAGTTGGCTACACGCAGAACGTCCTGTGTAGGAAAGTTGAATCAGGGAAGAGCCAAGTATGTCGCTAGGTCTCTTTTGACTTGACAGAAACCACAGACACTTACGCTGCGTGTCTTCCTGGAGCCGCTGCCTGATGGGACTAGCCTTGTTTTCGCACCTTGAGATGTCCTCTTATGCGCCTTGCAGGTGCCCTGGAAAACACTGCTGTTGTCGGGCCTCCTCTCACGGCAGGCATGGCTGCGAGAGGGAAAAGACGGTTTCACGAGCAACCGGGGTATTCCAGTTTCTCGGTCAGAGCTCACCCTGTCCTGTTCCATCCCTAAAGGGAAACTCCAAGTGAGGCCTAGCTTCGAAGGCGGGCCCTGATATGCCATGCAGCAGGATAGGAGTGCAGCAGCTCCCAGGAGGCCTTAGCTCTCTCTTCTGCTTTAGTTGAACGGTAGTAAGCTTTTCGCGTCTCCTAGACTCCTCGCGGCAGCACCCGTTTCCGTACAAGGACACTGAGTACCCCCGGGCTCTCCTGAGTTGAAGAGCAACATTCAGACCCCAGACACTTCGGAGTACCCGTGTGCGTGCCGAGGGAAGGGCAGCAGCTTTCACGCTGCCTCGGGGGAGCTAGATTGCCTCAGCTCACCAACAGCCTCAGGAACATATTTGTAGCTGTCGCAGAAGGCCGTGCAAGTGTGCCTCATTACCCTAGTCAGAGCTGTACTGAGAGAAGCACTTTGCTTACAATTCCTTCCAGGACCTCATACCTGAAGTCAACCTCACTCAAGGGGAACGTCGGCTCGGGGGTCCAAGTGCAACCAGAGCACAGTTTCTGGTGTAAAGCTGCAGGCTTTGGGACGATTCGCAGGACCCAAGAAACCTAGCGCATTCTTTCGTTTAGGCAGTTCACCTCAGGAAGAATACCCTGCATAGAAAAGTTGATCGTGGAAGGACTCCGTGAGAAGCTAGGTCTCTTTGACTTGGTAGAAACCACTGAAGAGTCTGCCCCATGTCAACCTGGAAATGGCCGTTTGAGACAAGCCTTGCTTTCCCGCCTTGAAAGCTGCCTTTATGCGGCCTCGAAGCTACCTGGAAAGCACTGATGTGGCCCGGATTCTCATCCGTGCAGGCATGGCTCTGAGAAGAGAAAGAGTTTCCATGAAAGAAACGGGGTGCCTTCCCGTTCCTGGTTGGGAGCTCATCGTCCCTACCTTAAAACTCCACTGAGCAGAAGCCTCCAGTGAAGGCCCTGAATTGCATGCAGAATGGTAGGCGCGCAGCAGTTTCCATGAGGCAGTAGTCGTTGCTCTTCCTTAGTGTAACGCTGGTAAGCTTCTCAGGATTCCTAGGCACCTCGCATCAGCCCGTGTCTCTGTACAAGGACACTGCGTAGTCCACGGACCCCTGGGCCTCCCGAGCAACGTCCAGCCCAGGAAGCCCTTCGGAGTACCCCTGTGTGTATGCCTATTGATCGGCAGCATTTGCACACTCCCTCGGGAGAGCTAGATTTCCTCAGCTCTCCAGCAGTTTGCGGAACACGGTTCTAGCCAGTGCAGCATGCCGTGGACTTCCGCCTCATCGCCCTTGTCTGAGCTGCACTGAGAAAATCCCTCTGCTTTTCAGTATTCCTAGCACCTCATATCTGAAGGCACCGCACCGCAAGGAGTCATTCAACTAGTGCTCCCACTGCAACTAGAGCACCGTTCTTCGTGTAACACGGCCGGATTTTGGAGGATGTTCAGGCCCCAAGGCCGACCTAGGGCAGTCCTTCGTTGAGGCGGTTCGCTACACACAGAAGCCCCCTGCGTACAATAGCTGATTCAGGGACGGGCCCAGTGGGTAGCTTGTGTCCCTTTGACTCGACAGAAGCCACACGTACTTAGACGGCGTGTCAATCTGGAGAGGCGTCTAAAGCGGCAAGCCTTGTTTTCCCATTTTGAATGCTTCACTCATGCGGCCTTGAAGCTACCCGAAGACTGCTTTGGTTGCCGGACTGGTACTCACGGCAGACTTGGATCTGGAAGGAAATGAGTTTTCTCGAAAGAAAGAGGGTGCTTCCAGGTCCTGGGTGGGAGCTCTTCCCGCCCTGCTCTAGCGCTAAGAGGAATCTCAACGTGGGCCTTTAGCCTCCACGTAAGTTCTTGATGTTGCATCCAGAAGGGTAGGCGTGTAGCAGTTTCCCTGAGGCCTTAGTGGCAGTTCTGTGTTAGTTTAACGGGAGTAAGCGTCTAGAGACTCGTGGCCCCGTCGCGTCAGCGTCCGTTTCAGGACAAGAACTCTGCGTACCCGCAGGCTCCCCTGGGCTTGCTGGGCCACACTCAGACCGGTAGGCCCTTCAGGGTGCCCCAGGGTAGGCCGAGTGAAGGGTAACACACCGCACTCTACCTTGGGGGAGCTAAATTTCCTCGGCTCACCAACGGCTTCAGGAACAGGTTTCTCGCTAGTCCAGCATACCGTGCAAGTCGGCCTCGTTGCCCTAGTCTGAGCTACACTGGGAGAAACTCTCTGCTTACATGCCCTTCTAGGAACTCATACCTGAAGTCACCGTATCTCAGGGGGAAAGGCGGCTTGCCTTCCAAATTCCACTAAAGCACAGGACTCTGTGGAACACTTCAGGCTTTCAGTAGATGCAAGGGACCCTAGGAGACCAAAGACATTCCGTGGTCTAGGCAGTTTGGTACACACAGAGCACCCGGTGAAGAACGCTTGAATCAGGTATGTACTAGGTCGCTTTTGACTTGGATAGAAAGCACAGATACTTACGCTCCGTGTCATCCTGGAGCCAGTGCCTGACGGGACTAGCCTCGTTTTCACACCTTCAAGAATCCTCTATTGCATCTTGAAGCTCCCTGAGAAACACTGCTGTCGCCGGGCCTCTTCTCACGGCAGGCATGGCTGTGAGAGGGAAAAGACGGTTTCACACGGAAGCGGGGTACTCCAGTTTCGCGGTCAGAGCTCATCCTGTCCTGTTGTATAGCTAAGGGGAAACTCCAAGTGAGGCCTAGCTTCGAAGGAGCACCCTGATATGCCACGCAGCAGGCTAGGAGTGCAGCAGCTTCCGTGAGGCCTTAATTCTCTCTTCTGCTTCACTTGAAGGGTTGGAAGCTCTTCAGCACTCCTAGACTCCTCCCGGCAGCATCCGTTTCCGTACAAGGACACTGAGTACCCCGAGGCTCTCCTGAGTTAAAGAGCAACATTCAGACCCGGAGACACTTTGGAATACTCGTGTGTGTGCCGAGTGAAGGGCAGCAGCTTGCACACTGCCTCGGGGGAGCTAGATTTCCTCAGCACACCAACAGCCTCAGGAACACTGCGGTAGCCTGTGCAGCAGGCCATGGAAGGCTGCATCATTACTGTAATCGGAGCTGCACTGAGCAAAACGTCTTGCTTACAGTTCCTTCTAGGACCTCATACCTGAAGTCAACCTACCTCAAGGAGTAAGTCGGCTTGCCGTCCAAGTGCCTCTAGAGCACAGTTTCTAGGGTAACGCTGCAGGCATTTGGAAGATGCACGTGAGCCTACGACACCTAAGGCATTCTTTCATTTAAGCAGTTCGCTACACGCAGAGCACCCTGCATAGAGAAGATGATTCTCGAAGGACCCAGCGAGCAGCCAGGTCTCTTTGGACTTGTTAGAAAGCGCAGATGCTTCTTCTGCATGTAAACCCGGAAAAGGCAGCCCTGTGAGGCAAGCCGGGCCTTCCCGGCTTGAAACCTCCAGTCATGCGGCCTTGAAGCTTCCTGAACAACGCTTTGGTTGCTGGACTCGTACTCACTGCAGGCATGGCTCTGGAAGAAACTGAGTTTTCTCGAAAGGAAGAGGGTGCTTTCAGGCCCTGGGCGGGAGCATATCCTGCCCTGCTCTAGAGCGAAGGGGGATCCCAAGGTGGGCCGTAGCCTCTACCTAAGGCCCTGATTTGCCATCCAGAAGGGTAGTTTTGTGGCCTTTTCCTTGAGGCCTTAGTCGCCCTCCTGCCCTCGTGTGACGGTACGAATCCTGTCCGGACTCCTGGCCCCCTCGCGTCAGCACCCGTTTCCCTACGAGAACTCTGAGTACCCTCAGGCTCCCCTGGGCCTGCTGGGCCACACTCAGACACGTAGGCCCTTCAGGGTTCCCCTGGCTAGGCCGAGTGATGCGTAACACACTGCACTCTCTCCTGGGGGGGAGCTAGATTTCCTCAGCTTACCAACGGATTCAGGAACACGGTTCTCGCAAGTCCAGCATGCCACGGAAGTCGGCCACATTGCCCTGGTCTGAGCTGTACTGAGAAAAACTCTCCGCTTGCTAGTCCCTCTAGGCACTCATACCTGAAGTCAGCGTATCTCAGGTGGAAAGGCGGCCTGCACTACAAATTCCGCCAAAGCACAGATTTCCGTGGAACTCTTCAGGGTTTCTTTCGGTAGATGCACAGGACCCTACGAGACCTAGGGCACTCTGTGGTTCCGGCAGTTGGCTACACGCAGAACGTCCTGTGTAGGAAAGTTGAATCAGGGAAGAGCCAAGTATGTCGCTAGGTCTCTTTTGACTTGACAGAAACCACAGACACTTACGCTGCGTGTCTTCCTGGAGCCGCTGCCTGATGGGACTAGCCTTGTTTTCACACCTTGAGATGTCCTCTTATGCGCCTTGCAGGTGCCCTGGAAAACACTGCTGTTGTCGGGCCTCCTCTCACGGCAGGCATGGCTGCGAGAGGGAAAAGACGGTTTCACAAGCAACCGGGGTATTCCAGTTTCTCGGTCAGAGCTCACCCTGTCCTGTTCCATCCCTAAAGGGAAACTCCAAGTGAGGCCTAGCTTCGAAGGCGGGCCCTGATATGCCGTGCTGCAGGATAGGAGTGCAGCAGCTCCCAGGAGGCCTTAGCTCTCTCTTCTGCTTTAGTTGAACGGTAGTAAGCTTTTCGCGTCTCCTAGACTCCTCGTGGCAGCACCCGTTTCCGTACAAGGACACTGAGTACCCCCGGGCTCTCCTGAGTTGAAGAGCCACATTCAGACCCCAGACACTTCGGAGTACCCGTGTGCGTGCCGAGTGAAGGGCAGCAGCTTTCACGCTGCCTCGGGGGAGCTAGATTGCCTCAGCTCACCAACAGCCTCAGGAACATATTTGTAGCTGTCGCAGAAGGCCGTGCAAGTGTGCCTCATTACCCTAGTCAGAGCTTTACTGAGTGAAGCACTTTGCTTACAATTCGCTCCAGGACCTCATACCTGAAGTCAACCTCACTCAAGGGGAACGTCGGCTCGGGGGTCCAAGTGCAACCAGAGCACAGTTTCTGGTGTAAAGCTGCAGGCTTTGGGACGATTCGCAGGACCCAAGAAACCTAGCGCATTCTTTCGTTTAGGCAGTTCACCTCAGGAAGTATACCCTGCATAGCAAAGTTGATCGTGGAAGGACTCCGTAAGAAGCTAGGTCTCTTTGACTTTGTAGAAACCACTGAAGAGTCTGCCACATGTCAACCTGGATATGGCCGTTTGATACAAGCTTTTGTTGCTTGATTTATACTCACTGCAGGCATGGCTCTGGAAGAAATTGAGTTTTCTCGAAAGGGTACAGGTTTTGTGTCTCCTTTCGTAGGTTTATTTTTAGGTATTTTATTCTTTTTGTTGCAATGTTATATGGAAGTGTTTCCTCAATTTCCCTTTCAGATTTTTCATCATAGTGTATAGGAATGCAAGAGATTTCTGAGCATCAATTTTGTATCCTGCTACTTTACCAAAACCACTGATTAACTCTAGTATTTTTCTGGTAGCATCTTTACAATTTTCTACGTATAGTATCATGTGTTCTGCATTCAGTGACAGTTTTATTTCTTCTTTTCCAATTTGGATTCCTTTTATTTCTTTTTCTTCTCTGATTGCTGTGGCTAAAACTTCCAAAACTATGTTGAATAATAGTGTTGAGAGTCGGCAACCTTGTCTTTTTCCTGATCTTAGTGGGAATGGTTTCACTTCTTCACCATTGAGGACGATGTTGGCTGTGGGTGTGTCATATATGCTGTTTATTATGTTGACATAAGTTCCCTCTATGCCTACTTTCTGGAGTGTTTTTATCATAAATGGGTGTTGAATTTTGTTGAAAGCTTTTTGTGGATCTATTGAGATGATCATATGGTTTTTCTCTTTGAATTTGCTAATATCGTGTATCACATTGATTTGCATATATTAAAGAATCCTTGCATTCCTGTGATAAACCCCACTTGATCATGCTGTATGATCCTTTAAATGTGTTGTTGGATTCCTTTTGCTAGTATTTTGTGAGGATTTTTGCATCTATGTTTATCAGTGATAATGGCCTGCAGTTTTGTTTGTGACATTTTTGTCTGGTTTTGGTATCAGGGTGATGGTGGCCTCGTAGAATGAATTGTGGAGTGTTCCTCCCTCTGCTATATTTTGGAATAGCTTGAGAAGGATAAGTGTTAGCTCTTCTCAACTGTTTGGTAGAATTCGCCTGTGAAGCCATCTGGTCCTAGGCTTTTGTTTATTTGAAGATTTTTAATCACAGTTTCAATTTCAGTGTTTGTGATTGGCCGGTTTATATTTTCTATTTCTTCCTGTTGCAGTCTTGGAAGGTTGTGCTTTTTTAAGAATTTGTCCATTTCTTCCAGGTTGTCCATTTTATTCGCATATAGTTCCTTGTAATAATCTCCCAAGACACTTTGTATTTCTGCAGTGTCAGTTGTTACTTCTCCTTTTTCATTTCTAATTCTATTCATTTGAGTCTTCTCCCTTTTTTTCTTGATGAGTCTGGCTAATGGTTTATCAATTTTGTTTATCTTCTCAAAGAAACTGCTTTTAGTTTTATTGATCTTTGCTTGTTTCTTTCATTATTTTTCATTTCTTTCATATTTTTCATTTGGTATTTATGATTTCTTTCTTTCTGCTAACTTTGGGGTTTTTTTAATTCTTTCTCTAATTGCTTTGGCTGTACAGTTAGTTTGTTTATTTTAGATGTTTCTTGTTTCTTAAGTAGGATTGTATTGCTATAAACTTCCCTCTTAGAACTGCTTTTGCTGCATCCCATAAGTTTGGGGGCGCCATGTTTTTATTGTTATTTGTTTCTTGGTACTTTTTAAATTCCTCTTTGATTTCTTTAGTGATCTCTTGGTTATTATGTGGTGTATTGTTTAGCCTCCATGTGTTTGTATTTTTTATAGATTTTTTTCCTGTAATTGATACCTAGTCTCATAGCGTTGTGGTCAGAAAAAATGCTTGATACATTTTCAATTTTCTTAAGTTTACCAAGGCTTGTTTTGTGACCCCAGTATATGTTCTGTCCTGGAGAATGTTCCATGAGCACTTGAGAAAAATGTGTATTCTGTTGTTTTGTATGGAATGTCCTATGTGTATCAATTAAGTCCATCTTATTTCATATATTATTTAAAGCTTTGTTTCCTTATTTATTTTCATTTTGGATGATCTGTCCATTGGTGAAAGTGGGGTGATAAAGTCTCCTACTCTGATTGTGTTACTGTCGATTTCCCATTTTATGGCTGTTAGAATTTGCCTTATGTAGTGAGGTGCTCCTATGTTGGGTGCATAAATATTTACAATTGTTATATCTTCTTCTTGGATTGTTCCCTTGATCATTATGTAGTGTCCTTCTTTGTCTCTTGTAATAGTCTTTGTTTTAAAGTTTATTTTTTCTGGTATGAAAACTGCTATCCCAGCTTTCTTTTGATTTCTATTTGCATGGAATATCTTTTTCCATCCCCTCACTTTGAGCCTGGATGTGTCCCTAGGTCTGAAGTTGGTCTCTTGTAGACAGCATATATATGGGTCTTGTTTTTGTATCCATTCAGCCAGTCTATGTCTTTTGGTTGGAGCATTTAATCCATTTACATTTAAGGTAATTATCAATGTGTATGCTCCTATTACCCTTTTCTTAATTGTTTTGGGTTTGTTATTGTAGGTCTTTTCCTCTCTTGTGTTTCCTGCCTAGAGAAGTTCCTTTAGTATTTGTTGTTAAGCTGGTTTGGTGGTACTGAATTCTCTTCGCTTTTGATTGTCTGTAAAGATTTAATTTCTCTGTCGAATCTGAATGAGATCCTTGCTGGGTAGTGTGTTCTTGGTTATTGTTTTTTCCCTTTCATGACTTTAAATAGGTCCTGCCACTCCCTTATGGCCTGCAGAGTTTCTGCTGAAAGATCAGCTTTTAACCTTAGGGGATTCCCTTGTATGTTATTTGTTCTTTTTCCCTTGTTGCATTTAGTATTTTTTCTTTATATTTAATTTTTGATTGTTTGATTAATATGTGGCTTGGTGTGCTTCTCCTTAGATTTATCCGGTATGCGACTCTATGTACTTCCTGGACTTATTAACTATTTCCTATCCCATATTATGGAAGTTTTCAACTATAATGTCTTCAAATATTTTCTCAGTCCCTTTCTTTTTCTCTTCTTCTTCTGTGACCACTATAATTGGAATGTTGGTGAGTTTAATGTTGTCCCAGAGGTCTCTGAGACTGTGCTCAATTATTTTCATTTTTTTTCTTTATTCTGATCTGCAGTAGCTATTTCCACTATTTTATCTTGCAGGTCACTTATCCATTCTTCTGCCTCAGTTTTTCTGGTATTGATTCCTTCTAGGGAATTTTAAATTTCATTTACTTGTGTTGTTCATTGTTTTTTGCTCTTTAGTTCTTCTAGGTCCTTGTTAAATGTTTCTTGTCTGTTCTCCATTCTATTTCCAATATTTTGGATCATCTTTACTATCATTATTCTGAATTCTTTTTCAGGTAGACAGCCTATTTCCTTCTCATTTGCTTGGTCTGGTGGGTTTTCTCCTTTGTCGTTCATCTGCTGTGTCTTTTTCTGTCTTCTCATTTCGCTTAACTTACTGTGTTTGGGGTCTCCTTTGCACAGGCTCAGTTTCGTAGTTCCCATTGTTTTTGGTGTATGCCCCCAGTGGCTAACTTGGTTCATTGGGTTGTGTAGGCTTCCTGGTGGAGGGGAGTAGTTCCTGTGTTCTGGTGGATGAAGCTGGGTCTTGTTTTTCTGGTGGGTAGGTCCACATCCAGTGGTGTGTTTTGGGGTATCTGTGACCTTTTTATGATTTTAGGCAGCCTGTCTGCTAGTGGGTGGGGTTGTGTTCCTGTCTTGCTAGTTGTTTGTCATAGGGTATCCAGCACTGTAGCTTGCTGGTCGTTTAGTGGAGCTGGGTCTCCGTGTTGAGATGGAGATGTCTCAGAGATGTTTGATATTACATGAAGCTGAGAGGTCTCTGTTGGAACAATGTCCTGAACTCGGCTCTCCCACCTCAGAGGCACAGGTCTGATGCATGCCCAGAACACTATGAGCCTTCTATCCACATGGCTAAGAATAAAAGGAAAAAAAAGAAAGAAAAAGAAGTAAAATAAAATAAAATATTAAAGTACAAAATATAAATACATTTATGAAAAATATTTAAATAATAAAAATAAGAACGAAAGAAGAGAGCAACCAAACCAAAAAACAAATCCACCAATGATAACAAGTGCTAAAAACCATAATTAAAAATCAAAACCAACAAAACCATGGACAGGCAGAACCCTAGGACAAATGATAAAATAAAAGCTATAACAGAAAAAATCACACACTGAAGCATACACATACACACTCACAAAAAGAAAAAGAAAAAAATATATATGTAGTTGCTCCCAAAGTCCACCGCCTCAATTTGGGATGATTCATTGTCTATTCAGGTATTCCACAGATGCAGGTACATCAAGTTGATTATGGAAATTTAATCCACTGCTCCTGGGACTGCTGGGAGAAATTTCCCTTTCTCTTCTTCTTTTTTTTTAACATCTTTATTGGAGTATAATTGCTTTACAGGGGAGTGTTAGTTTCTGCTTTATAACAAAGTGAATCAGTTATACATATACATATGTCCCTGTATCTCTTCCCTCTTGCATCTCCTTCCCTCCCATCCTCCCTGTTCCACCACTCTAGGTGGTCACAAAGCACCAAGCTGATCTCCCTGTGCTATGCAACTGCTTCCCACTAGCTATTTTACGTTTGGTAGTGTATATATGTCCATGTCACTCTCTCACTTAGTCCCAGCTTACCCTTCCCCCTACCCGTATCCTCAAGTCCATTATCTAGTAGGTCTGCATCTTTATTCCCTTTTCCCCCCTAGGTTCTTCATGCCCTTTTTGTTTGTTTGTTTGCTTAGATTCCATATATATATGTGTTAGCATATGGTATTTGTTTTTCTCTTTCTGACTTACTTCACTCTGTATGACACTCTCTAAGTCCATCCACCTCACTACAAATAACTCAGTTTCATTCCTTTTTATGGCTGAGTAATATTCCATTGCATGTATGTGCCACATCTTCTTTATCCAGTCATCTGTTGATGGACACTTAGGTTGCTTCCATGTCCTGGCTATTGTAAATAGAGCTACAATGAACATTTTGGTACATGACTCTTTTTGAATTATGGTTTTCTCAGGGTATATGCCCAGTAGTGAGATTGCTGGGTCATATGGTAGCTCTATTTTTAGATTTTTAAGGAACCTCCATATTGTTCTCCATAGTGGCTGTATCAATTTACACTCCCACCAACAGTGCAAGAGTGTTTCCTTTTCTCCACACCCTCTCCAGCGTTTATTGTTTCTAGATTTTTTGATGGTGGCCATTCTGACCTGTGTGAGATGATATCTCATTGTAGTTTTGATTTTCATTTCTCTAATGATTAATGATGTTGAGCATTCTTTCATGTGTCTGTTGGCAATCTGTATATCTTCTTTTGAGAAATGTCTGTTTAGGTCTTCTGCTCATTTTTGGATTGGGTTGTTTGTTTTTTTTAATATCTAGGAATAAACCTACCTAAAGAGACAAAAGATGCAGGTCAGTGCCTGTAAGGCACTGATGAAATAAATTAAAGATTATACAAATAGATGGAGAGATATATGTTCTTGGATTGGAGTAATCAACATTGTGAAAATGACTCTACTACCCAAAGCAATCTACAGATTCAATGCAATTCCTACCAAACTACCAATGGCATTTTTCACAGAATTAGAGCAAAATTTTTCACAATTTGTATGGAAACACAAAAGACCTCGAATAGCCAAAGCAATATTGAGAAAGAAAAACGGGGCTGAAGGAATCAGGCTCCCTGACTTCAGACTATACTACAAAGCTACAGTAATCAAGACAGGATGGTATTGGCACAAACACAAAAATATAGATCAATGGAACAGGATAGAAAGCTCAGAGATAAACCCACACACATATGGTCACCTTATCTTTGATAAAGGAGTCAAGAATATACAGTGGAAAAAAGACAGCCTCCTCAATAAGTGGGAAAACTGGACAGCCACATGTAAAAGAATGAAATTAGAACACTCCCTAACACCATACACAAAAATAAGCTCAAAATGGATTAAAGACCTAAACGTAAGCCAGAAACTATCAAACTCTTAGAGGAAAACATAGGCAGAACACTCTATGACATAAATCACAGCAAGATCCTTTTTGACCCACCTCCTAGAGACATGGAAACAAAAACAAAAATAACCAAATGGGACGTAATGAAATTTAAAAGCTTCTGCACAGCAAAGGACACCATAAATAAGACGAAACGACAACCTCAGAATGGGAGAAAATACTTCCAAACTAAGCAACTGACAAAGGATTAATCTCCAAAATTTACAAGAAGCTCATGCAGCTCAACATTCCCTTTCTCTTCTTGTTTGCACAGCTCCTGATGTTCAGCTTTGGGGTTGGCCCTGCCTCTGCATGTAGGTTGCCTGAGGGAGTATGTTCTCCACCCTGACAGGACGGGGTTAAAGGAGCAACTGATTAGGGGACTCTGGCTCACTCAGGCTAGGTGGGTGGGAGGGGTACAGTATGCAGGGCAAGCCTGTAGTTGCAGAGGCTGGCATGACCTTGCACCAGCCTTAGGCATGCCCTGTGTTCTCCTGGGGAAGTTGTCCATGGATCACGGGACCCTGGTAGTGGCAGGCTGCACAGGCTTCCAGGAGGGAGGTGTGGATAGTGACCTGTGCTCGCACACAGGCTTCTTGGTAGCTGCAGCATCAGCCTTAGTGTCTCATAGCCGTCTCTGGTGTCTGCACTGAGAGCCACAGCTCACGCCCGTCTCTGGAGCTCGTTTAGGTGGTGTTCTTAATCCCCTCTCCTCATGCACCATGATACAAAGAGGCAGGAAATAGTCTCTTGCCTCTTTGGCAGTTCCAGACCATTTCCTGGATTCCCTCCTGGCTAGCTGTGGCACACTAGACCCCTTCAGGCTGTGTTCAGACAGCAAAACCCATTCCTGTCCCTGGGATCCGACCTCAGAAGCCCAAGCCTCATCTCCCAGCCCCCGCTCGTCCCGGCCAGCAGGTGAGCAGACAAGCTTCTCAGGCTGGTGAGTGCTGGCTGGCATCAAACTTCCATGTAGGAATCTCTCTGCTTTGCCCTCCTCACCCCTGTTGCTGTGCTCTCCTCTGTGGCTCTGAAACTTCCCTCATCCACCACGCGCCCTCACCCCTATGAAGGGGCTTCCTAGTGTTTGGAAACCTTTCCTCCTTCACAGCTCCCTCTCATTGGTGCAGGTCCCATCCCTATTCTTTTGTCTCTGTTTTTTCTTTTGCCATACCCAGGTACTTGGGGAGTTTATTGCCTTTGGGGAGGTCTGAGCTCTTCTGCCAGCATTCAGTAGATGTTCTGTAGGAGTTGTTCTACACGTAGATGTATTTCTGATGTATTTGTGGGGAGGAAGGTGAACTCCACTTCTTACTCTTCCACCATCTTGAAGCTCCTCCCTACAGAGCCTCTTGAACACAGTTCTAGCCAGTCTTTCATTGAATTCGCGTCTGACACAGTGAGTAATTTGGAGTCTCACTGGAAAATGCACTGTCACTACTTTTCATTCTGTGAAGTCTTATCTGCCATATGTCTAACTCAGGTGCAAAGTAAACTTTAGGTCCTGCCTGAAATAAAGTACAGATTGGCCAGTACCACTGCCAGGCATTGGGAAGAGTCAAAGTCACCTAGGCCAAACTAGGGCGTTAAGACGGGTATCCCAGTAGCAGATATTTCTCCATGGAATGGAGCATTTTGTTTCATGTGTCTCTTTTAGCTGGTCAGAAGTTATGTCTAGATAACACTGTGTCATCCAAGCTGAACTAGATTAGAGCTGGGAAAAACGTTATTTTCCCTTTTGGAAAGTTAGGCAGTTGTGGCCTGAAAGCTGCCTGAAAAACACTGATGTTGCCCAACTTCTATTCACTGCTGGAATCCATCTGTGTAGAAAAGTGAGTTTTCTGGAAAGTGTGGTCTCAATTCCTTGCTAGGAGCTCATCCCACAGTACCCCGTAGCTAAAGGGCAAACTATGGTGAACTCGAACCTCAGGGTTTTCCCCATAGTTTAGTGTGCAGCAGTTTCCCTGAAGTCTTAGTAAATGGACTACTTTAACTCTAGTATGCCCCTCTGGACTCAGGACTGTCAGGTATTCACCAAGTTCTGCAGAAGAACACTGTGTAATCTCAGTCTCTTTTGTGGCTTCTGAACAATATCAAGTGAAATGACCATTGAGAACAACTTTTCACATGCAAATTGAAGGGTAATGAAATGTTTCTTTGTTGGATAACTAGAATTCCACAACTTTAAATCCACCTTAGGAACACAGTTTAGTGGGAGACAGCTGACTGAAAAAGTCTGATGTTCCCCTCATCTATTCACTTTACAAATTCCTGTGTGATAAGTGAGTTTTCTCAATAAAAACTGGGTGCTTGGAATTCCTTGCTAGGAGGTTATCCAAAAGCACGCTTTATTTAATGGGCAAACTTAAAGGTGACCTTTAGGATCAATGTAACGTCCAGTTTTTCACATCAAGAAAGTTACTTGCCAGATTTTTGGCAGATACATTATTTTATGCATCAAATTACTCTCTACATCACTTATACATGGTAGGTTGTATGTATATCCCTTCACAAGGTGAATACTTAACCAAAAAACAAAAAAACCATTAAACCAGTTTTGTGAGGGATAATTGGTAAAAAGACTTTCTTGTTACTCTTTGAATGACATTGTTGTATTTGGGCGAAAGAGACCTTTGTTTCCATTCTCTTTGTTTCCCTGCTGAAAGAAAGTGTCATTGTAAACAAGGCAAACAGAGGTGGTTCAAGTCTGTTAGGATAACCCCTACCTGCTTCAGATGCTTGATCTAAGTTCACTCTGAAAAACTTCTCTCTGCCTTTTGGTGCCTTACCTCACTGGTGAGTAAGCAGTCACAGCATGCATCTTAAAGGCTTTCAGTCATGTTTGGCCTTCAGACAGAGAGCATCACACAGTTCTCCATTGCACGTTGAAAAAGGTAGGATGGCACCACTCCCCAATATTTCACTAGCTTCTCCAAGTCCTGGTGACAAATTTTATACCTGGAAAGAACTTGGAGTAGTAAACTTCATTTAACTAACTTATAAGATGCACTTTTTTAATCGGAAAACTGAGCCTAACAGTGTGAATGGTCGTCACCTCTACCGGACTTTCAAACACAGAGCATAGCCCAGCCCTAAAGTACCCGTGAAAGGGCAGTATGAAAGATGTCTGCAACATTTTACTGAGGAGTCCAGTAGATCTTCCATTCATTTGAAAGAACACAAACCTTAAGGTCTTTTGCATGGTAAGAATCTTTTGTCTCTTTTCAGTCTTTAGAAAAGATGTTTTGCTAGGCCTCCCTAAAGACTTGACCTTCCAATCACCTGCAGCACACTGACTTTAATGCAACATCACATAGGCGTTACCAAAACACAATTTACCAGGTTTTGGAACAAAACCCTTCCTAGATCAGACCCAGAAGATAAGGTCACTTTAGAGCCCAGAAATAAACAAAATTTTTGCACTGGTAGCGTGGTTAAAAGATCTTCTGGTGAGCCTGGACGACTCTTGGTTGTAACTGCATAAATAAGACCTCTGATTCTCTTCTCAATTATGGATCTTGTTTGAAGAAAGCCTCCCATGTGAACTATAGGAACTCTAAGGATACAAGTCTGTGATGATCAACCATACCATCTTCAGGAATTTAGGTTCAGTTTGAAGATCACTGGCACCTAACTAGGTGGTGGGAAACACATCGCTTTCAAAATGGGAACTGACCTTTTCATGCAGTCTGAAAGGCTTTCCATAGTTTTTGGTCTTTGAATTCTGACTTTCACACAGCTTTCCTTTGAAACATTTACGAATATCATTTACATATATCATACAGAAGCTCGCTCAGACAATCTGTTGCTGCTCCTAGTTTTGAGTACAAGACCCCTGCCCAGAAAGAACGCTGTGTACATGACTTCGTTCATTACCTCATAAGAAATACATCCCTGTTCTGTAGGGAGATGAGCCTTTCCCTCCAAAGGGTAAGGCCATCCCTCTAATTCACTTAGAAAACCTAGCAATTAACGCAGCAGCAAGTACCTCTAGAAAAAGCAGTTTTCCAAATCTCTCAAACAGTAGGCTACAGGCAGGACAATTCCAAGATATCTTGCACTCAGTGAAAGAACACAAGGCCCAGTAGCTTTCTTAGTGTAAGATAACATTGGCCCCATTCCTTCTATGAGAAACATGTTTCCCTATGCTTTGGAAATGATTTACTTACCAGTGATATGGAGCACACTGCTTAATGCAACATTACTTAGGAATTACCCATGTTAGATTTACAAATTTATGGAACAACTGACTGCCCATTTCACACACACCGTATAACATCCCTTCACAGGTTGAATACTTATAAAAACCAACCAACAAACAACAACAAACAACTTTGTGATGGAAAATTGATAAAAAGGTCTGGTTACTCTGGGAAATGCATTGTTGAATTCTTGTGAAAGAGGCCTTTGTTTCTAGGCACAGTTGGTTCCCTGTTGAAGGAAAGAGTCAAAGTAGAAGATGCAAACACAGGGGTTATGAGTCTGTAGGGAAAAGCCCTACCTGCTTCAGACGCTTAGGTGAAAATCACATGTTGAAATGCTTCCCTGTGCCTCACCTAGGTGGTGAGAAACACATCTTGTTACTAAATGGGAACAAGTCATTCCATGCAATCTGAAAGTGTTTTAGTCTTATTTGTCCTTCAAAATCAGAGCTCCACACAGTTTTCCATTAAATGGAATGTTACTCAGCCATAAAAAGGAATGAAATTGCATCATTTGTAGAGATGTGGATGGACCTAGAGACTGTCATACAGAATGAAGTAAGTCAGAAAGAGAAAGACAAATATCGTATATTAACGCATATATGTAGAATCTAGAAAAATGGTACGGATGAACCGTTTTTCAAGTTAGAATAGAAACACAGATGTAGAGAACAAATGTATGGACACCAACTGGAGAAAGCGGTGGGTGGTGGTGAGAAGAATTGGGAGATTGGGTTTGACATATATACACTAATATGTATAGAATAGGTAACTAATAAGAACCTGCTGTATATAAAATAAATTAAATTAAAATTTAAAAAAAGAAGCAGGGGACATAGAGGGGATTTTGTACTTTGGGGGGCATGCTGCAGTGTTCTGCACAGTTCCAATCCCCCCTTTTCTTGATACTCTTCAATCCTGAGCAGGAACATGTGCAAAACACAAAAAGGAATAGACTTTAGAATAGAGAGGTTAGTCATAAACTTGACAGAGTAACCCACAAGTTCTTGCTCAGTTTCACCAGCAGACACTGCTTTGAGAATGGCTGATGGTGTCTGAATCTGACACAGCTCGAAAAATTCAAGTTCTCAGCAATACAAGAATATGTCTGAAATCATATCTACAATGGTCACTTAGTTTTACCTTGAGTGTCGGAAACACTTGACTTTCAAATTCATTTCTCACTTCAATGGCCAAAGCAAATGTCACTATTAATAGTTTTAGTGCTTTTCTAGATATGAGGAGATGCAAGAATTGAGGCTCATAAAATCTTTTCCTGAATATAACTATCTCAAGACCTGTTCTGCCAGTCTTTCTCAGAACACTGAGTGCCGCATTCTGATCTCCACCCTGAACTCTTTTCATGGTGTGTTGAAGGCCAACCACTGCAGTGGCTAGTGACTTAATCCTTGTAGAGGCAGATGGCAAGTGCCAATTTTTAGTTGGCGGGGTCCTCTCATGGTCATAAATTTGGCCATAATTTGGGAGGCATTACATGACCATTTCCTCCCATGGTGCTAGGAATGCTCATTCCTAGGTCAGGGGAGAATTTCATTGATAAGCAACTCAATGGGTTGCTATTACTGGGCTAGACCTTATTAACAGTAGCTAAAAGTCTCTGGGCCACCTGTATTATTAGTCTGCTATGGTCCAGGGAAAAAAAATTCCCTATTGTTTCTTCTTCCCATATCTTGATTCACACCATTACAATCATTGATCTTATATAGAACTATACGTCTGGTCAAGGGCTTCAAGTAATCTAGTCATCATTGTTTTTACTGGAAGCTGAGTCACACATCTGGTAATAAAAGAAACAACAATTTTTAACTTTATCTATTTTTCATATTCTTTTCCATTATGACTTATTAAAGGATATTGAATATAGTTCCCTGTGCTGTACAGTAGGGCGTTGCTGTTTATCCATTCTATATGTAATAGTTTGCATCTGTTAATCCCAAACTACCAGTTAAACCCTCCCATGCCTTCCCTCCCCCTTGGCAACCTCAAGTCTGTTCTCTATGTCTGTGAGTCTGAAGAAGCAACAACTTTTAAAAATAGCCAATATACAAATAATATAGATGGCAGAATTAGTAAGGTAATAAGGGGGAATTTAAATCAAGAACTTCTGTTAGGTGCAACCCAGTATATCCCCAGGTCATCTGACTTAGTCTGTTCTGTACCAGCCTATCTTTAAGGGAAATTATACATTGGCATTGTCCATAAGGCACCCAGCCCAATTTCCTGCTGTTAGTAGCCTGGTTATCCCTAGAATGGCTTAATTGTTCCCAGCATAAGGGATCCATTCAACTTAAATGACCATAGCCTGGTATTAACCACATAAATCTATACAATAATTGTGGGATGTTATATACATTGGATGCAACTTGGCTTATTGCTCTGAGTTTGGTTAACTTAAGAAGAAAATTCATATTTATGGCCAGAGACAGAGCAGGTATTATTATTTGGCCAGGTGAAATGATCCCACCTAGTAATATCAGTAGTGACCTGAACAAAACTATAATTTCTTTCTTCTAGAATGATTTCCTAAGGGCCATCCAATTACAACCTTGGAGTGGAAAAATCCAAGGTAACCCAGAAGTACTGCATATAGGTAATTGAACATAAATCTAACAATTGGACTAATTTTAACTCCGCATAAGATTGTTAAACACATTCAGTTTATAAGCAAAGGTGTGAGCAACTATCAAAGTAGTTGGTATACAGGCCTGGTCCAGCATCTTGGGTCAGCTGTCTTCTTCAAATGTCATTTTGTTCTCATCCTGATCTGGTAGTTTCTCCTCTGCTTAAGCATTGTTTTAAGGTGATTTTGAGGTCAGCAGTCCTCTCTATAGGCCAGTCCTGGGCAAGGGCCCATTGTACATGGAAATATGTACATGGACATGGAAATGGATTAGGTCTTTAATCCATTTTGAGTTTATTTTTGCGTATGGTGTTAGGGAGTGTTCTAATTTCATTCTTTTACATGTAGCTGTCCAAGTCTCCCAAAACCACTTACTCTGTAGCTGTCCAAATCTCCCAAAACCACTTATGACAGAGGTGGCCTTTTCGACATTGTAAATTCCTGCCTCCTTTATCAAAAATAAGGTGACCATATGTGCGTGGGTTTATCTTTGGACTTTCTACCCCGTTCCATTGATCTATATTTCTCTTTTTGTGCCAGTACCACTCTGTCTTGATTACTCTAGCTTTGTAGTAGAGTCTGAAGTCCAGGAGCCTGATTACTCCACCTTTGCATTTCTTTCTCAAGATTGCTTTGGCTATTCGGGGTCTTTTGTGTTTCCATACAAATCTGAATTTTTTGTTCTAGTTCTGTGAAAAATACCATTGGTAGTTTGATAGGGATTGTATTCAATCCATAGATTGCTTTGGGTAGTAGAGTCATTTTCACAATGTTGATTCTTCCAATCCAAGAACATGGTATATCTCTCCATCTGTTTGTATTTCTTAATTTCTTTCATCAGTGTCTTATAATTTTCTGCATACAGGTCTTTTGTCTCCTTAGGTAGGTTTATTCCTAGATATTTTATTCTTTTTGTTACATTCATGAATGGGAGTGTTTCCTTAATTTCTCTCCCAGATTTTTCATAATTAGTGTATAGGAATGCAAGAGATTTCTGTGCACTTATTTTGTATCCTGCTACTCTGCCAAAATCATTGATTAGCTCTAGTAGTTTTCTGATAACATCTTTAGGATTCTCTATGTATATTATCATGTCATCTGCAAACAGTGGCAGCTTTACTTCTTCTTTTCTAATTTGGATTATTTTATTCCTTTTTCTTCTCTGATTGTTGTGGCTAAAACTTCCAAAACAATGTTGAACAATAGGGGCGAGAGTGGGCACCCTTGTCTTGTTCCTGATTTTAGAGGAAATGTTTTTCACCATTGAGGACAATGTTTGCTGTGGGTTTGTCTTATGTGCCTTTATTATGCTGAGGTAAGTTCCCTCTGTGCCTACTTTCTCAAGGGCTTTTATCATAAATGGGAGTTGAATTTTGTCAAAAGCTCTTTCTGCATCTATTGAGATGATCATATGGTTTTTATTCTTCAGTTTGTTAATATGGTGTATCACATTGATTGATTTGCGTATACAGAAGAATCCTTGCATTCCTGGGATAAACCTCACTTGAACATGGTGTATGATCATTTTTAATGTGCTGTTGGATTCTGTTTGCTAGTATTTTGTTGAGGATTTTTACATCTATGTTCATCAGTGATATTGGCCTGTAGTTTTCTTTCTTTGTGACATCCTTGTCTGGTTTTGGTATCAGGGTGATGGTGGCCTTGTAGAATGAGTTTGGGAGTGTTCCTCCCTCTGCTATATTTTGGAAGAGTTTGAGAAGAATAGGTGCTAGCTCTTCTCTAAATGTTTGATAGAATTCGCCTATGAAACCATCTGGTCCCGGTCTTTTGCTTGTTGGAAGATTTTAAATCACAGTTTCAACTTCAGTGTTTGTGATTGGTCGGTTTATATTTTCTATTTCTTCCTGGTTCAGTCTCGGAAGGTTGTGCTTTTAAAAAATGTGTCCATTTCTTCCAGGTTGTCCATATTGTTGGCCTAAAGTTGCTTGTAGTAATCTCTTATGATCCTATGTATTTCTGCAGGGTCAGTTGTTATTTCTCCTTTTTCATTTCTAATTCTATTGATTTGAGTCTTCTCCCTTTTTTCTTTTTCTTTTCTTTGTGGTATGCGGGCCTCTCACCATTGTGGGCCCTCGCATTGCAGAGCACAGGCTCTGGACATGCAGGCTCAGCAGCCATGGCTCATGGGCCCAGCCACTCCGTGGCATGTGGGATCTTCCCAGACCAGGGCATGAACCCGTGTCCCCTGCATTGGCAGACGGACCCTCAACCACTGCGCCACAAGGGAAGCCTTCCCTTTTTTTCTTGATGAGTCTGGCTAATGGTTTATCAATTTTGTTTATGTTCTCAAGGAACCAGCTTTTAGTTGTATTGATCTTTCCTACTGTTTCCTTCATTTCTTTTTCATTTATTTCTGATCTGATCTTTATAATTTCTTTCCTTCTGCTAACTTTGGGTTTTTTTGTTCTTCTTTCTCTAATTGCTTTAGGTGTAAGGTTAGGTTGTTTATTTGAGATGTTTGTTGTTTCTTAAGGTAGCATTTTATTGCTGTATACCTCCCTTTTAGAATTGCTTTTGCTGCATCCCATAGGTTTTGGGTTGTCGTGTTTTCATTGTCATTTGTTTCTAGGTATTTTTTGATTTCCTCTTTGATTTCTTCAGTGATCTCTTGGTTATTAAGTAGTGTATTGTTTAGCCTCCATGTTTTTGTATTTTTTACAGACTTTTTCCTGTAATTGATGTCTAGCCTCATAGCGTTTTGGTTGGAAAAGATACATGATACGATTTCAATATTCTAAATTTACCAAGGCTTGACTTGTGACCCAAGATATTATCTTTCCTGGAGAATGTTCCATGGGCACTTGAGAAGAAAGTGTATTCTATTGTTTTTGGATGGAATGTCCTATAAATATCGATTAAGTCCATCTTGTTTAATGTATCATTTAAAGCTTGTGTTTCCTTATTTATTTTCATTTTGGATGATCTGTCCATTTTTGTAAAAGTGGGTGTTAAAGTCCCCTACTATGATTGTGTTACTGTTGATATCCTCTTTTATGGCTGTTAGCATTTGCCTTAGGTATTGAGGTGCTCCTGTGTTGGATGCATAAATATTTACAATTGTTATACTTTCTTCTTGGATTGATCCCTTCATCATTATGTAGTGTCCTTCTTTGTCTCTTGTAATAGTCTTTGTTTTAAAGTATTTTCTCTGATATGAGAATTGCTACTCCAGCTTTCTTTGATTTCCATTTGCTTGGGATATCTTTTCCCATCCTCTCACTTTCAGTCTGGATGTGTCCCTAGGTCTGAAGTGGGTTTCTTGTAGGCAGCATATATACAGGTCTTGCTTTTGTATCCATTCATGCAGTCTATGTTGGAGCATTTAATCCATTTTCATTTAAGGTAATTATTGATATGTATATTCCTGTTACCATTTTCTTAATTGTTTTGGATTTATTGTAGGTCTTTTCCTTCTCTTGTGTTTCCTGCCTGCAGAAGTTTCTTTAGCATTTGTTGTAAAGCTGGCTTGGTGGTGCTGAATTCTCTTAGCTTTTGCTTGTCTGTAAAGGTTTTAATTTCTCAGTCAAATCTGACTGGGATCCTTGCTGGGTAGAGTAATCTTGGTTGTAGGTTTTCCCCTTTCATCCCTTAAGTATGTCCTGTCACTTCCTTTTGGCTTGCAGAGTTTCTGCTGAACGATCACCTGTTAACCTTATAGGGATTCCCTGCTGTGTTGGTTTTTATTCCCTTGCTGCTTTTAATATTTTTTCTTTGTATTTAATTTTTGATAGTTTCATTAATATCTGTCTTGGTGTGTTTCTCCTTGGATTTATCCTGTATGGGACTCTCTGCCCTTCCTGGACTTAATTATCTATTTCCTTTCCCATGTTAGAGAATTTTTTTACTATAATCTCTTCAAATATTTTCTCAGTCCCTTTCTTTTCCTTTTCTTCTTCTGGGACCCCTATAATTCGAATGTTGGTGCATTTAATGTTGTCCCAGAGGTCTCTGAGACTGTCCTCAGTTCTTTTCATTCTTTTTTCTTTATTCTGCTCTGCAGTAGTTATTTCCACTATTTTGTCTTCCAGATAACTTACCCGTTCTGCCTCAGTTATTCTGCTATTGATTCCTTCTAGAGAATTTTTAATTTCATTTATTGTGTTGGTCATCATTGTTTGTTTACTCTTTAGTTCTTCTAGGTCCTTGTTAAATGTTTCTTGTATCTTCTCCATTCTATTTCCAAGATTTTGGATCATCTTTACTATCATTACTCCGAATTCTTTTTCAGGTAGACTGCCTATTTCCTCTTTATTTGTTTGGTCTGGTGGGTTTTCACCTTGATCCTTCATCTGCTGTGTATTTCTCTGTCTTCTCATTATGCCTAACTCACAGTGTTTGTGGTCTCCTTTTCACAGGCTGCAGGTTCTTAGTTCCTTTTGTTTTTGGTGTCTGCCCCCAGTGGCTAAGGTTGTCAGTGGGTTGTGTAGGCTTCCTGGTAGAGGGGACTAGTGCCTGTGTTCTGGTGGATGAGGCTGGATCTTGTCTTTCTGGTGGACAGGTCCATGTCCGGTGGTCTGTGTTTGGGCGTCTGTGACCTAATTATGAATTTAGGCAGCCTCTATGCAGTCTTGTTAGTTGTTTGGCATAGGGTGTCCAGCTCTGTAGCTTGCTGGTCATTGAGTGGAGCTGGCTCTTAGTATTCATATGGACATCTCTGAGAGAGCTTTTGCTCTTTTATATTATGTGGAGCTGGGAAGGCTCTGGTGGACCAGTGTCTTGATATCGGCTTTCCCACCTGAGAGGCACAGGCCTGACACCCAGCTGGAGCACCAAGACCCTGTCAAACACATGGCTCCGAAGAAAAGGTAGAAAATAAATAAATAAATTAATTAATTAAAATATAGTTATTAGAATAAAAAATAATTATTAAAAATAACAAAATTAAAAAAAGAAAAAAAAGGAAAGAGCAACTAAACCAAAAAAAAAAAACAAAACCAAATCCACCAATGATAACAAGCACTAAAAACTATACCAAAAAAATTAAAAAGACAGAACCCTAGGACAAATGGTAAAAGCAAATCTATATAGACAAAATCACATGCAGAAGCATACAGATACAGACTCACAAAATTAGAAAAAGGAAAAAAAAAATATATATATATAGTAACTACCAAAGTCCACCACCTCAATTTTGGGATGATTCATTGTCTATTCAGCTAGTCCAGAGATGCCAGGTATATCAGGTGGATTGTGGAGATTTAATCCACTTCTCCTGAGGCTGCTGGTAGAGATTTCCCTTTCTCTTCTTTATTCACACAGCTCCTGGGGTTCAGCTTTGGATTTGGCCCACTGTCTGTGTGTAGGTCGCCTGAGGGCCTCTGTTCTTTTCTCAGACAGGACAGGGTTAATGTATCAGCTGATTAGGGAGCTGTGTCTCCCTCAGGCCAGGGGAAGGGTGTACAGAATGTGGGGCTAGCCTGTGGTGGCAGAGGCCAGCGTGACATTGCAACAGCCTGAGGCATGCAGTTTGTTCTCCCAGGGAGCTTGTCCCTGGATCATGGAACCCTGGCAGTGTCGGACTTTACAGGCTCCTGGGAGGGGAGGTGTGGATAGTGACTTGTGCTTGCACACAGGTTTCTTGATGGCTGCAGCAGCAGCCTTAGCGTCTCATGCCCATTTCTGGTGTCCATATTGATAGCCATGGCTCGCACCTGTGCCTGGAGCTCATTTAGGTCGTGCTCCTCACGCACCCTGAAACAATGGCCTCTTGCCTCTTAGGCAGGTCCAGAGTTTTTCCCAGACTCCTTTCTGGCTACCTCTGGCAAACTAGCCCCCTTCAGGCTGTGTTCACACAGTCAACCCCAGTCCTCTCACTGGGATTTGACCTCTGAAGCTGGAGCCTAGCTCCCTGCCCCCACCCACCCCAGCGGGTGAGTAGACAAGCCTCTCGGGCTGGTGAGTGCTTGTTGGCACCAATCCTCTGTGTGGGAATCTCTCCACTTTTCCCTCTGCACTCCTGTTGCTGTGCTCTCCTCCATGGCTCTGAAGCTTCCCCCACCCCGCCACACCCATTGCTGCCAGTGAAGGGGCTTCCTAGTGTATGGAAACTTTTCCTCCTTCACAGTTCCCTCCCACTGGTTCAGGTCCCATGCCTATTCTTTTGTCTCTGTTTTTTCTTTTTTCTTTTGCCCTACCCACGTATGTGGGGAGTTTCTTGCCTTTGGAGAGGTCTGAGGTCTTCTGCCAGTGTTCAGGAGGTGTTCTGTAGGAGTTCTTCCACATGTAGATGTACTTCTGATGTATTTTTTGGGAGGAAGGTGATCTCCACGTCTTACTCCTCCACCATCTTGAAGGGTTCCTGGGACAGCCTTTTAAATCATGCTCCTTCCAGTATGTGTAATCTTCTGGCTACAGGTCATGGGGAATCTAATATTCATCCAATGGTAGATTGCTGGATTAAGCTTCCAAAATAAACTTAGGGGGTCCTAAGTTGAATTATTAATAATTCAATTAAACTTTGCAATTATGTAGCATTACAACAAGGAAGAACCTGGGGAATCTCAGACAGTAAATGCAAACTTCAATTAACAGAATTAGAATTTGATATCTATTGAAACATCTCTTTCTCTCTGAAATTACCCTCATTTTAATAAAATGTAACTAAATCAAGATGAATTTATCTGCAGATTAAGTCTGATAAATTGATCATATTGGCTCTTTTAAACTAGCTGTGCTGGAGCTTTTCATAAAGCGTCTCAGACTGAAATTCTAAAAAGCCTCTCGGGGCCAGGAAATCCACACCAAGGATTTGTCACAGATTTAACCTTACAGGTTTCGGTGAATTCTTCCCTTTTTGAGCTCCACAAAAATACCTTGAGTTTTTGCACTTGTTAGCAGGTGACCTTCCTAATTTACCAGATAAAGCTGTTCGGAACCTAAGAGTTTTCAGTCTCTGATGGATCAGGTAGAGAGAAAAGAGAAATGTTTCAGTTCTGCTTATAAAGTATATTTTACCAAGTTGCTGTAAGTCATAATTAGCTTAAGGGAAAATGTTTCCTTATGTTTGGAAAAACACAAAAGTTAGTAATATTTCAGACAAAACCAAAAATTATAATCACATTCATCAGTTTACTCATTCCTATGTAACTAATCCTTTTATGTCTTATGAAATCAGTTTCCATTAGACTTTTAAAATTTCTTACCTAGTTTAGCAGTATGATTTAAAAGTTATCAAGAACATGTAGTTGTCAAAAAGTACTCTCTATGAATCTTCTTTAAAATGAAGCCATTTTGGGGCTTCCCTGGTGGTGCAGTGGTTGAGAGTCTGCCTGCTGATGCAGGGGACATGGGTTCGTGCCCCGGTCTGGGAAGATCCCACATGCCGCGGAGTGGCTGGGCCCTTGAGCCATGGCCTCTGAGCCTGCGCGTCCGGAGCCTGTGCTCCACAACGGGAGAGGCCACAACAGTGAGAGGCCCACATACCGCAAAAAAAACAAAAGAAGCCATTTTACAAAGCATCAGTTTAACTATTAATGACAAGAGACTTTAAAAGGCAGGGTTAAAAATCTGATTACAATGTTTTTGACAAAGTAGCTTAAACAAGTTGCTATGAAATACAACATTTTAAGATAATAATAAAATTATAACATTATACCAGGACATATTCAAATTTCAAAAACTTTATATAATTTCTAGAATGTCTATATTAATAACATCTGTACAGTATATTCTAAGAAAGTTTACCACTAATGTGATAATCATCTCCATGTAATTTAACATACCAAATAATACTAAAATATTTCTCTCTGAGATGCCTTGGGGTCCTCAAAACATCCCAAGTTAGCTGGAAGTCAAAAGAACTTTAATTAAAAATTGATATTTGGGAAGTTTGTCAAAAAGTTTCAAAACATTTGGTCAAATAAGATCATAGATCACTGTGAGACAATACTTATTTCTTTTTTTATTGGAGAATAATTTCAGTGTTGTGTTAGTTTCTGCTGTACAATGAAGTGAATCAGCTACATGTATACATATATCCCCTCCCTCTTGGACCTCCCTCCATCCCATCCCTCCTGCCTAGGTCATCACAGACAACTAAGCTAAGTTCCCTGTTCTATGTTGCATGTTCCCACTAGCTATCTGTTTTACACGATAGTGCATTTATTTCAAACCTAAATTCCCAATTCACCCCATCCTCCTTCCCTCCTGTGTCCACACACCAGTTCTCTACTTTTGCATCTCTATTCCTACCCTGGAAATAGGTTCCCCTGTACTATATTTCTAGATTCCACATATATGCTTTAATATACGATATTTAGTTTTCACTTTCTGACTTCACTCTGTATGACAGTCTCTAGATCCATCCACATCTCTACAAATGACCCAGTTTTGTTCCTTTTTATGGCTGAGTAATATTACATAGTATATATGTACCACATTTTCTTTACCTGTTGGTAGAAATTTCTGTTGGTAGAAATTTTGTTTGTTCCATGACCTGGCTACAGTAAATAGTGCTGCAATGAACACTGGGGTACATGTGCATTTTTGGATTATGGTTTTCTCAGGGTATAAGCCCAGTAGTGGTATTCGTGGGTCATATAGTAGTTCTATTTTTAGTTTTTTAAGGAACCTCCATACTGTTCTCCAGAGTAGCTGTATCAATTTACATTCCCACCAACAGTGTAAGAGGATTCACTTTTCTCCACACTCTCACCAGCATTTATTGTTTATATAATGTTGGACAATGGCCATTCTGACTGGTGTGAAGTGACACCTCATTGTAGCTTTGATTTGCATTTCTCTAATAATTAGTGATTTGAGCATCTTTACATGTCCCTCATTGCCTTCTGTATGTCTTCTTTGGAGAAATGTCTCTTTGTGTCCTCCACCATGTGTTTTTGACTGGGTTGTTTGTTGTTGTTGTTTTTTTAATAGACCAGATCGATTTAATTGATTTTTTTAAAGAAGATGTTGGGGGTAGGAGTTTATTAATGAATTTATTGATTTTTCTGTCTTGGGTCTTCGTTTCTGTGCGAGGGCTTTCTCTAGTTATGGCAAGCGGGGGCCACTCTTCATTGTGGTGTGTAGGCCTCTCACTATCACGGCCTCTATTGTTGTGGAGCACAGGCTCCAGATGTGCAGGCTCAGTAGTTGTGGCTCACGGGCCCAGTCACTCCACGGCATGAGGGATCCTCCCAGACCAGGGCTTGAACCCATGTCCCCTGCATTAGCAGACAGATTCTCAACCACTACGTCACCAGAGAAGCCCCTGTTAGTTGTTTTGATATTGAGCTGCATGAGGTGTTTGTATATTTTGGAGATTAATGCTTTACCTGTTGCTTTGTTTGCAAATACTTTCTCCTATTCTGAGGGTTGTCTTTTTGTCTTGTTTATGGTTTCCTTTGCTGTGCAAAATCTTTTAAGTTACATTAGGTTTCATTTTTGTTTTTATTTTCATTACCCTAGGAGGTGGGTCTAAAAAGATCTTGCTGTGATTTATGTCAAAGAGTCTTCTTCCTATGTTTTCCTCTAAGAGTTTTATACTGTCCAGTCTTACATTTAAGTCTTTAATCCATTTGAGCTTATTTTTTTTATATGGTGTTAGGAAGCATTCTAATTTCATTCTTTTACATGTAGCTGTCCCGTTTTCCCAGCACCACTTATTGACGAGACTGTTTTTTCACCTTTGTATATTCTTGCCTCCTTTGTCATAGATTAGGTGACCATAGGTGCGTGGTTTTATCTCTGAACTTTCTATTCTGTACCATTAATCTATATTTCTGTTTTTATGCCAGTACCATACTGTCTTGATTACTGTAGCTTTGTAATATAGACTGATGTCAAGGAACCTGATTCCTCCAGCTCCATTTTCCTTTCTCAAGATTGCTTTGGCTATTTGGGTTCTTTTGTGTTTCCATTCAAATTTTAAAATTTTGTTCTAATTCTATAAAAAATGCCCTTGGTAATCTGATAGGGATTGCATTGAATCTGTAGATTGCTTTGGGTGGTATAGTAATTTTCTCAGTATTGATTCTTCCAATCCAACAACATATTTCTCCATCTGTTTGTGTCATCTTTGATTTCTTTCATCAGTATCTTATAGTTTTCTGAATACAGGTATTTTGGGTCCTTAGATGGGTTTAGTCCTAGGTATTTGATTATTTTGGTGTGATGGTAAGTGGAATAGTTTCCTTAATCTCTTTTTCTGATATTTCATTGTTAGTGTATAGGAATGCAAGAGATTTTTGTGTATTGATTTTGTATCCTGCAACTTTACCAAATCCAGATTAGCACTAGTAGTTTTCTGGTGGCATCTTTAGGATTTTCTATAGTACATGTCATCTGCAAACCATGACAGTTTTACATCTTCTTTTCCAGTTTGTATTATTTTTATTCGTTTTTCTTATCTGAGAGCTGGGGCTAGAACTTCCAAAACTATGTTAAATAAGAGTGGTGTGAGAGGACATCCTTGACTTATTCCTGATCTTAGAGGAAATGCTTTCAGTTTTTCACCATTGAGAATGATGTTTGCTGTGAGTTTGTCATGTAAGGGCCTTTTTTATGTTGAACTAGGTTCCTTCTAGGCCCATTTTCTGGAGAGTTTTAATCATATATGGACATTGAATTTTGACAGAGTTTTGTCTACATCTATTGCGATGATCATATGGTTTTTATCCTTCAATTTGTTAAGATGGTGTATCATATTGATTAATTTGCATATATTGAAGAATCCTTGCATCCTGCAGTTAAATCCCACTAGATCATGGTGTATTATCCTTTTAATGTGTTGCTGGATTCTGTTTGCTAGTATTTTGTTGAGGATTTTTGCATCTATGTTCATCAGTGATATTGGCCTGTAAGTTTCTTTTTTGTGCGATATTTTCATTTGGTTTTGGTATCAGGATAAGGTGGCCTTGTAGAATGAGTTGGGGAATGTTCCTTTCTCTGCAATTTTTTGGAAGAGTTTGGGAAGGATTGGTGTTAGCTCTCTCTAAATGTTTGATAGAATTCAGCTGTGAAGCCATCTGGTTCTGGAATTTTGTTTGTCAGAAAGTTGTTAATTACAGTTTCAATTCCATTACTTGTGATTTGTTCCTTTATATTTTCTATTTCTTTTTTGTTCCATCTTGGGAGGTTGCACGTTTTCAAGAATTTGCCCATTTCTCGAGGTAGTTCATTATATTGGCATATACTTGCTTGTAGTATTCTCTTTGTATTCCTGTAGTGTCAGTTGTAACTTCTCCTTTTACATTTCTATTTTTATTTATTTGAGTCCACTCTGTTTTTTTCTTAATGAGTCTACCTAAAGGTTTATCAATTTTATTTATCTTCTCAAAGACCCAACTTTTAGTTTTATTGATGTTTGCTATTGTTTGTTTCATTTCTAGTTCATTTATTTTTGCTCTGATGTTTATGATTTCTTTCCTTCTACTAACTTTGGGTTTTCTTTCTCTAGTTGCTTTAGATGTAAGGTTAAATTGTTTATCTGAGATTATTCTTGTTTCTTGAGGTGAGATTGAATTGCTCTAAACTTCTCCCTTAGTACTGCTTTTGCTGTGCCCCATAGGTTTTTGGGCCATGGTGTTTTCCCTGTCATTTGTTTCTATGTATTTTTAAAATTCCTCTTTGATTTCTTCAGTGATCTCTTGGTTATTTAGCAGCACACTGTTTAGCCTCCATGTGTTTGTGTTTTTTATAGTTTTTTTCCTGTAATTGATTTATAATCACACAGCATTGTTGAAAATGATGTTTCATAAGATTTCAACTTTCTTAAATTATCTGAGGCTTGATTTTTGACCTGCAATGTGATTTACCTGGAAGAATTTTCCATGTGAACTTGAGAAGAAAGTGTATTCTTCCACTTTCAGGTAGAATGTCTGACAAATGTCGATTAAATCTACGTGGTTTATTGTGTCATTTAAAGCTTGTGTTTCCAAAAGAGCCCAAATAGCTAAAACAATCTTGAGAAAGAAAAACAGAGCTGGAGGAATCAGACTCCCTGACTTCAGGCTATACTACAAAGCTACAGTAATCAAGACAGGATGGTACTGGCACAAACACAGGAATATTGATAAGTGGAACAGGATAGAAAGCCCAGAGATAAACCCATGAACATACGGTTACCTTATCTTTGATAAAGTGGGCAAGAATATACAGTGGAAAAAAGACAGCCTCTTCAATAAGTGGTGCTGGGAAAACTGGACAGCCACATGTAAAAGAATGAAATTAGAACACTCCCTAACACCATACAAAAAATAAACTCAAAATGGATTAAAGACCTAAATATAAGGCCAAACACTATCAAACTCTTAGAGGAAAACAGAGGCAGAACACTCTATGACAAAAACTACAGCAAGATCCTTTTTGACCCACCTCCTAGAGAAAGAGAAATAAAAGCAAAAATAAACAGATGGGACCTAATGAAACTTAAAAGCTTTTGAACAGCAAAGGACACCCTAACAAGACCAAAAGAAACCACTCAAAATAAGAGAAAATATATGCAAATGAAGCAACTGACAAAGGATTAATCTCCAAGATATACAGGCAGCTCATGCAGCTCAATATCAAAAAAACAAACAACCCAATCCAAAAATGGGCAGAAGACCTAAATAGACATTTCTCCAAAGAAGACATACAGATGGCCAACAAACACATAAAAGAATGCTCAACATCATTAATGATTAGAGAAATGCAAATCAAAACCACAATGAGGGGCTTCCCTGGTGGCGCAGTAGTTGAGAGTCCGCCTGCTGATGCAGGGGACACGGGTTCGTGCCCCGGTCTGGGAAGATCCCACATGCCACGGAGCAGCTGGGCCAGTGAGCCATGGTCACTGAGCCTGTGCATCCAGAGCCTGTGCTCTGCAATGGGAGAGGCCACAACAGTGAGAGGCCTGCGTACCGCAAAAAACAAAACAAAACAAAACAAAAACCACAATGAGATTTCATCTCACACCAGTCAGAATGGCCATCATCAAAAAATCTAGAAACAATAAATGCTGGAGAGGGTGTGGAGAAAAGGGAACCCTCTTGCACTGTTGGTGGGGATATAAATTGATACAGTAACTATGGAGAACAGTATGGAGGTTCCTTAAAAAGCTACGAATAGAATGACCATATGACCCAGCAAACCCACTACTGGGTATATGTCCTGAGAAAACCATAATTCAAAAAGTGTCAAGTACCAAAATGTTCATTGCAGCTGTATTTACAATAAGCAGGACATGGAAGCAACCTAAGTGTCCATCAACAGATGAATGGATAAAGAAGATGTGGCACATATATACAATGGAATATTACTCAGCCATAAAAAGAAACGGAATTGAGTTATTTGTAGTGAGCTGGATAGACCTAGAGTCTGTCATACAGAGTGAAGTTAAGTTAGAAAGAAAAAACAAATACCATACACTAACACATATATATGGAATCTAAAAAAAAAAAAGGTCATGAAGGACCTAGGGGCAAGACGGGAATAGAGACACAGACCTAGTAGAGAATGGACTTGAGGATACAGGGAGGGGGAAGGGGAACCTGGGACAAAGTGACAGAGTGGCATGGACATATATACACTACCAAACGTAAAATAGATAACTAGTTGGAAGCAGCCACATAGCACAGGGTGATCAGCTCAGTGCTTTGTGACCATCTATAGGGGTGCGATAAGGAGGGTGGGAGGGAGGGATACGCAAGAGGCAAGAGATATGGGGACATATGTATATGTATAACTGATTCATTTTGTTATAATGCAGAAACTAACACACCATTGTAAAGCAATTATACGCCAATAAACATGTTAAAAAATTTAAAAATAAATAAATAAAGTTTGTGTTTCCTTATTTATTTTCATTTTGGAAAATCTGTCCATTGGTGTAAGTGGGGTGTTAAAGTCCCTACTATTATTGTGTTACTGTCAATTTCCGCTTTTATACCTGTTAGCACTTCCCTTAAGTACTGAGGTGCATCTATGTTGCGTGCATAAATATTTACAATTTTTATACCTTCTTCTTGGATTGATTCCTTGTTCAGTATGTAGCGTCCTTATTTGTCTCTTGTAATAGTATTTATTGTAAACTCTATTTTGTCAAATGACAATGAAAACACGATGACCAAAAACCTATGGGATGCAGCAAAAGCTGTTCTAAGAGGCAATTTTATAGCAATACAATCCTAACTCAAGAAAAAAGAAAACAATCTCAAATAAACAACCTAATTGTACATTTAAAGGAATTAGAGAAAGAAGAAGAAGAACAACAAAAAACCCTGAAGCTACAAGAAGGAAAGAAATCATAAAAATCAAACCAGAAATGAAAAAGAAACGAAGAAAACAATAGCAAAGATCAATGAAACTAAAAGCTGGTTCTTTGAGAAGATAAACAAAATTGATAAACCGGTATCCAGACTCATCCAGGAAAAAAGGGAGAAGAATCAAATCAACAGAATTAGAAATGAAAAAGGAGACATAAAAACTGACACTGCAGAAATACAAAGGATCATGAGAGACTACTACCAGCAACTATATGCCAATAAAATGGAAGAAATGGACAAATTCTTAGAAAAGTACAACTTTCTGGAACTCAACCAGGAAGAAAGAGAAAATATAAACAGACCAATCACAAGTGCTGAAATTGAAACTGTGATTAAAAATCTTCCAAAAAACAAAAACCCAGGACCAGATGTCTTCACAGGTAAATTCTATCAAACATTTAGAGAAGATCTAACAGCTATCCTTCTCAAACTCTTCCAAAATATAGCAAGGGAGGAACACTCCCAAATTCATTCTATGAGGCCAACATCACCCTGATACCAAAACCAGGCAAAGATGTCACACACACACACAAAACTACAGACCAATATCACTGATGAACATGGAGGCAAAAATTCTCAACAAAATTCAGGCGAACAGACTCCAACAGCACAATAAAAGGATCATACACCATGATCAAGTGCACTTTATCCAGGAATGCAAGGATTGTTCAATATATGCAAATCCAATCAATGTGATATGCCATATTAAAAAATTGAAGAATAAAAGCCATATTACCAACAGTCAGCTCTACCCACCACCAGTCCCTCCTGTCAGGGAACTTACACAAGTCTCTTAGATAATCTCATCCACCAGAGGGCAGACAGCAGAAGGAAGAAGAACTGCAATCCTGCAGACTGTGGGGAAAAACCCACATTCACAGAAAGATGGACAAGTTGAAAAGGCAGAGGGCTATGTACCAGATGAAGGAACAAGATAAAATCCCAGAAAAACAACTAAATGAAGTGGAGATAGGCAACCTTCCAGAACAAGGAATTCAGAATAATGATAGTGAAGATGATCCACTACCTAGGAAAAAGGATGAAGGCAAAGATCGAGAAGATTCAAGAAATGTTTAACAAAGACATAGAATTAAAGAACAAACAAACAGAGATGAACAATACAATAACTGAAATGAAAACTACACTGGATGGAATCAATAGCAGAATAACTGAGGCAGAAGGACGGATAAGTAACCTGGAAGACAGAATGGTGGAATTCACAGCTGTGGAACAGAATAAAGAGAAAAGAATGAAAAGAAATGAAGACAGCCTAAGAGATCTCTGAGACCACATTAAGCATAACAACATTCGCATTATAGGGGTCCCAGAAGGTGAAGAGAGAGAGAAAGGCCCCGAGAAAATATTTGAAGAGATTATAGTCGAAAACTTCCCTAACATGGGAAAGAAAATAGCCATCCAAGTCCAGGAAGCACAGAAAGTCCCATACAGGATAAACACAAGGAGAAACACACCAGACACACAGTAATCAAACTGGCAAAAGTTAAAGACAAAAAAAAATATTGAAAGCAGCAAGGGAAAAATGACAACATACAAGGTAACTCCCATAAGCTGATTTCTCAGCAGAAACTCTAGAAGTGAGAAGGGAGTGGCATGATATACTTAAAGTGATGAAAGGAAAGAACCTAAACCAAGATTACTCTACCCAGCAAGGATCTCATTCAGATTCGATGGGGAAATCAAAATCTTTACAGACAAACAAGAACTAAGAGAATGCAGCACCACCAAACCAGCTCTACAACAAATGCTAAAGGAGCTTCTCTAAATGGGAGACACAAGAGAAGAAAAGGACATACCAAAAATCCCCAAAACAATTAAGAAAATGGTCATAGGAATATACATATTGATAATTACCTTAAACGTGAATGGATTAAATGCTCCAACCAAAAGACACAGGTTTGCTGAATGGATGCAAAAACCCGACCCATATATATGCTTTCTACAAGAGACCCAGTTCAGACCTAGGGACACATACAGACTGAAAGTGAGGGGATGGAAAAAGATACTCCATGCAAATGGAAATCAAAGGAAAGCTGGAGTACCCACATGCCATAACTATAGAGAAGCCTGTGTGCAGCAATGAACAGCCTGCATTGCAATGAAAGACCTGACTTCAATGAAGACCTGACGCAACCAGAAATGAAAATAAATAAATAAATGCATACATACATACATAAAACCTTAAGAAAAAAAAGAAACCAGTAGTAGCAATATTCATGTCAGACAAAATAGACTTTAAAATAAGTTCTGTTACAAGAGACAAAGAAGTCACTGCATAATGATCAAGGGATAATTCAAAGAAGAAGATATAAAAATTGTAAATATATATGCAGCCAACATAGGAGCACCTCAGTGTGTATGGCAAATACTAACAGCCATAAAATGAGAAATCAACACTAACACAATAATACTGGGAGACTTTAACATCCCACTTTCATCAATGGATAGATCATCCACACAGAAAATCAATAAGGAAACAAAGGCTTTAAAGGACACATTAGACCAGATGGACTTATAGAGCATTCCATCCAAAAGCAGCAGAATGCACATTCTTCTCAAGTACACATGGACCTGTCTCCAGGATTGAATAAATGCTATACCACAAAGCAAGCCTCAGTAAATTTAAGAAAATTGAAATTATAGCAAGCATGTTTTCCAACTACAACACTATGAGATTAGAAATCAACTACCAGGGGAAAAAATGCAAAAAATACAAACACCTGGAAGCTAAACAATATGCTACTAAACAAACAATGGATCACTGAGGAAATCAAAAGATACCTAGAAGCAAATGAAAATGAAAACACAATGATCCAAAACCTATGGGATACATCAAAAGCAGTTCTAAGATGGAAGTTTATGGCAATACAATCTTACCTCCAGAAACAAGAAAAGTCCCAAATAAACAACCTAACCTTATATCAAAAGCAACTAGAGAAAGAAGGACAAACAAAACCTAAAGTTAGTAGAAGGAAAGAAATCATAAAGTCAGAGCAGAAATAAATGAAATAGAAACAAAGAAAACAATAGAAAAGGTCAATGAACTAAAAGCTTGTTCTTTGAAAGGATAAACAAAATTGATAAACCTTTAGCCAGACTCATCAAAAAAAGGGGGTAAGGACCCAAATCAATAAAAGTAGACATGAAGAAGAAGTTACAATAGACCCCACAGAAATACAAAGGATCATGAGAGACTACAACAAACAACTATATGCCAATAAAATCGACAACCTGGAAGAAATGGACAAATTCATAGAAAGGTACAATCTCCCAAGACTGAACCACGAAGAAATAGGAAATATGAACAGACCAGTCACAAGTACTGAAATTGAATTTGTGATTAAAAAATTCCCAAGAAACAGAAGTCCAGGCACAGATGGCTTCACAGGCAAATTCTATCAAACATTTAGAGAAAAGCTAACACATATACTTCTGAAACTATTCACAAAAACGACAGGGGAAGGAGTAGTCCCAAACTCGTTCTATGAGGCCACCATCACCCTGATACCAAAACCAGACAAATATACAACAAAAGGAGAAAATGACAGGCCAATATCACTGATGAACATAGACGCAAAAATCCTCAACAAAATCCTAGCAATCTGAATCCAACAATACATTAAAAGGATCATACAACATGACCAATTGGGATTTATCCCAGGGATGCAAGGATTTTTCAATATTTGCAAATCAATCGCTATAGTACATCACACAAATAAATTGAAGAATAAAAACCATATGATCGGGGACGAGGGGAAGATGGTGGAAAAGTAAGACGCAGAGATCAACTTCCTGCCCACAGATACACCAGAAATACGTCTACACGTGGAACAACTCCTACAGAACACCTACTAAACGCTGGCAGAAGACCTCAGAACTCCCAAAAGGCAAGTAACTCCCCACGTACCTGGGTAGGGCAAAAGAAACAAGAATAAACAGAGACAAAAGGATAGGGACAGGACCTAAACCAGTTTGAGGGAGCTGTGAAGGAAGAAGGGTTTCCACACACTAGGAAAACCCTTCGCGGGTGGTGACTGCGGGTGGCGGAGGGGGAAGCTTCGGAGACGCGGAGGAGAGCACAGCCACAGTGGTGTGGAGGGCAAAGCAGAGAGATTCCCGCACAGAGGATCAGTGCCAAAGAGGACTCACAAGCCCGAGAGGCTTGTCTGCTCATCTGCAGGGGTGGCCGGGGCTGGGAGCTGAGGCTTGGGCTTCAGTCAGAGTGCAGGGAGAGGACTGGGGTTGGTGGTGTGAACACAGCCTGCAGGGGATTACTGCACCACGGCTAGCCGGGAGGGAGTCCGGGGAAAAGTCTGGACCTGCCGAACAGGCAAGAGCCTTTTTCTTCCCTCTTTGTTTCCTGGTGCACGAAGAGAGGGGATTAAGAGCGCTGCTTAAAGGAGCTCCAGAGACGGGCGCGAGCCGTGGCTAAAAGCACGGACACC